>NC_047094.1:90745227-91066393 GCF_902459505.1 Geotrypetes seraphini | reverse complement strand
AGCTAAACAGGGCGTTTCGGGAGGAGTGTCGAGGGCGGGAGTTGGGCGGGACGTGGGCCGGCTTAGACTTAGTCATACAGCATGTATAACCAAAAGTTTTACAACAGAGCTTAGACAGAACTTGGACGTTGTGACTTAGACCATGTAAAAATTAGACCATGTAAATCCCACCTAAACTCACCAGATAAGCACTGAAAACACATAAACAGACCTCCATACACTACCCTAGTGATCAACGACCTCCCACCTCCATAAAAATTTGAATCACAACTTGAAAATTCAGCCTCCAGCCCATCATCACCTGGCTGCCTGACATAGGAAAGCCTAGTCGTCCAGCACAAAGGCAGCTTAAGTCATCTTGGGGGTGGGTTAGAGACCCATAGAGAGGAGGATCCATGCCCATAAGCCCCTATAATCACTGCATTGATACTTAAACTGCCCTATACACCCCCAAAACCCTTTTATACTGGCATATAAGTGGCTCTTGCAGCCATAAGGGCTATTGGGGTGGTAGATAAGTGGGTCTAGGGGATTCTGGAGGTGGTTTGGAGGCTATAGTGAGGAGAAGCCATGGCACTCTTTTTGTGAAGTTCACAGTAGTGCCCTGTAAGGTACCCCACTATTTAGGTGACATGTCTGGGTATGCAGTCCATCACTTTGCAGACCCCTCCCACATCCAACAGGGCTTGTTCTAGGCCTTTTGGACTTGGATGGAAAGTTGGACCGAAATGTGGTATAAAGATGGACGATTTAGCGGCTTGGATGATCAGATCAGCAGGACGTATAATTAGCCAATTTTCGAAACGAAAAATAAGTTGGACGTATCTTTCAAAAATGTGTCTTAAGCTGTTTTTTTACTTTGGACGACTTGCGAGATGGACGTAAACGGACTTAGACGTCCCTTTCGATTATGCACCTCCAAATGATCTAATGTTCCTATGTCTAGATGACACTGCCAGCACCTATTACGTGGCCATCGAGATGCAGAAATATACTGCTTAATCTCGATGCGCCAAATATCTCTAAGAGCTTTTTTGGGTTCTTTTATTCATAAGTTCAGATATTAATTTATATCACTTAGCGGCTTGATGTCCTAGCATGTCTGCCTGAAAACAGAGGCTATAAAAATTTTTCAAATTACGCCACTCAGGGAACCCTTTCTGAATAGCCTGCTTCAGTTGCAACCATTTATAAAATTGAAATTTTGAAATACCAAAAGATTGTTGCAACTGTGAAAAATCAAGCAATTTCCCATTTAAAATAACATCCTCTAATGTTCTTATGCTTACTTGCATCCAATCCTTCCAGGCAATTTTAGACCCGCCTATTTGTATCTTGGAGTTCAGCCATAGGGATTGACATGAAGATTGTTCTATAGGAATTTCAGTTAATTTATTTATACATCTCAGGCTCTTCCAAGTATCCAAAATAATATTATTATCTTTAGCATAATTAGGTAGTTTAATGTCTAATATATGAGACAGACGCATTGGGGACATAATTTTCCATTCCAAAATTAACCATTCTGGATAATGTTCCATGAGGTCAGGCAGGATCCAGTACATACCCTGACACAGAATATAGGCCTAATGATACCTATAAAAATTTGGGAAATTTACCCCTCCCTCCACAATTGGTTTTTGTAGAGATATTAAAGCTATTCTAGCAGTTGTGCCCATCCAAACAAATTTGGTAAGAATATTCAGTTTTTTGTAAAAAGAACCTTGAAAATAAATTGGTGACATTCCCATTTGGTAACATACCACAGGCAAAATCATTATTTTCACTGTTTGAACTCTCCCCCACCAAGATAAATGTAACAGATTCCATTGCTCACACATTTCTGTAACCTTTAACAATAAAGATTCTTCATTTATTTTCATTGTTTCTTCCAGTGTCTTATAAATCCATATTCCTAAATATTTTATACCCTCTTCTTTCCAAAGAAAAGGGAACTGTTCAAACAATCCTTTTTGAGAATGTATATTAAGCGGAAGGATTTCTGATTTGTTCCAATTTATTTTATATCCTGAAAATTTTCCAAATCTTTCAATCAAGTCCAATAAATGTGGAATAGTAAATTCAGGATTCCTCAAATGAAGCAAAATATCATCTACATATGCAGAAACTTTGTATTCCCGACCAGCATAAGGAATACCCTGAATTTCCTCTACTTGTTGAATAGCCAATAGTAAGGGTTCCAATACAATATCAAACAACAGAGGAGTTAAGGGACATCCCTGCCTAACTCCCCTCTCCAGACGAAAACCGTCTGAAAAATAATTATTTATATACAATCTAGCCAAAGGGGAGTTATACAAAGCTTTGATCATTTGTATAAATCCAGAACCCACCCCAAACCAATCCATTGATTGGTACATAAAAGTCCATTCTTGCCGCCAAAGAAGTGATTGGTGCATTTAAATACCATATATGTACACATATAAACAAACTGAAGACATATTAATGGGTTTCATAGTCTGACTCTATATTGAAGAAAGAGCTCTCACCTCCCTGAAGAACGAATGTTGTATTAGCAGTATTTGAAAGCCTTAGAAAATAATCACTCTCTTCTAAGTGCCTCCTCCCACAAATTTCCTGCTTGAAACAGTGCCCTGATCATACCACAGAGACATAATTTAATTAATTTTGCACCAGAACTCTAGTAACTACCACTGCTTAGCATCTCACCTCAACAGTAAGAAATTAGCGTATCTTAGTGATCACTGCTTATAGCTACAGTATTTTTTTTTTCAGGAGTCTGGCTGTGCATTAATTCACAAAAATGTAAAGCCTGCAATCTGGCTTGTATTCTGTAGTAAAATGTCTCCAAGCTTATGCCAGCTTCTCCCTGTAGCTGCCCTGAGGCTGAACAACAGCAGCTGTGAAAGGTAGGCAATGAATCTACTGTACACAGAATTACATTTTCTGCATTCAGAGAGACTAAGAAGGACTTACAATCCGCTATGGTTGTTCTACCCACTGCAGAGTGGTAATTAACACAAAATCCAGACAGTGGACTGGTGACTCCAGTATATAAATCAGAATTCCTATCCTGGAAGTCTGATCTCTAAAAATGCAGCAAAGCACATTTTAAAAAAATAAATATTTACATCTCTCAATTCTAATGTGGGCTGGAAGTGTGCAAGTATTCCTAGAACTGTGTGAAGTCCTCCATGGTGGAATGACACAACAACCTGGAAGATAATTATTTTATAAATAGAAGACTCTGTTTCTTATACAACCTTTACCTTGGATTCTAAGATCTTCAGGTCAAAGAAATTGTAACCATATAATTCATATTCTACGGACAGCACTGAATCAATAGATATTATTGAACCTACGATTTACAGTGTTCAATCTCTTCTACTGAGCCTATGAAAATTCCCTGAAAACGTGTTTCTGTTGAGCATCCATTAGGCAATTTCTGCCAAGCAAAGCCCAGGATAAAACTGACTTGCAAAACGCACAGTTTTTAAATACAGTCATACCTTGGTACTCGACTGTTTTGAAACTCGTATTTGATACTTGACACATTTTGGCATGACAATTTTGTCCCGGTACTCATTGTTTGGTACTCGACGTGCAAGCTAGAACTTCTCAGTTGCCTTGTGACTCACTACTCTTTCCAGCTGAAACAAGGGGTCACATCCCCTTGTGGTCCTATCTTAGCTTATGAGGTCATTTTGTATATTTTTGTGCTTTTTTTTAAATTTTCATGGGTCCTAAGAAAATGAGCAGTGATAGCTCTGAGCAGAAAAGAAAATTATTTAGTAACATAGGGGTCCTTTTATCAAGCCGCACTAGCGGGGTTAACGCGTCGGACATTTTATCACGCGCTAACCCCCGCGGCAAGCAAAAAACACCAATGCCTGGTCAATGGAGGTGTTAGCGACTAGCACGGCAGACGGTTTAATGTGCAGTATTCCGCGCGTTAAACCCCTACCGCGCCTTGATAAAACGATCCCATAGTAAATGATGGCACATCTGAACGGTCCATCCAGTCTGCCCATTAGTTATGCCCATTACAAATATTTATTTATTTATTTTTATTTTATGTATTTATATACCACCTATCAATCAGGTACTCAACCATTTTCCCTGTCTGGCCCAGTGGGCTCACAATCTATCTAACGTACCTGATTAATTTAATTTGTCTCTTCTTTGATATTTCTGTGGACTGTAAAGTCCACCTGGTATTGTCTTAGATTGCAAATGCTGAAGTTGCCATCCAAGCTCACTCCAGCAGGATATCTACCATAAAGTCTGGCCAGTAACATCTTCATGTTCCAAGTTAGTGGAATTCCCATTGATGCCCTCCCCAGCCCAATCCTACACCATCTGTTTAGTTCTCATCATTTTTGGTACTCGTTGAGCCTCCTGGAATCAATTAATTCCAAATACCAACCTACCACTGTAATGAATTCTAGTAGTAGCCAGATGATTCACAAATAATAAATATGTAATTTCCATAAAACCCTACTGATAGCTGGCAAGTTGTAAAATGTGAGTTGATGCCTAATTGAACTGCTGAGTCATCGCACCATGTATCCCTTCAATTTCCTGTTTATTTGGACGTATCAAAATATAAATTATAGTTTAAAGATAATCTGCTTTCTGAAGCATTTATAATTTGGGAATTTTTTTACTCTGAACCCAGGCTTCCATAATGAGAGATGATGCTGGGAATTAGCTGGGTTGTTTCTGATTGTTTCTCATTTATTCCCTTGTGGGAAGGGCAGTGGGGGAGGCTGGAGTGTAAATACAATCACTGCTGACTCACCCTGTAGAAGAGGCACATGAAAAGAACAGAACATGGGTATAATCACTGCTGACTCATCATTTGTGAGAAGCAAGCCATAAGAACAGAGCCATTTTGAGCTCATTTTTCAGGATTTTAAGTTTTTGTCTTAACTCTTAGGATAAATATGGCGATTAACCCTGTTCACAAATGAAATGAACCTTTTACTAAGCTGCAGTAAGCACTAAAGCAGGGGTGTCCAATGTCGGTCCTCGAGGGCCGCAGTCCAGTCGGGTTTTCAGGATTTCCCCAATGAATATGCATGAGATCTATTTGCATGCACTGCTTTCAATGCATATTCATTGGGGAAATCCTGAAAACCCGACTGGATTGCGGCCCTCGAGGACCGACATTGGACACCCCTGCACTAAAGCATGCTACCACAAGTTAAAATGCACTACCACAGAGCTCGCTCAGGTAGGGTTACTATATAGCTCCAGAAAAAGGAAGACGGATTGAGACATCCGGGTTTTATTTCCTCTGAAAGCAATGGAAGTAAGGAGTGCAGAGAGCTGGGTTTTATTTCCATTGAAAGTAAATAATAATAATAATTTTATTCTTATATACTGCCAAAGCCATGGAAGTTCGAGGCGGTTTACAGCAAGAAGCGCTGGACAATCAGCGAAGAGTTTACAATTAAAGTCAACAATACAATCTTGCATAATGAAAGAATTGGAAAGCTGTATAGTTCTTAGCAGAGCTGTGTAGATTCTCAGTTTACAAATCGATTGAACAAACTCGTTTTTACCAATTTTCTGAAATTGAAGTAGGAAGAGGAGAGCGTGATCAAGTTACTAAGCCAATCGTTCCATTTGCCTGCCTGGAATCTTTTGTATTGGCAGGCTTTAATTGTTGGATACGTGAACAGATATGTTCTTCGTGTGTGCATAAAAGTGCTTGCCAGATTAAAATGGGAAACTAGGTAAGTGGGGGCCAGACCAAATATTGATTTATAACACAGACAAGAGAACTTAAATAGGATTCGCGCCTCCAGGGGCAGCCAATGGAGTTTTTGATAATAGGGGCTTATGTGTTCCCATTTCTTCAGCCCAAAAATTAGTCGAACTGCCGAATTTTGAATGACTCTGAGTCTTAGAATGTTTTTTTTGAAGGATCCCAAGTAAATGATATTACAATAATCGAGCAAGCTTAGGATGGAATATTGAACCAGTAAGCGGAAGGATGTTGCATCAAAGTATTTTCTGATGGTTCTGAATTTCCATAGTGCTGAAAAGCATTTTTTAACCACTAAATCTGTGTGAGCATTTAGAGTGAGGTGGCGGTCCAGGGTGACTCCCAGGATTTTAATGAAGTGGTCAATAGGAAAGACCTGACCATTCAAGGAGATCGCTGTGTCTTTGATTTTGTCGTTAGGGCTTGCAAGGAAAAATTTGGTTTTGTCAGTATTGAGCTTCAATTTGAATTCGGTCATCCATAGTTCAATTTGCTTTAGAATGGATGATAGATGAATCTTAGTCTCGGGGATCAGAGTAGTAAGGGGAATACCAATGGTGATATCGTCTGCATAGATATAAAATTTAACTTTTAAGCTTTGTAGTAGGTTTCCCAGTGAGGCAAGGTAGATGTTGAACAATGCAGGACTCTGCAAGAGTTTACCCAACTAAAGGATTTTTTTATTGTCACTATAGACTTGATATGATCGTTTACCTTGAAACCATTTTAACACATTACCTGAAAGACCAATTGACTCTAGAGAGTCAATCAGAATTTCATGGTCAACCAGATCGAAGGCACTACTTAGGTCTAGTTGCAGAATTAGAGCACTGGTACCCTGACTGAATAAGGTATGGAGGAAGTCCAGTAGTGATGCCATGACAGTTTCAGTGCTGAATCCAGAATGAAAACCAGACTGATTGTCTTGCAGTATGCTAAATTTGTCCAGATACATTACTAGTTCCTGGTTGACCAGTCCTTCCATTAGCTTAACGAACAAGGGGGTCTCGCAATTGGTCTGTAGTTAGATGTCAGATTGGTAGATTCTCTAGGATTTTTGACAATTGGGGTGATCAAAATCTGGCCTAAATCCTCGGGGAAAGAACCGGTTAGTAAGAGAGAGGAGAGCCAGTTGTATAATTTGGCTTTAAATGAGACTGAAGCAACTTTCATGATGTTTGGGGGGCAGCAGTCTAATCTTTAGTAGGAGACGGAGTATTTCATGTAAAATTTAGAGAATTTTTGACAGGATGGGGTAGTGAAATTATTCCAGGCCATATCTACCCTAGGATCATCATCGTGTTGGGCGACTGGGTAGTTCAAATGGTTGGTTGAGGAGCACGCTAGTTTGGATCTCAAATTGATGATTTTGTTGTTGAAAAATTCAGCCAGATCATCAGCAAATGGTGGGAAATCTAGGGTAGAGCATGAGAGGGCCTGTATGTCATAGAGATTGTTGACTAATTCAAAGAGATTTTTACTGTTGGTGTTCGGCGATCCAATTTTTTGGGTGTAAAAAAGTTAGTACGTTTCTTTATTATTTGTTTTTTGTATTCATTTAATTTTTGTCTCCAATTTGACCTCCCCACACTGTCCCCTGATTTCAACCATTGTCTTTCGAGTTTCCTAACTCAGTGTCGTACCAGCCATCCAGATTCTTGTTTCTTATTTTTCTTAGTTTAGTGGGGGCCATTTTGTTTAATATCTGTGTACTCATGTTGGTCCAAGAATCCGCCGAAAAGGAGTCTAAGTCAGGGCTAGAAGTTAAGTCATAGTATGACCAGAATTCTATTGGGTTCACCATACCTCTGCTAGCTATCATTTTATTTGGTCTTTTTGCCACCTTGGGTTTGGTTGGGGGAGCGTCTTACTTGCCAGCTAAATTGGAAATTGCATAAATGGTGGTCTGACCATAGAGTCAGTCCATATGGCTTGGTTCCAGTGGATCTTGGGATTGGTTAGTTCTTTGGAGGAAAAAGTGACTAGATCTAGGTGGTGGCCTTTTTGATGGGTCTTTATTGGAGGTGGCACAAAGAAATCTAGTGAAGAAATGAAGGATATTAGATCTTTGGAGTCACCCTGCTCTGTCTGCTTTAGGTGAATGTTTAGATCACCTGTCAGTAGGTTGTGTGGGCCTAGTGTGGAGTTTGTGAGAAGGAATTCGAAGAAAATATCTTTGGCTGCGGGCCATTTCTTAGGAGGAATATAGAATAGGGTAATTATTAGAGCATCTTCTAACTGATCTGACCAGAGTTTACAGGAAATGATTTCAAGGTCCGCTGTGGAATTTGAGGCTAGGATTGTAATTTTATTATTATGTACATCGCTTAGAATTATGATTAAGCGATTAATCAAATCTCCATTAAACTCAAAACTTGAAACTTGAATGATTCTTTTAAGATGATAGATAATCCTCCCCCTTTACCTCTGCTTCTAGGTAGAGATAAAATTTTAAACCCAGGAGGTAAACAGTCACGATTAATAATGTTGTCTGTGACTTGTGCGTGTGTGTGCATTTGGGGGTTTGGTTGTCTGGGGGTATGACTGTGGAGTGGTTGCTGGCTGATTGTTGTGGTCTACGGCCGTGAGTTTGGGGTTTGTGTGTGTCTGATTGAGGGGTTTTGTATTTCAAAATTGTCAATTGTGTTGGGCATTCAGTCATTGGGTTCCTGTACTGTGCACTATCTGCTGTTATAGGTTTCCAGTGTTGTTTTCTCTGCCTGCTATGTTTTTCTATGCTTGTTCCGCTCCTGATTGTATGTTCCTTTGCAATTGCTAATAAAGACATTTAAAAAAAAAAAAAAAAGAAGAACAAAATCTGGGTTGGCTTCTTCCAGCCAGTCTTTGACCAGCTGTGACTTGTTCCTAATAGATCATATATTTAAGTAGAAACCATGAAGCTTATGATGGTAAGGAGCGTTGGTGGTTACAGAATAGTTCATCTTTCTCAGTTTCCGCTGTCTTTTGCAATAGGGTCTGCTTGGTTTTTGTGAAGGGGGTACAACCGGGATTTGGAAGGGACCCCATTCTGAACAGTCGTAAAGAGAAGGATTATTAGCTCTAAGATGTTCTGAGTTAGTTGGGTGAGATCTTATAAGTACTGGGATAGGGATAGCAAAAAAATGCAGCAACTGACCTGCTTTTGTAGCAGATCCAATAGACCATGAGGATCCAAATCAGATAGTTAGTTAAGAGAGCCATCTTAAATATAGTGGTCAGAGAGACTGAAAGGCTTAAGAGAAAAAAGCTAGTAGATTAAATCATGTAGAGAAAAGGTTAGGAAAAGTCCGGAGTAATCATGCATATACTTTATGTGGAAAAGTCATGCTATTGGTTTGCTGGAGTAAACATGCAAATACTGATGGGGGAAGGGGGCCGCAGCAAAGCTCCGTGCAGGAGCCGGCCCGATCGCTGGTGGAACCGTTGGGGAAGTTAAACCCAGATGTCTGAATCCATCCTACTTTTTCTGGAGCCATATGTTAAGCCTACGCTCAGGCATCCCTCAGTAGTTTTTGCATGTGCACCTTAGTACTGGAGGAGTGTTTGGGGGAAAAGAATGGGCATGGCTCTGCATGGGCATTGTAGCGTGCTGACTGGCGCAGGGTTAGCATGTGAGCCCTCACTGCCTACAAAATAGGTGTCAGTAAGTGTTCACACACAGCCATATGCTAATGGGGAAATTAGGACATGACCATTATTGCAGAAATGTCAACATATGCCATTTACCAGCAGCACTAAAAGTGGAGACAGCAGAGGCTGCTTAATAAAAGGAAAATTTCTGATGAATATTTGGTATGAAGCCCTGATTTCTTTGTTGCCCTTGAGGCTCAATTTTGAGAGCCCCTGATTTAGAATTTCATATTGTCCTAGGAGAGCAGCTGTATGGGAGTCAATAAAATGTCTGAATCAAATATATATAAAATGTATAAAGTCAAATATTAAAACACTGTTACTACAAATGTCAAAGGCTTAAGCTATGTGCAGTCAAAACCACTTCCTGCTCAAATACTTTGAAAGAGTTTGAGAAGGCATTCCTGGAACAAATGTATATTTACCTGTGGGAAACCCCCTTTTGATATTACTCTCTCTCATCTATAGGAAAACGGGTAGCACTGGAAGATGTTGGGATTTCATTTTCACATCATATGCTTTACTAGCCATAAGATTTCAAAAACAACATGCAGGCCTCTTTGTCTGACGCTCATTTTAATAGTTAATATTAGATGGTTAACTCGCATACAACCCAATGTGTCTAAATGGATTCCCTGAACATGGACCATCTACAGCAGGGATCTCAAAGTCCCTCCTTGAGGGCCGCAGTCCAGTCGGGTTTTCAGGATTTCCCCAATGAATATGCATTGAAAGCAGTGCATGCACATAGATCTCACACATATTCATTGGGGAAATCCTGAAAACCCGACTAGATTGCGGCCCTCAAGGAGGGACTTTGAGACCCCTGATCTACAGTCAAAACCTCACTGTCTGCAGCAGGGTTGTCCAACATCGGCCCTCAAAGAGCACAATCCAGTCAGGTTTTCAGAATTTCCCCAATGAATTTGCATGAGATCTCTTGGCATGCACTGCCTCCATTATATGCAAATAGATTTCATGCATATTCATTGGTGGAAATCCTGACAGAAGCACCTGGAATACAGGATGCTTGCTATCACACTTTGTTCGGCTCACTTGGGGCCCAGTCCACCTGAAGGGCTGCTGATTAACTTAGGACAGTCTTTTTGCTGTAACTCCTGCCTCCTCCCTGATTCCACTGGACAGCTCTGGCACTGCCTGAATAGTGCTGTTGTGTACCACTGTTCCCTTTCAGTTGAGCAGTAGTCCTTCAATTGTGCTTCAATATTGAAGTTTCAATCATTAGAGATACGCAGGTTCTTTGGAGTCCTGCAGAGCTTGCCTATCCCTTATTAGCAGGAACAGTGGGATCACAACTGACGTTCAGTGGCACTTTCTGGTTCAATGCTTCAGAATATCAGTGCCTGATCCAGCCAGCACTAGTCAACTCGGCAACAGAATTTTAAAAGATTGCTTAAACAGCATCTTTTTTGCCAGGTGAAATACAGGGTATGAGGCTGTGTTGTCAATAAGAAAGAGATGATGACAGTAAGGTGCTGTCTGCCTATTAATTTTTTTGTTTGCATTTTTACTTGTTTATAGCATCTTGTATTGTTTGATCTGGATTGGCCACTGTGAGAATGGGCTACTGGGCTTGATGGACCATTGGTCTGACCCAGTGAGGCTATTCTTATGTTCTTATGTTGATTTTGTATGTAATCTTGTAACCCGCCCTTGGCAAGGGTGGGATATAGATATATAAACCAAAAGCACTGAATATTGACCGTATTGTTTTGAATAAAAACAAAGCCTTCCTCCCCCCCCCTCTCATATTACTAGAATTTCTAAAGTTTCAATTCCAGACTAGCTTCAACCCACGCTGCTCCTTGGGCAAGTCACTTAATCCCCCCATTGCCCCAGGTACATTAAATAGATTGTGAGCCCACAGGGAAAAATGCTTGAGTACCTGAATAAATTAATGTAAACAGTTCTGAGCTCCCTTGGGAGAACGGTATAGAAAATGGAATAACTAAATAAATAAAAGAGAGATCAAAAGTCTATTTTGTTCAAAATGACTTCAACTGTCTTCCTGGCAGCTTCCTAATGGTGATCTAGCAAATAGAAAAATATATACATTTTTACAACTAAATTGCCTCCTAGCGACATGTCACTATACTGGGCTCTGCTGATTGATGTTTGCTCTGGTCTCAAATAAATATGCACCGACGCAACAGAAAGCTGTGTCTTTATAAAACAAGTCACCATCTCCTTTCTTAGAACTATTTTTAGCAATCATAATTGTCTCATAAACACCTTTCTGTAAATTTGCATAATATATTGCAATGCACACCCAGGTTTTCTGAATCTACCTTGAAAACCTTCGAGTAAATAATTGCCAGTGTAATTAAAGATGCAAATACCTGGAATCAGCGTAATAACCAATCATTTGAAATTACAAGTTTTCCTTTACAAGCATCTCAACATACATATTTTATCCATGTTAAAGAGTTTTATTTTATATATGCTGGCCTGACAGTACTGGAATATGGAAATCCTTCTTCAGAGTAATAAGAGATACAATTAAGCATTGGCTGAAAATACACCTCAATTCAACCTGATTCAATTAAGCATTGGCTGAAAATACACCTCCCATCCTAAAGCTGGTGGACTTTGTATCCATCCTTTCCCAAAAATACCTCTCCTTTGTATTTTATAAATATAAACTTTATCAGGGAGAAATGGTGGCGAAATATTTTCTTCCCCACCCTGTCTTTAGTACATTTTGGTGTATGCAGTATTTCAAAAAGGGGAAGGAGCCTCAGATCCCCGTGCATTGTGAAGTGTGTTAGCTGAACAACCGCACTAGAAAGGGTAAAATCCTCACTGGCTCCACCCCCCACCTGCCTAATATCGTTGTTCAATGCTAACTCACACTTTAGTATGTTAATGTATTAGTACATCTTTCTTCTTCAAAACTTCTGCAGTCAATGACAAAAGGATAATGCAAAGAACTTAGCTTAGGTAGGGTTCAAGTTCAACTGCAGGCATTGTGTTAATTCTCCCGCTGTCTTTGCCAGTCCACTTATTGCCAACGGAAGCTAGCTTGCATTTCACTATATGGCTGTGTCAGGGCATTGGACTGCTGTAAAAGAAAAACAGAAACAGCAGGATCAGAGCAAAGTAGGGAAAAGAAAATACTGCCGCCTCCAGTCCTCCAGCTTACCTCGGTGTTACTTCTCACGCTCATAGGCAAAGATAGCCTCCGCTACGACCTGCCTGCTTAAATAGCATCTGATGTTACAGCTGGTGTCATGCTGACAGCTGGTCATACACTGCCGGCTCACCATGGTGAGTTTTAAATATTGATTGTTAGAAGCCCCGAACGGCCAGAATCGTGACTAGAACTGTTTATCCACTATAATAAAACCCTTAGCGCGCATTCGCACTTCAATCTCCTTGCGCCATGATCCGTGGTGCTGTACCGCCGCATGCGCAGTAGAAGGAGCCTGTGGCGATTTGCAATGTGTAACATAGTAGATGACGGCAGATAAAGACCCGAATGGTCCATTCAGTCTGCCCAACCTGATTCAATTTTAATTTTTTTTTTTATTTTAATTTTTTCTTCTTAGCTATTTCTGGGCAAGAATCCAAAGCTTTACCCGGTACTGTGCTTGGGTTCCAACTGCCGAAATCTCTGTTAAGACTTACTCCAGCCCATCTACACCCTCCCAGCCATTGAAGCCCTCCCCTGCCCATCCTCCACCAACGGCCATACACAGACACAGACCGTGCAAGTCTGCCCAGTAACTGGCCTAGTTCAATATTTAATATTATTTTCTGATTCTAAATCTTCTGTGTTCATCCCACGCTTCTTTGAACTCAGTCACAGTTTTACTCTCCACCACCACTCTCGGGAGTGCATTCCAGGCATCCACTACCCTCTCCGAAAAGTAGAATTTCCTAACATTGCCCCTGAATCTACCAACCCTCAACCTCAAATTATATCCTCTGGTTTTACCATTTTCCTTTCTCTGGAAAACATTTTGTTCTACGTTAATACCCTTCAAGTATTTGAACGTCTGAATCATATCTCCCCTGTCTCTCCTTTCCTCTAGGGTATACATATTCAGGGCTTCCAGTCTCTCCTCATACGTCTTCTGGCTCAAGCCTCCTATCATTTTCGTCGTCCTCCTCTGGACCGCCTCAAGTCTTCTTACGTCTTTCGCCAGATACGGTCTCCAAAACTGAACACAATACTCCAAGTGGGGCCTCACCAATGACCTGTACAGGGGCATCAACACCTTCTTCTTTCTACTGACTACTCCTCTTTTTATACAGCCCAGCATCCTTCTGGCAGCAGCCACTGCCTTGTCACACTGTTTTTCGCCTTTAGATCTTCGGACACTATATCCCCAAGGTCCCTCTCCCCGTCCGTGCAAATCAGCTTCTCTCCTCCCAGCATATACGGTTCCTTCCTATGGCGGTTTCCCCAGCGGTGGTAGTGGTTTGCGACACGTGCAGCGGTTTCCCAAGGTAAACATAGAGACTTATCAGATAAGAGCAGGGAAGGGGTGCTGCTGGACAGGGGGGAGGTAAAAGGAAGGGAGAAGGGGTGCTGCTGGACAGGGGGGAGGTAAAAGGAAGAGAGAAGGGCTACTGCTGGACAGGGGAAGCAGGGAAGGGGTTCTGCTGAACAGGGGGAGGTAAAAGGAAGAGAGAAGGGCTACTGCTGGACAAGGGAACCAGGGAAGGGGTGCTGCTGGACAGGGGGGAAGTAAAATGAAGGGAGAAAGGCTACTGCTGGACAGGAGGAGCAGGGAAGGGGTGCTGTTGGACAGGAGGAGGTAAAAGAAAGGGAGAAGGGCTACTGTTAAGGAGGAAACACCCTCCAGGGATTCAAGACAAAGTTAGACAAGTTCCTGCTGAACAAGGACGTACGCTGGTAGGGCTAGTTTCAGTTAGGGCACTGGTCTTTGACCAGAGGGCCGCCGTGTGAGCGACCTGCTGGGCATGATGGACCACTGGTCTGACCCAGCAGCGGCAATTCTTATGTTCTTATGGATATTAAGTTGAAGGCAAAAATGTTTTTAGGTATAGTATATTAGAAGCAAAAAGCCAGCAAAAGAATCTGTTGGATCGCTAGATAACCAAGGGGTAAAAGGGGCACCCAAGGAAGACAAGGCTATGGCAGAGAGATTAAGGTCCCCTTTTACAAAGGCAATTATCATGGCAGGCTTCAGTAATCACTCAATGGGTGTCGGAGCATTTGCCGCATGGAAGCTGCTACTGCGCCTTTGTGAAAGGGGGAGGGGTTAAATGAATTCTTTGCTTCAGTCTTCACTGAAGAAAATATGGGGAAGATATCAGTGCCTGAAATGGTATTCACTGCTGATGGGTCAGAGATACTGAAACAGATCTCTGTAACACTGCACAAAAAGGGCTGCAGGACAGAGGCTGAGAATTACAGACCGGTAAGTCTCACATCCATAGTGAGTAAACTCATGGAAACACTAATTAAGCATAAATTAGATACGATCCTGGACGAGAAGAATCTATGGGATCCCCGCCAACATGGATTTACCAAGGGCAGGTCCTGCCAATCCAATCTAATTAGTTTCTTTGACTGGATAACAAGGAAACTGGATGTGGGTGAGTCCCTAGACGTCGTTTACTTGGACTTTAGTAAAGCTTTTGATAGCGTTCCGCACCGCAGACTATTGAACAAGATGAAATCAATGGGACTGGGAGAGACATTAACTACATGGGTCGGTGATTGGCTAAACAGTAGACTTCACAGAGTGGTGGTGAATGGTGCCCCTTCAAAAATGTCAGAGGTGATCAGTGGAGTGCCTCAGGGCTCGGTCTTAGGCCTGATCCTCTTCAACATATTTGTGGGAGATCTGACTCAGGGGCTTCAGGGTAAAATCACATTATTCGCCGATGATGCCAAACTAAGCAACATAGTAAGTGAGAACACTTTACTAGACAGTATGACGCAGGACCTACTTCTATTGGAACACTGGTCCTCGACTTGGCAGCTAAACTTCAATGCTAGAAAATGTAAGGTCATGCACCTTGGCAGCAGGAATCCATGCAAAACTTCCAACTAAATGGTGAAACCTTAGTTAGGACCAAGGCGGAACGTGATTTGGGGGTAATCATTAGCGAAGACATGAAGACTGCCAATCAAGTGGAAAAGGCTTCATCAAAGGCAAGACAAATGATGGGTTGTATCCGAAGAAGCTTTATCAGCCGGAAGCCTGAACTTATAATGCCATTGTACAGATCCATGGTGAGGCCTCATCTGGAATATTGTGTACAATTCTGGAGGCCACATTACCAAAAAGATGTGCTGAGAGTTGAGTCGGTTCAAAGAATGGCCACCAGGATGGTCTCGGGACTCAAAGACCTCCCGTATGAAGAAAGGCTGAATAAATTGAAGCTATATTCACTCGAAGAACGTAGAGAGAGAGGAGACATGATAGAGACATTTAAATATATCACCGGCCGTATTGAGGTGGAGGATGATATCTTCTTTTTTAAAGGTCCCTCGGCCACAAGAGGACATCCGCTGAAAATCAGGGGTGGGAAATTTCATGGTGACACCAGGAAGTTCTTCTTCACCGAAAGGGTGGTCGATCGTTGGAATGAACTTCCACTTCAGGTGATTCAGGCCAGCAGTGTGCCGGATTTTAAAAGGAAATGGGATACACATGTGGGATCTCTAGGGGGTAAATTCAAGGGGGTAGGGTTGTTGGAGTGGGCAGACTTGATGGGCTGTGGCCCTTTTCTGCCGTCATCTTCTATGTTTCTATGTTTCTATTTGAAGAAGAGCAAATCGCCTGGACCGGATGATAGACTTGAAAAATGAGCTTGTAGAGCTATTTTTAATAGTTTGTAATGTATCTTTGAAAATCTCGCATGCTACTGGAAGAGTAGAGGGTGGCCAATGTAACGCCTATTTTTTATTAAAAAAAAAAAAAAAAAGGGTAATAGAGGCGATTTGGGAAATTATAGACTGCTGAGCCTGACATCAGTGCTGGGAAAAATGGTAGGGACAGTGCAAGGCCAGCCAAAGGGAGATTGTAGGAGCTGTGCCTAGTCCTGAGCACATGGTAGAACAGTCTTGAGCACATGGCAGAACAGTGAGCGGAGCAGAGAGCAGAGAGTGTGCTAGCAGGAAGGAGCAGAGAAGGCGGTGCTAGCAGGGGTAGAGGCGAGAGCTAACTCTGCCCACCCCTGACGTCACCAGCCAAACTCCCCCCATAAAAGGGGATGAGCCAACGGTGCGCGGCGAAGGTGAGCGTTAAAGGCGCTCGCCTTAGTGAGAGCGCCTTTGCGAAGAGCCTTAAGAAGAGCCTAAACTTTACCCTATTCTTTAAACTTTATTCTAAACTTTCACCCTAACCCACAGGGTGACACCCTCTCAAATACCCTAATCTTTCAAACTCTCACTTTGATCTTTCAATCTCTCACTCTGACTCACAGACAGATATTTCTTCTAACTCTCTAACTTACTCACTATCAGGCAGATCTCAGCTACAACTTGGTTAAGGCAGGGAAAATAAGAAGCGCCATGTCTGCAATCAAGACCAACTGTCCGGTAACTGGGGGGACCAAGGGAGCGACCACGGTATGCGTGCAGAAGGAGGAGGACCGAGGATTGTGGACAGAGGTCTCTGTGCAGACCGAGATCATTCCCCTCTCCCCCTGTTCTCCACAGTCTCTACACAGACAGAGGAGGTCGACCAGCTAGACGGAGACATCATGCAGGAACTTAGGAGTCTCATGGAGGAGGTGAAATGCCTGAGAAGCATCCGAGAGGATGAGGCCTACATTGACAGAGTCTTCCAGGAGCTGTCCCAAATCACCGAGATGGCCCAAGACATGTCCTCCCTCGAGACACAAATCACCAGCTTTGAAACAACAATTGGGGTACAGGAGATGGCTGGAGACGCTGACTCCTGGCAGCTGGTGACCTCCTCCATGGGCAAACACCGGAGATCCCACCCCCCTCTTTCAATCTCTTCATCCTCTTCTTCTTTTTCTCACCAACAGGGCAGCTTTACAACTCACCCTGAGGAACAGATTCCAGATCCTACAGGTAGAAGATGTCGACAAGGAGCAGGAGGATGCCGTCAAGGAGCAGGAGGTAGTCCAGCGCATGGCTCCAACTCCGGGGACAACTGATTGGCTCCCCCCAAAGAAGCGCAGAGTAATAGTCATTGGGGTCTCCATGCTGAGGGGCACCGAGGGACCAATCTGCAGACCGGATATGCAGTCAAGGGAGGTTTTCTATCTGCCTGGAGCCAGGGTCTGAGATGTCACCGCCTGTCTTGATAGGCTTCTCAAGCTCCAAGATCACTTCCCCATGGTCCTCATCCACTTTGTCACAAACGACACTGCTAAGAACACCCCAGAGAACATAACTAGAGACTTTGGAGCCCTGCGTAAGAGGCTGAAGCAGACAGGAGCACAGGTGGTTTTCTCCTCAATCCTCCCAGTTAGAGGCAAAGGAAGTGCCAGGAATGAGCGTATACTGAGGACTAATGAGTGGCTTCAAGGATGGTGCCAGGAAATGAACTTTGGATTCCTGAACCATGGAGAGGCGTTGCAAGGACTTCAGGGACCAGACGGACTCCATCTGACCAGCAGGGGTAAGCATGTCTTTGGACACCGACTAGCCCGCCTGCTTCGTAGGGCTTTAAACTAGGTAAGTCGGGGGAGGGTACCCACTCAGATACAAGTGCAGTAAGGAACGATCCTGATGAGGTGAGTCAAAACTCCGATTCTAAGTCCAAAGTAAGTGCCCCCATTGCAAACAATTCTCTAGGAGTCACACTACCCCAGATGGGAAACTCCCCACAGGGACTTCGCAATCATGGGGTATGGAGGGCTATGTATGTTAATGCACACAGTTTAGGCAATAAGATTCTAGAATTAGAGACCGAAATAATGAATGTCGACCTTGACATGGTGGCAATATCCGAAACTTGGTTCACAGACTCTCATGGGTGGAATATGGCTATACCGGGATACAACTTATTTCGTCAGGACAGAGAGGGAAAGTCAGGGGGAGGGGTGGCACTATACATTAAAGAAGACATCAAAATTACCAGAATCACAGATGTCAAGTACACCGGGGAATCCCTCTGGGTGAACCTGGTCAGAGGCAGGGAAAAATGCCTGTATCTTGCTGTAGTATATAGACCTCCAAGACAACTGGAGGACAAAGACTCTGAATTAATTGAAGACATAGAGAATATCACTATACGGGGAGACGCTGTTCTGCTAGGGGACTTCAACGTGCCTGATGCAGATTGGAACAACAAGCAACAACCAGTGGCAGCAGGAGACTGTTAATATCCATAAAGGGAGCACGACTCAAACAAAGGGTATTGGAACCCACTAGGGCCCAGGCGATCCTGGACCTGGTACTCACCAACGGGGATAGCGTCTCGAAGGTCTCGGTAGGAGATACGCTAGCCTCCAGCAACCACAACATGGTGTGGTTCTACCTCAGGAAAGGTTTCCCTATATCAAACACGAAAACAAAAGTACTCAACTTCCAAGGCACTGACTTCGAATGCATGGGAGATTTCATCCACCGGACACTGCAGAACCAAGCAACGACCGATGATGTGGAAGCTATGTGGTCATCCCTTAAATCTACCATACATGAAGCGACAAGCCTCTACATTAAATCAGTACACAAATTGCAGAGAAACAACAAATCTCAATGGTACTCCGCAGAAATCTCGCACCTCGTCTAGGAGAAGAAAAAAGCATTTATTTCCTACAAACGAATGGAAACTAGGGAAGCTAAACTTGAATATAGGGCGAGGTCTGGAGCGGTCAAAATGGCAGTCAGGGAGGCCAAACTTCGAGTGGAAGAGACTCTGGCAAAGAACATGAAGAAAGGGGACAAATCCTTTTTAGTGATAGGAAAAAGAACACAGACGGGATAGTACGCCTTAGAAAACCAGATGGGAACTGTGCAGAATCAGATTCTGATAAAGCAGAACTACTGAATGAATACTTCTGCTCGGTCTTCACCTGCGAGGCACCGGGGCACGGTCCGCAGTTGCAGGCAAGGCCCAGCGTGGAAGACCCGTTTCAGAATTTCAAGTTCACACCTGGCGATGTCTACTACGAACTGGCAAGACTCAAGGTGAACAAAGCCATGGGACCGGACAATCTACACCCCAGGGTGCTCAGTGAGCTGCGTGATGTCCTGGCAGAACCGCTATCAGGACTCTTCAATCTCTCCCTAAGTTCGGGGAGAGTCCCCATAGACTGGAAAACAGCTAACGTCGTTCCACTGCACAAAAAGGGTTGCAGGGCAGAGGCTGCAAACTGCAGACCGGTGAATCTCACATCAATAGTATATAAACTCATGGAAACACTAATCAAACGTAAATTAGACGCAATCTTGGATGAGGAGAATCTACGGGATCCCAGTCAACACGGATTCACCAAGGGTAGGTCCTGCCAATCCAATCTCATCAGCTTCTTTGACTGGGTAACAAAACAGCAAGACTTGGGAGAATCCATGGACATCGTATATCTAGACTTCGATAGTGTCCCACATCGCAGGTTGTTGAGCAAGATGAAATCAATGGGGCTGGGAGAAACACTAACTACATGGGTCAATGACTGGCTGAGTGGCAGACTTCAGAGGGTGGTAGTTAACGGTACCCTCTCTAAAACATCGGAGGTGACCAGTGGAGTACCGCTCAGTCTTGGGCCCGCTCAATCTTGGGCCCGCTCCTTTTCAACATATTCATAGGGGACCTAATTCAGGGGCTTCAAGGTAAGATAACGTTATTCGCTGACGACGCCAAACTATGCAATATAGTGAGAGACGGCAATTCATCCTATAGTATGACACAGGACCTACATTTGTTGGAGCTTTGGTCCTCGACCTGGCAGCTGGGCTTCAACGCTAAGAAATGCAAGATCATGCACCTCGGCAGCAGAAATCCATGCAGAACTTACACCTTGAATGGTGAGACCTTAGCTAGAACTTCAACAGAACGAGACTTGGAGTGATCATCAGCGCAGACATGAAAACTGCTGATCATGTGGAGAAGGCTTCATCTAAGGCAAGACAGTTGTTAGGTTGCATCCGCAGAAGTTTCGTCAGCCAGAAGCCTGAAGTCATAATGCCATTATACAGAACCATGGTGAGACCTCATTTGGAATACTGTGTGCAATTCTGGATTCCACACTACCGAAAAGATGTGCTGAGAGTAGAGTCGGTGCAACGGATGGCCACCAGGATGGTCTCGGGGCTCAAGGATCTATCGTACGAGGAAAGGCTGAAAATTTTCCGTCTGTACTCATTCGAGGAACATAGGGAGAGAGGAGACATGATCGAGATGTTTAAGTATATTACCGGCCGTATCGAGATGGAAGAAGAG
Source organism: Geotrypetes seraphini (assembly GCF_902459505.1). NCBI lineage: Eukaryota > Metazoa > Chordata > Amphibia > Gymnophiona > Dermophiidae > Geotrypetes > Geotrypetes seraphini. The sequence continues at coordinate 91,045,645 of NC_047094.1, read as the reverse complement.
ATTCTCTTTCTCAAAGGACCCTCAGCCACAAGAGGGCATCCGCTCAAACTCAGGGTCGGGAAATTTCATGGCAACACCAGGAAATATTTCTTCACCGAGAGAGTGGTTGATCCTTGGAACGAGCTCCCGATGCAGGTGATCGAGGCAAACAGCGTGCAAGAATTTAAGAGCAAATGGGATGCCCAGTGGGATCCCTTAGAGGGTTAAGCCAAAGGAACCTGTCACCATGAGTGGGATCCCTAGGATAGTAGACTTGGGAGTGGGTCAGTAGAGTGGGCAGACCTGATGGGCTATGGCCCTTATCTGCCGTCATCTTCTATGTTTCTATGTTTCTATTATATAGAACAAAATTACAGAGCATATAAATAAGCATGGAGTAATGAGATAAAGCCAATATGGATTTAGTGAAGGGAAATGTTGCCTCACCAATTGTCTACATTTCTTTGAAGGGGCAAATACAGTAAATCTGGATAAAGGTGAGTCAGTCAATATTGTATATCTGGATTTTCAAAAGACATTTGACAAAGTAACTCACTCCTGAGGAAATTAGAAAGTCACATAATAGGAGGTAATGTCCTACTGTGGATTAAGAACTGCTTAAAAGATAGAGAACAGAGAGTAGGGTTAAATGGTCAGTGTTCTGAATGAAGAAGGATAGATAGTGGGGTTCCCCAGGGGGTCTGTGCTGAGACTGCGGCTTTTTAACGTATTTATAAATGATTTAGAGATGGGAATAACTGGAGAGGTGATTAAATTTGCTGACGGCACAAAGTTGTTCAGTTATTAAATTGCAAGAGGATGGTGAAAAATTGTAAGAGGTCCTTGTGAGACCGGGAATCAAAATGGCAGATGATGTTAAGTTACTCCTGGTGGAATTCTGTGCAAAAATTTTTAAAATTCTTCGCACAATATTTCAAAATTCTGCAAGATTCAGAAAAGTTTATTTGTAGTGTTTTGCATAGAATTCTTCTATCCTGCCCTGAAATTCCTTCCTGCCTTTTCCTTTCTCAGGTTCTAGTCTCCTCAGTTCCCTCTCTCACTCCAGCTGCAGTTCTGTCTCCCTCTAAATCCCACCCCTCTCTCACTTGCATCTCATTTACAGCTTTGATATGTACTTTCAATTGCAATAATGCTGTCATATGGTCTGATGAGGACCAGTAAGCATGGTTTCAGCAAAGGCATATCTTGTTTGACAAACTTGCTGCACTTCTTTGAGGGAGTGAACAGGCAGATAGACAAAGGCGACCCAGTCAACATTGTATATCTGGACTTTCAGAAGGCGTTCGACAAGGTTCTGCATGAACGACTACTTCGGAAAATTGCGAGCCATGGAATTGAGGGTGAAATACTCACGTGGATTAAAAACTGGCTGGAGCATAGGAAACAGAGAGTGGGAGTAAATGGACAATACTCGGACTGGAAGAGTGTCACCAGTGAGGTGCCGCAGGGCTCGGTGCTTGGGCCTGTGCTCTTCAACATCTTTATAAATGATCTGGACATAGGTACGACAAGTGAGGTGATTAAATTTGCGGACGATATGAAGTTATTCAGAGTAGTGAAGATGCAGGGGGATTGCGAAGATCTGCAACGTGACATAATCAGGCTCGAGAAATGGGCATCGACATGGCAGATGAAGTTCAATGTGGACAAGTGTAACAAAATCTCATGCATGTCGGTAACAAAAATCTCATGCATGAATACAGGAGGTCTGGGGCGGTACTTGGAGAGACCTCCCAGGAAAGGGACTTAGGAGTTCTGACCGACAAGTTGATGAAGCTGTCCACGCAACGTGCGGCGGCGGTGAAAAGGGCAAACGGAATGCTAGGAATGATAAAGAAGGGAATCACAAACAGATCAGAGAAGGTTATTATGCTGCTGTACTGGGCCATGGTGCGCCCTCACCTGGAGTACTACATACAGCACTGGTCGTCGTATATGAAGAAGGATACGGTACTATTCAAAAGAGTCCAAAGAAGAGCAACTAAGATGGTTAAGGGATAGGAGGAGTTGCCGTACAGCGAAAGATTAGCGAAACTGGGCCTCTTCTCCCTTGAACAGAGGAGATTGAGAGGGGATATATGATCGATACATTCAAGGTACTGAAGGGGATAGACTCAGTAGATAAGGACAGGTTGTTCACCCTCTCCAAGGTAGGGAGAACGAGAGGGCACTCTCTAAAGTTGAAAGGGGATAGAATCCGTACAAAACGTAAGGAAATTCTTCTTCACCCAGAGAGTGGTAGAAAACTGGAACGCTCTTCCGGAGTCTGTCATAGGGGAAAACACCCTCCAGAGATTCAAGACAAAGTTACACAAGTCACTGCTGAACAAGGATGTACACTGATAGGGCTAGTCTCAGTTAGGGCACTGGTCTTTGACCAGAGGGCCGCTGCGTGAGCAGACTGCTAGGCATGATGGACCACTGGTCTGACCCAGCAGTGGCAATTCTTATGTTCTTATGTACATCTTTTGTCTCTTGATCACTACATTATTCTATCACGGTTATGTCACAATTATGCAATCATACCGTTTGAATTTTTCCATCATATTTGCACAAGTGTGAGGTCATATTTACTAAAGTTTACATTTGTTGCTTATAAACTGTACGAATGTGTCATAACAAATACGAATTTTGTCTCTTTATAATGCTTTTATGAATTTGGCTTGTACAATTGGTTTGTTACCATCAGGGTATGTAAGTTATCATCCTTTCCTCATTCATATTATTTATTATTATTATTATTTATTATTTTATAATTATTTATTTTAACTACTAGATTTTCTGCTACATTTTTATGTATTATGCCATTATATGTTGTAGGACTCCTGATGCAGGTGGTTTAGCCGAAACACACTGCATGTCGAGTCCATGACTTGCCAGATGTTTTATGATTGATTGACTATTTTATGCATGTTCTTCACTATTGGTTGCCATTAAAGTGGGTTTCAAAGACCCAGCTTGCTCTGCTCTCTTTTATTGGATTTGGTGCAACTGAGCAGAGGTGTCTGTCTCCTTTGTTGTTGCTGCCCTCCTCTCCCCACCCCCCCACCACCGTAAGCCTAGTATCCATGTTTCTTCCTCTCCCCCTCCCCCGCCAAATTGTGGTCTGGCATTCATGTCCACATTCCCCCTCATCCTCCTACATGTGGGTCTGGCCTCTTTCCCTCTGTCTGACCCCCCATGAGATCAGAAACACATGCAGGCCTCCCTGAGCAGCAGCAGTGGTGGTGGCGGCAGCCAGCCAGCAGAGGAAGCACTGTGAATGTGCTGCTTGTGGCCAGCCACACCAGGACCTTCCCTCTGCCGTGTCATTTATCTACAGGAAGTGATATTCACAAGTGGTGTTCCGCAGGGGTCAGTGCTGGGACCACTGTTGTTCAATATATTTATTAATGATCTAGAAACGGGGACAAAGTGCGAAGTTATCAAGTTCGCGGATGACACAAAACTCTCCAGAACGGTCAGAACTGTTGAGGAATGCAAAGACCTGCAGAGCGACCTGAACAAACCGAGTGAGTGGGCAAAAAAATGGCAGATGAGCTTCAATGTGGAGAAATGTAAGGTCTTGCACATAGGGAAGGGGAACTCCAGGTACAGCTATACGATGGGAGGGAGGGTACTCGGGGAAGGCAGCCAAGAAAAAGATCTGGGGGTATTGGTGGATAACACAATGAAGCCGGAGGCGCAATGTGCAGCGGCCTCAAAAAAAGCGAGCAGAATGCTGGGCATTATCAAAAAGGGTATCACTACTAGAACGAAGGAAGTTATCCTGCCACTGTATCGAGCAATGGTGCGCACACATCTGGAATACTGCATCCAATACTGGTCGCCATACCTCAAGAAGGACATGGCGATACTCGAGAGGGTCCAGAGGAGAGCAACGAGGATGATAAAGGGTATGGAGAACCTCTAATATGCCGAACGGTTAGACAGGCTGGGGCTCTTTACCCTGGAAAAGCAGAGACTGAGAGGGGACATGATACAGACTTATAAAATCATGAAAGGCATAGAGAAGGTGGAGAGGGACAGATTCTTTAAACTAGCAGGGGCAACTAAAACAAGAGGTTACTCAGAAAAACTGAGAGGAGACAGATTCAAAACGAATGCAAGAAAGTTCTTCTTCACTCAACGGGTGGTAGACACCTGGAACGCGCTTCCCGGAGAGGCGATAAGCCAGAGTACAATTCTGGGGTTCAAAAAGGGACTGGATGACTTCCTGGAAGCGAAGGGAATAACGGGGTACAGATAGAGGTTTACCTCACAGGACACTGAGCAAATAGGGTATGGACTTTTTAGGTTAGGTAGGGAACATTTTCAGGTCATGGACCTGGAGGGCCGCCGCGGGAGCGGACTGCCGGGCGCGATGGACCCCTGGTCTGACCCGGCAGAGGCAATGCTTATGTTCTTATGATATGACAGAAGGAAAGCCCTGGTGGGGCTGACCACAACCAGCTCGTTCACAGCACTTCCACTGCTGGTCGCTGCCACCACTGCTGCTTCCTAGGCAGGCCCACAGATATGTATGATTTCATGGGTAGGGGAGATCAGTTAGAGGGAGAGAGGCCAGACCTACATGGAAGAGAAGGAAGAGACAGGGATGGGGCAGAATGGAAGGTTTTACGCAGAATTCTGTACAGCTTTTGCAGAATTTTGCGCAGATGGGGAATTCTTTGCAAATTCTAGACTGTACAGTTGCACAGAATTCCACCAGGAGTACTAAATTTGAGCACGTACAGTGATGTATGTGGGAAAGAGGAATCCAAACTATAGTTATGCGATACAAGGTTCCACATTAGGAGTCAATAACCAGGAAAAGAATCAAGGTGTCATCGTTGATGATACATTGAAACCCTCTGCTCTGTGTAGCAGTGTCTATGAAAGCAAATAGAATGTTAGGAAGGAGATATGATAGAAGTTTATAAAATACTGAGTGAAGGAGAATGGATAGATATGAATTGCTTATCTACTCTTTTCAAAAATACTACTCCTGCTACTATTTGTCATTTCTATAATGCTGAAAGGTGTACACCGCGCTGTACATTTAACATGTAATAGATGGTCCCTACTCAGAAGAGTTTTCAATCTAATTTTTACAGACAGACAGGACATATAGGACTGTTTGGGATCTTGCCAGGTACTTGCGACCTGGATTAGCCACTGTTGGAAACAGAATACTGGGCTTGATGGACCTTTTGTCTGGCAACTTTTATGTTCTTAGGTACCGAGATACTGGTTGGTACTGAATATATAATTTCAGCACTAAACCGAAGGGCTGTTCAGTTGGCAATGATATTCAGATCTCTAACTGGACAGTTAACTAACTTTTTTGTTGTCCTAAATTTATTTACTTAGCATTCTGAATGACCACTGGCTCTGTCCAAGGTTCACTCAGTGACCAGCTAGTGCTGAGGTGACCAGAGAGATTATTCAGTGACACTGTTAGGTTCACGCTGTTGCAATTCCTTCTCACTGGCACTTACCTGGATAGCAGTGAGGGAAATCATGAAAGTGCCTTTGAACACTGACCCCAATACTTCTGGAACTCTTGTGTGTTTGAACTAGAAATTCTAGTGGATGGGGGGGGGGTAAGGGGGAAGCGAGGGGAGATGATCAGCTGAAAGTTGGATCACATGAAATGTGGCAGAAAGGCAAAGTGACATTTCCAGTTAGCAGAAAGTCTCCAGAGTATAACAAACATAGTAATTTAAACTACTCAGAGTTAAATCCCAGCATATTTTTCAGTCTCCATCAAGATAATTCTCCTTATATCCTGAAGCAGGCAGGGTGTTTATTCAGTCTTATCTGTGCTCAGAACACTTCTTCCTCCTAACCATGTTTTATGAAGGTGATAAGAGTGACAGAGTGATTTCCCAGGAAATATATATTTGCAAATTTATTGTGGCTGTGGGGATGCTCTATTGAGGTGCTGCTGAGATTCCTTAAATAAGGTTTGACATGTGACAGTATGCAGACATGATGCTTGTTTCAAACTAAAACAATTACTTTATATGCTCTTTAGCCCAGCAGCCTTGCTTGAGGGAATAAATATGCAAAATATTTATGGTGGAATGGTAACCCCTCTCCCCTGCTTCCTTTTATCCCCGCCCCTTACTCCTTTTCTCCAGTGTCCCTCCTCCTCCATATTCTACCATCTCATTCTTGTCTCCATTTATTTCTTCCTCTCCCCCCTCAGTTCCCCAAACCAGCATTATCTGGGTAATTCTATAAAGTGGGTGTTAAAGATTTGAACACCCTGACGTAGTGTTAGAGCAAGGGTAGGGAACTCTGGTCCTCGAGAGCCGTATTCCAGTCGGGTTTTCAGGATTTCTCCAATGAATATGCATGAGATCTATTTGCATGCACTGCTTTCAATGCATATTCATTGGGGAAATCCTGAAAACCCGACTAGAATACGGCTCTCGAGGACCGGAGTTCCCTAACCCTGTGTTAGGGGTTCCAACTTGCACTGTTACTCATTGATCCCTGGCCAGAGACATGGTGAAGCCTGCTGGAAGCTGAGTATAGGTGAAGCCTGGTAGTCATCTTTTGGGGACACTTCTAAAATGTATTGGCCAGCCATGTCTCACACCAGCTCATGCAGAATACATATTCACTATAATGCTATATTTTATTTTCCCTCCCCCCCCAAAAAAAAAAAAAATTTTTGTTTAGTCAAAAAATTATGTGATTCTCGATTAATTCAGCATTTCTAGATATAGCTAAATGTTTTTCACAACTTTTTTATTTTGAAATTCTTTTTAAGGAGTTTTACATACCTTCATGGTTTTCTACTGGTCTGTCCCCTAGAGCAGTGTTCTTTAACCGCTGGTCTGCAGAAATTTCCTGCCGGTCCATAGGGCCGGCATGTCCATCAGGCCCAAGACAGTGTTCTGTGACCACCGGTCCACGGTGCAATTGATGCGGTGTTATCTTCTGGCCGTCTCCCTCTTCCTCACTGCCGCAGTGCATAAAGCCATGGGCAGTGGCTCCTACACGTGTCCTGCGCCTGAACCGGAAGCATTCTCTCTGTCGCTACGTCAGAGGGAAGGTTTCCAGATGAAGTGCAGGACGTGCATGGAGCTGCTGCCCGTGGCTTTGTGCACTGCAGCATTGAGGAAGAGGGAGTTGGCCAGAAGATAACACCGGGGGTGGCATAAAACAGCCAGGCGGGAGCAGGCCAGAAGGTAAGGCACCTAATTGAGTCACAGCCTGGAGAGAGGGAGACATCTAAGGTAGGGGGGAATGATTTTATTTTTGAATTTAGTGATTCAATTGTGTCAATTTTGAGAATTTACATCTGTTGTCTGTATTTTGCATTGTTCAGGAAGAAATGCATTTGTTTCTTTTTCTCTGGGGTTGTACTGCATGCAGAGTATTGCATCTTAGGGTTTGTTTGTATATATTTTTAGTACTTTTAGTTTTTGATCCATATTTGCATAGGGGTTATTTATGTTCTGGTAGGAATGAATGTTGAGATGCATAGTGTGCTTTGTGTAGTTTAATTTTGTGATTAACCATTATGTGATTAACCACCATTGTTAAGATTATATTATGTGTCTATATGAAAAATTAATGGAAAACAAGTGTTACAATTAGTACTATTATGGGGATGAAGTCTGGGGCGGAGATTGGGTGGGGTCTAGCCTACGACTTAGCCTGTGTTTTGTTATTTCGGCCCCTTAATATGATGAGTTTGACACCCCTGCAATAGACCTTACCAAAGTAGAGAAGCCATGTCTGCAATACAGAAGCAAACATGCCAGTAAACAGAACATTGTCTGAAGGGGAGGATTAAAGGACACTTAAAGCGATTATGTAGAATAGATTTGGTTGGTTTTGTTGTAATAAACTCCATAATTACTTTCAAATTTAAGTCTACAAAGCAGGACTATGACAAGAGTTATACTATACAGTATACTAGTGCTCTTCAACCGCTGGTCTGCGGACCGGTGCCAGTCCACAAAATAATTTTTTATTTCTGCTAGTCCATAGGTGTGAAAAGGTTGAAGAACACTGCCTAGAGCAGTGTTTTTCAACCGCTGTTCCGCGGCACACTAGTGTGCCGCGAGATGTTGCCTGGTGTGCCGCAGGGCCGCCATCAAGGCAGTACTACCAGTCCTGCATTCAGGGGCCCGGAGCTGACAGGGGGCCCGAGGCAGGGGCACCAGTAGCTCGCCAAGGCAAAGTGAGTCGATCACCCAGGACTCACTTTGTCTTGGCGATCTAATCTATCGAGCCGATAAGTCTTCTTCTCCCCGACGTCAATTCTGCAGTCGGAGAGGAAGTTCGGGCCAGCCAATCGCTGCCTGGCTGGGCGGAACTTCCTCTCCGATTGCAGAATTGACATCAGGGAGAGCATGCGTCGGCGTCGGCTTTGGGGCCTGTTATCCATTGGTGGGTCCTGTTCCCCGATGGCAGCGGCAGTGGCAGTGGCTTGGGGAACGGCAGGGAGAAAGAAAAAAAGGGGGCAGGCAGGGAAACAGAAGGAAAGAAGAGAAACAGAAAAAAAGAAAGAAAGGTCAGGGAGAGAGGAAGAAAAAGTTGGGGGAGGGAATGAGGTGTGGAGGAGAGAAAGCATACAGGCTGATAGAAGGGAAGAAAGATTGGATGCACAGTCAGAAGAAGAAAGTGCAACCAGAAATCACCAGACAAGGTAGAAAAAATGATTTTATTTTAAATTTAGCAAAGTGGAGGCAGTATTACCACAGTTTTCAAAGGAATTTGCCCAAATAACTTAATAGTTAACTGGGTAAATTCCCAGAGATGAAAACTTCCCTTCACTTACTATGCACAGTTCTGAATTTATATCTGCTGTCTATATTTTACAATATGGTCACCTTTTACTAAACCGCAATAGTGGTTTTTAGCGCAGGGAGCCTATGAGCGTCAAGAGCAGCGCTGGGCATTCAGCGCAGCTCCTTGCACTAAAAACTGCTATTGTGGTTTAATAAAAAGGATGGAGGGTATATTTATCTATTTTTGTATGCTATAAAAACCAAATACAGAGAGAGACTGAGAGCTGTTGACGAAGAGCTACGTGTGTGTCTTTCTTCGATTCCAGCCAGAATTTGTGTTCTTTGTGTTCAAAGTTCAAAGTTCTTTGTGTTCAAAGTTCAAAGTTCTTTGTGTTCAAACCCAGCTTTGTGTTCAGCCAAACAGGCCCAGGTTTCGCACTGAATAAAGTATTTTATAATTTTTCACTATTCTGTTTACTTAATATTTCATAATAAAGTAATTATAAAATACTTTCTTTGTGTTTATTTGATTCCTATTCAAGAGAATTACTTTATATATAGTCAATATAGGCACAGAGTTAAACAGACTGCGCAGTGCAGCAGGTATAAATTTCACATGGTTTACTATACTATACCATGCATATTTTTCCTTGGAAATGTTGCTGTAGTTACTATGCACAGTGAGAGGGAAGGCAACGTAATTGCTCAGCTTGGTAATAATCCAGGAAAACATTCACACATTTGCTGATAACCCACACTTCACTGCTTTAAATGCAACCTCCAAGTTTAGCTTGCAAGGAGAGATCCTAACTTACTTCAAAGAAGGCCTACAGTTTAGCTGGCAGCTCAGAGATATAAACAGCAAAACCCAACTCTTATGCTCACTGTGTTTCCATGGCTATTGGATGGGTCTCAGTTCCTACCCGGCTTTCCTGCACCTCCATGGCTTCCTCCTCTGGCTGCTCCCAAGGATTCATGGTGATATTTATAAGTGATTTCAGAGTGGTGATATCTATGACTGATGAGTGATGTTAGGATTGTTTTGCAATGTAATTTACCATGGCTATTGTGCGTTTTTGAATGCTTATTGACTGAAGTTATTTATTCATTATTTATTGCTTAGTGTGTTTGTGTGATTTGTGTGATTGTGGCACTTTAAAGTCCTTTGTATGTTAGCAACAAATTAAGACCTGAAGGATCCTTTGGTAGTAAAGGACACGCTGGATCTGAGATTTTGGTCATGGAGCGCGGGTGTGACAATACACTGTAAGCTTAACAAAAACAATTTTTGCTGTGCCTGTCCCACCTGGATGCATATTGATGATGTCATGATGATGCAACCCCAAATGGCCATTTTCTCTACTAAACAGCAAACATGAGTGTTCTCTTTTGAGATACTGCCTGAGCCAGAGGTTTACGTTGATTCATCAAGGGCTCATACTGATGTCTATTATTTATAAATTTACAAATTTATAGATTTTTTTCACTCCTTTAGATTTCTTTCTTCCAAGGATCAGGTGTGTTAGCCAATTCTTTAGTGTTATTATATTTTGGATATTATTGGCTATTATCCAATTAGGGTTACATTATTGTGCCTTATTATTACAGTCAGGATTCTTTCTAGTCCTAATTCTCCTAGGCACAGGTTGCTCAAAAGGTATCAAACTTCTGACAGTGGCAGGGACAGGTTTGCACTGGGTACAGCTTTCCAGCATAACCTTTTCCTGCCCTGCCTCTTCTAACTCCACTTCATTGTCTGAGCAGTAGTCAGCTAGATCTGTTAATTGGCAGGCCACCTGGTCAGCTGTCCTACACCTAGGCTCAGTGTGTTTTCTCCTGATCCTTGGGGCAAAACCCGGGATGGATTCGGGTTTGTTATGGGCAAAACCCAAAACGGACTTGGGTTTGTCACAGTATGCAGGAATATTTGATCATAAAAGTGTTTTTGAACTCCCCTACCTGATGAACACAAGGCAACAGCTATAACCATGGAGCCACAGCAGCTTGCTGCTAGATGTAGCAACTGTTAGATACCTGTTTACAAAAAAGTAGAATTGAACCCACCACCTGGGGAACACAAAGCCGCTAAGGCTGCTTGCATCCTGTTTAGTTCCTTTTTCTAATTTCTAATTCTTCATGTAGTTTTACAAACACTTCCTTACCATATAGCAGTGAGCAATTTCTGTGGCTCACTAACTAGGGCTGTCGCCTTGTAGGGGTTCAAAACCAGCTTTAGGTATATATGCTGTTTTGTATTCTATATGTCCCTATTTGAAAAAAAATAACAAACATATCTAACAGTCGCCAAGAGGACTTTGTCATTTGGAGACTATAGCCATCTGTGTTCAAATATAATCTCCACTTTAGACATGGTGACTGTTAGCTACCTGCTTACAAGAAAGTAGAATTGAACCCACCACCTGGGGAACACAAAGCCGCTAAGGCTGCTTGCATCCTGTTTAGTTCCTTTTTCTAATTTCTAATTCTTCATGTAGTTTTACAAACACTTCCTTACCATATAGCAGTGAGCAATTTCTGTGGCTCACTAACTAGGGCTGTCGCCTTGTAGGGGTTCAAAACCAGCTTTAGGTATATATGCTGTTTTGTATTCTATATGCCCCTATTTGAAAAAAAATAACAAACATATCTAACAGTCGCCAAGAGGACTTTGTCATTTGGAGACTATAGCCATCTGTGTTCAAATATAATCTCCACTTTAGACATGGTGACTGTTAGCTACCTGCTTACAAGAAAGTGGAATTGAACCCACCACCTGGGGAACACAAAGCAGCTAAGGCTGCTTGCATCCTGTTTAGTTCCTTTTTCTAATTTCTAATTCTTCATGTAGTTTTACAAACACTTCCTTACCATATAGCAGTGAGCAATTTCTGTGGCTCACTAACTAGGGCTGTCGCCTTGTAGGGGTTCAAAACCAGCTTTAGGTATATATGCTGTTTTGTATTCTATATGTCCCTATTTGAAAAAAAATAACAAACATATCTAACAGTCGCCAAGAGGACTTTGTCATTTGGAGACTATAGCCATCTGTGTTCAAATATAATCTCCACTTTAGACATGGTGACTGTTAGCTACCTGCTTACAAGAAAGTAGAATTGAACCCACCACCTGGGGAACACAAAGCCGCTAAGGCTGCTTGCATCCTGTTTAGTTCCTTTTTCTAATTTCTAATTCTTCATGTAGTTTTACAAACACTTCCTTACCATATAGCAGTGAGCAATTTCTGTGGCTCACTAACTAGGGCTGTCGCCTTGTAGGGGTTCAAAACCAGCTTTAGGTATATATGCTGTTTTGTATTCTATATGCCCCTATTTGAAAAAAAATAACAAACATATCTAACAGTCGCCAAGAGGACTTTGTCATTTGGAGACTATAGCCATCTGTGTTCAAATATAATCTCCACTTTAGACATGGTGACTGTTAGCTACCTGCTTACAAGAAAGTGGAATTGAACCCACCACCTGGGGAACACAAAGCCGCTAAGGCTGCTTGCATCCTGTTTAGTTCCTTTTTCTAATTTCTAATTCTTCATGTAGTTTTACAAACACTTCCTTACCATATAGCAGTGAGCAATTTCTGTGGCTCACTAACTAGGGCTGTCGCCTTGTAGGGGTTCAAAACCAGCTTTAGGTATATATGCTGTTTTGTATTCTATATGTCCCTATTTGAAAAAAAATAACAAACATATCTAACAGTCGCCAAGAGGACTTTGTCATTTGGAGACTATAGCCATCTGTGTTCAAATATAATCTCCACTTTAGACATGGTGACTGTTAGCTACCTGCTTACAAGAAAGTAGAATTGAACCCACCACCTGGGGAACACAAAGCCGCTAAGGCTGCTTGCATCCTGTTTAGTTCCTTTTTCTAATTTCTAATTCTTCATGTAGTTTTACAAACACTTCCTTACCATATAGCAGTGAGCAATTTCTGTGGCTCACTAACTAGGGCTGTCGCCTTGTAGGGGTTCAAAACCAGCTTTAGGTATATATGCTGTTTTGTATTCTATATGCCCCTATTTGAAAAAAAATAACAAACATATCTAACAGTCGCCAAGAGGACTTTGTCATTTGGAGACTATAGCCATCTGTGTTCAAATATAATCTCCACTTTAGACATGGTGACTGTTAGCTACCTGCTTACAAGAAAGTAGAATTGAACCCACCACCTGGGGAACACAAAGCCGCTAAGGCTGCTTGCATCCTGTTTAGTTCCTTTTTCTAATTTCTAATTCTTCATGTAGTTTTACAAACACTTCCTTACCATATAGCAGTGAGCAATTTCTGTGGCTCACTAACTAGGGCTGTCGCCTTGTAGGGGTTCAAAACCAGCTTTAGGTATATATGCTGTTTTGTATTCTATATGCCCCTATTTGAAAAAAAATAACAAACATATCTAACAGTCGCCAAGAGGACTTTGTCATTTGGAGACTATAGCCATCTGTGTTCAAATATAATCTCCACTTTAGACATGGTGACTGTTAGCTACCTGCTTACAAGAAAGTGGAATTGAACCCACCACCTGGGGAACACAAAGCAGCTAAGGTTGCTTGCATCCTGTTTAGTTCCTTTTTCTAATTTCTAATTCTTCATGTAGTTTTACAAACACTTCCTTACCATATAGCAGTGAGCAATTTCTGTGGCTCACTAACTAGGGCTGTCGCCTTGTAGGGGTTCAAAACCAGCTTTAGGTATATATGCTGTTTTGTATTCTATATGTCCCTATTTGAAAAAAAATAACAAACATATCTAACAGTCGCCAAGAGGACTTTGTCATTTGGAGACTATAGCCATCTGTGTTCAAATATAATCTCCACTTTAGACATGGTGACTGTTAGCTACCTGCTTACAAGAAAGTGGAATTGAACCCACCACCTGGGGAACACAAAGCAGCTAAGGCTGCTTGCATCCTGTTTAGTTCCTTTTTCTAATTTCTAATTCTTCATGTAGTTTTACAAACACTTCCTTACCATATAGCAGTGAGCAATTTCTGTGGCTCACTAACTAGGGCTGTCGCCTTGTAGGGGTTCAAAACCAGCTTTAGGTATATATGCTGTTTTGTATTCTATATGCCCCTATTTGAAAAAAAATAACAAACATATCTAACAGTCGCCAAGAGGACTTTGTCATTTGGAGACTATAGCCATCTGTGTTCAAATATAATCTCCACTTTAGACATGGTGACTGTTAGCTACCTGCTTACAAGAAAGTGGAATTGAACCCACCACCTGGGGAACACAAAGCAGCTAAGGCTGCTTGCATATCCCCATCAGATTAGCTTCTTTTTTCTAATTCTTCATGTAGTCTCAGTGAGCAGCTTCTAGAAGCATATTTCTGTGGCTTACCAACTAAGGCTGTTGCCTTGTGTTTAGCTGTTACCTTGTGTTCAGCAGGTAGAGGATTCAACAACACATCAAATACATATATGATTAAATATTCTGTAAGCTTAACAAAGCCAATTTGGCTGTGCCTGTCCCACCTGGGTGCATATTGATGATGATGATGATGATGATGATGTCAGGGTAGTGCAGCCCAAAATGGCCATTTTCTCTGCTGAACAACAAACTTGAGTGTTCTCTCTGGTAGTCTTTCCCTGAGAGTTGGGAATGGGGTGTACCATGCAACAGATTATTCACACTTCATTTGCTGTATTCACAATCTTAAACCAAAGCTGAAGTCTCCATCTACAATCCAACATGTGCTCTAGGGTAGAGAATGACATGGGAAAAAATTTTTTCCCTGTCCCTACGAGCTCAGTCCTTGTCCCTATCCCATCCCTGCCCCATACCCACAAACCATCTGATCCCATCCACACAAGCCTCAAATAGTTTTACACTGATCTTATTTTATTAAAGTATAAAAAGAAACAATATTCTGTACAGTTGTCATTTTATAAATCAAAGTTCTGACTGTGGACCTAGAGAAAGAGATCTTCAGCTGGCAGGGCTTTATTTATAAATGCTTATCAACACAACAAATATACTACTTTATCCTAAAGAAAAAAAAAAAAAGAAAAGAAATTCTTTTATCTACCTTTGTTGTCTTGTTTCTGCTGTCCTCATCTTCTCATTCAATTCCTTCCTTCTACTATCTGTCTTCTCTCTGCCTCTTCCATATGATCTATTACTGTTCCTCTCCCTTCCATCTCTTCCTGCCCCACCCCATCCACACACACACACACACACACACACACACACTGGGTCTGGCACCCATCTTTTTCCCTCCGCTTCCCCCATAGTCTGGCATCTCTGTCTTCTTCCCTTCCATCTTTCCTTCCCTCCAGCAGGTGGTTTTTACCATCTCTCTCCTCATTTCCTCCCCTCAGATCTGATCTCTGTCTCCCCAATCCAGCATGTGCCTTTCTTTTCTTTATCTCCTCCTTCCATCCAGTTCCTTCAGTGTCTGTTCCACTCTCTCTTACCCACTTTCCTTCAGCATCTTCTCCCCTCCTTCTCTTCCCCATTTCCCTTCAGCATCAGTTCCTCTCTGCCCTCCCCTTCTCTCTCTCCACTTTCCTTCAGCATCCCTTGCATGGTCCAGCAGCCCCCTCCCTCCCTATCGCCATGGTCTGGGCATCTCCCTCCTCTCTTCCCCTCACCTTCATGGCGATTTTCTTTGTTTTTTTTGTCTCCTAGCTGCCCGAGCCAGCTTTCATCCATTCGCATGCAGGTGCCCGAAACTTCTCCTCTGATGCAACGTCCTGTTTCTGGTTGTGTCTGAGGAGAACTTTCATGTAGCTGCGCACAACTTGTTGAAAATTGGCTTGGGCAGCTGGGAGACCACAAAATGAAAATCACCATGAAGGTGAGGGGAAGTGAGGGATGTCCGGACAGCGGTGATCAGAAGGAAGGAGGGAGCGGGCTGCTGGACCGCATGATTGGTGACTGCGTGCATTCCCTCAATTAACTGTGGAGACAAGACCATTCACCACTCCACGAGGTGGTGAATGGCCTTGTCCCCGTACCCATGGTGACCACTTTTTTCCTCTCATCATTTTGGCGGGTTACCCGCGGTTAGCCACGGGTAACAGCCACCATGTCATTCTCTACTCTAGGGGACAGACCAGTAGAAAAACCTGCAGGTATGTAAAACTCCTTATAAAGAATTCCAAAAGAAAAAGAAATTGTGAAAAACATATAGCTATATCTAGAAATGCTGAATTAATAAAGAATCACAGAATTTATGGCCTTAAACAAGATAGTTTGAGGGGGAAAAATAAAATATAGCATTATAGTGAATCACGCTGATAAGCGCCTATTTTGGAGGTGCCCAAAAATTACGCTAGCTTTAGGCACTACTAAAAGTTAGGCAGCCATGGGAATGCTTAAGCATACTTAAGAGCACCAATTCTGTAAGAAGACGTGAAACAGAAAACCACACCCACGCCTAACATGCTTAGCGCCTATTTTTTTGAAGGCCACCTAAATTTTTGGAGGCGATTTCTTACAGAATTGCTGTTTCTTGATAGGCACCTAACTTTCAATTATTGGCAATTAAAAAGCTTACTTGACCTTATTCAGTTTAGTTAGGCATGCGTTTAGTTGGCTGCCTCTATAATAGGTCCCTAACTTTAGGTGTCGGTTACAGAATTTGGGCTTTAGTGTTTGAAACACCAGCATCAATACTTTAAAAATTATGTGATATCTAACAGACAACCAATGCAGTCACTGTAATAAAGGAGTCACATGTTCAAATTTACTACCTCCACATATTAAACATGCTGCCGTATTCTGTATCACTTGTAATGCATGATATTTAACTGACATTTATTGAGAACAAATGTCCACTTTTTCCAGATGATTCTTGTCCTGGAAAGGTTACGATGAACTGACACATGAGAGATTGTTTCTAACTTTAGACACTTTTGTTTTTCACCTAGCATCCTAACAAGGTCCCCTGCCATCTTGGTACTAAGCCGAGTGCTAGGAATGACTACGCTGAAGAGTGCAGTTTTTCTCCTGAAGATTAGTCAGTGAATAAAATAGAACTAATGGAACAGAGCTGAAGAGAGAAATGAACAGGATCTTATCAAAACTTATTGATAGTACTCTCAATCAAGGATCTATACTACACCAGAAATTCCATTTTTTCTGTAGTCGCACCCTCGCTCTGGAATTCAATGCCACCTTATCTCCGCAATGAAAATTCCCTAAATAAATTTAAAACGAATCTTAAAACATTTCTCTTTAAAGATACCTATCAATAAGTAGAAAAAAAAAAAAAAGGTTTTCAAGAAGCACCATCCCTGTCTTTCTCTCATTATTCCCTATCCCTCTGTCCTTCCTTTTTATTTTTATTTACATATTGTAATTAAAAACTTTCCTATCCCCCAGTACCTTTCGTTTCTAATAAGTCTTAATTTGTCATAGTTTTGGTTTTACCCTCCTCTTATTTTATTTCAATTAAATCTTAAATTGTATTAGATTTTTCTGATTTTGAATATTGTAAACCGTCCAGATACATGTGATGGTCGGTATGTCAAGCCATAAATAAACTTGAAACTTGATTCCCTGCCCCCCATTCTTCGGGCTCCAAGCAAATGCCCTGCCCTCCAGAAACCGTCCCTAACCTGAATTTCAAGAGAACTGCCTCACAGAGAAAGAACAGCACTTTCCATAGTGGTGTCTTATATTGCTAAGCTCTCTGGATGGCGCAATGTCATGGTGGGAGGAAAGGAGAGGCAGAGGGGGCCTGATTCTATAAATGGCACCTAAATCAGAGGCGCCTAAGGAATCATGCCCACTGGCACCTAAATTGACTTAGGCACCAGTATGCATGTACAACCTTAGGTGCCAGAATATTAGGCTAGGATTTTCCCAGCCTAAAATACCTGCGCCTATCCTAGGTGCCTACTGGCATCTAACACTTTCCACATCCAAGTTTCGCCCCTAACCATGCCTACTTTTCACGCAAGTGCCGGTAGGTGCTTCGCTAGATTCCACATAAAACTTAATCATTTTTAATTGTTGTTTTGTTTTTTCTTTTAATTGGCTTGGTTGGGTAACATTGGCTTGGTTGGGTAACATTATCACGCACTCCTCTTCCTACCTAAGTTTCAAAAAACTTGTTAAAACAAACTCGTTTAACCAATTTGTAACCAAGTCCTCTTAAGCCCTACCTCTCCATCTCCAACTAAATTGTTCCCAAGATCTCTCATGCCTCACCTCTGTATCATGCTCTCTTGTATTTTGATAATCTTACATTGCACCTATATTTGCTGATTGTCCAGCTCTTCTTTGTTGTAAACCGCCTCAAACTACCACGGCTTTGGCGGTATATAAGATTAAAATTATTATTATTATTATTATAATGGCATTTTCAATTAACATGTCAATTAAACCAATTTTTAAAAAAATTGTTTCATGCAGAAATCAGCTAGGTGTCACTGATCTAGCTGCCTAGTGGCACCTAGCCTAGATGTCATTTATAGAATCAGGCCCCGGCTGCCTAGTTCTGTTTTTCAGATGCACACTGTTCTTGTTTGAGTACAAGGGATACCCTTATTTTGAGAGGAAGGGCATCTACATTTGTAAGTAGGAAAGGCAATTAGAAGAAAGAGCTGATTAAAGACTATACAGCGAAGTCTGATGGAGCTGACCCTGTAGAGCTGAACCTGTGGACCTGCAAGTTCACTTCCAAAGAAGAACTCTCTACAGCAGAGTTTTTCAACCCAGTCCTCAGGAAACCCCAAGACAGTTAAGTTTTCAAAATATCCACAATGAATATGCATGAAATATATTTTGTGACCTGGCATGGGCGCGCTGATAGAGACCGACGACCCTTGCCAAGGCCACAAACCTTGACCGAGCGAATGTAATAGATTTAGTAGAACTGGATACAGTGAAAGAGTTCTGAAAAAAAGCATAACAGTCCAATCTCGATAAACTCAAAGTATTTATTCATTTGGTCTTTTCTTTCACTTCTGTATTTCAAAAGCTCAAAAATCACTCAATAAGCAAAACAAACACAGAGTCTTCCTTCCCTCAAGTAAGTTGAGTTAATACACTCCAACACTGTTCATGGGCTGGACTCTGTCCAAATACTAAACATCACGAAGAAACAAAACATTTTTCTTTGCCATATAACGGTCCTTTTATCAAGCTGCGATAGCGGGGTTAGCTCATCGGACATTTCAGCATGCGCTAACCCCCGTAGCTGGCTAAACAACTAACGCCTGCTCAATGCAGGCATTAGCGGCTAGCGCTGCAGGCAGTTTAACGCACGTTAAACCCCTAACACAGCTTGATAAAAGGACCCCATAGTACTGCAGGCTTCAGTCTTGTTTAAGTCAGCTGCACCAGACCAGCATACCCTATTTGAGCCTGAAAGCATAGGAGAAAACTATTCCAACTTCCAGCTCAGCTTTTAACTTTACAGTTCTTGCAGTATAACCACTGAAGAACCTCCCTGGGTTTAACCACTATGTTGAACCCAGGGCATGGGATCTTCCACCCATATGATCAACTTATATAGATCCTGCCCAAAGAATATCCCATTTGATCTTAATTTTTCTTTTCGGTGGACTTCATAATGCAAGACTTCCAAACAGCAAGTTTGGCATAATAAAGTTTCTCAATACAAGTCCTCAAATAGTTCTCTTTACTCTTAGCAAAACAGTGGCATTCATTCTGGCCTTTCAATTCACTATACTACTGGATTCTTAACAAGCAGTTCCTTTTCAAAACCTTGTTTGCATCCTGCCTTCAATTTGGCTCAAAAACCACACAGCATTTTATTTTTATTTTCTTTGTCAGCAATAAGCTTTTAGTTGGTTCAAGAAATGTCTGTTTTCTCAAAGTCTTGAACAACTGAATAATCGCCACTATCATTATAGGAATTCAAACCTTCCTCTACTTCCATATCTTCAGAACATAATGACAAAGTTTTTCTCAGAGTTTTTCCCAATCATGGGTTTCTACATGAGCCTCATAATGTGGTGTGTCCTGCTGCTTCACTGAAGCTGGATTAGAAGTCCTGTTCACAAGCAGAAACCCGAGGTACAACTATACGATGGGAGGGATGTTAGTGAAAGAGAGTACCCAAGAAAGGGGCTTGGGGGTAATGGTGGACATGACAATAAAGCTGACGGCACAGTGCGCAGCGGCCGCTAAGAGAGCGAATAGAATGCTAGGTATAATCAAGAAGGGTATTACTACCAGAACAAAAGAAGTTATCCTGCCGTTGTATCGGACAATGGCGCACCCGCATCTGGAGTACTGTGTCCAATTTTGGTCGCCGTACCTTAAGAAAGACATGGCGTTACTAGAGAGGGTTCAGAGGAGAGCGACATGTCTGATAAAAGGGATGGAAAATCTTTCATACGCTGAGAGATTGGAGAAACTGGGACTCTTTTCCCTGGAGAAGAGGAGACTTAGAGTGGATACGATAGAGACTTACAAGATCTTGAAGGGCATAGAGAGAGTAGAGAGGGACAGATTCTTCAAACTTTCAAAAAATAAAAGAACAAGAGAGCATTCAGAGAAGTTGAAAGGGGACAGATTCAAAACAAATGCTAGGAAGTTCTTCCTTACCCAACGTGTGGTAGACACCTGGAATGCGCTTCCAGAGGATGTAATAGGGCAGAGTATGGTACTGGGACTCAAGAAAGGATTGGACAATTTCCTGCTGGGTATAGATAGAAGATTACTGTGCAGGTTCTGGACCTGTTGGGCCGCCACGTGAGCGGACTGCTGGGCGCGATGGACCTCGGGTCTGACCCAGCGGAGGCAATGCTTATATTCTTATGTTCTTATGAGGGCTGCTGAATAATTTCCAGTTCTGTTGCTGCTCTGCCTTACTGGTGTGGGATCCTCTCTTTTCTTTCCCTGCAGTTGGGCAATTAAAACTAAATCTAGGTGTGATTCTGTTTCTGATTGGCTGGATGCTTTTCTGTAAGCTGGACTGGTTTAAACCAGTTTTCTGCCTCAGGTTGGCTGGAGTTGTTCCAGTTCTGGGTTTGAATTTTGCCTATCCTAGTTTAGCTGGGATTTGTAGTCCTGATTTTAAAGGACTAGACTTCAAGCTAAGAAACAATAAACAGGAATATGGTAGCTTGGATCCAGTCTTGGAATTGATTTTAAGCAGTGTTTTCCATTTCTGCAGCATCCTAGCTTGTACACTGGGTCTGGTTTGTGCAGGAACCTGTGCCAATTTGCCTCTGTCTTTATCTACCCCCAACTCTTCAGGTTTTCCTCAGTGCTCACAGGGTCTTCCCTGTGACAATTTGCATACAATGGAGGAAGTGCATGCAAATTTATCTCGTGTATATTCATTGTGGATATCTTGAAAATCATGTTAGCCTAGGGCAGGGGTAGCAATTCCGGTCCTCGAGAGCCAGAGTTAGGTCAGGTTTTCAGGATATCCACAATGAATATGTATGAGATGGATTTGCATGCACTGCCTCCTTGAGATTCAAATCTATCTCATACATATTTATTGTGGATATTTTGAAAACCTGACCTGGCTCCTGCTCTCGAGGACCGGAATTGCCTACCCCTGGCCTAGGGTTACCCAAGGACTAGGTTGAGAAACCCTGCTCTACGAAGTCTGGGTGGAACATGGGTGGATATCAGTTGGTGCCTAATTTGCCAATTAAGTTATATGTGTAGCTGGCACTATTCTATAACCAATATACACAACTGGGGAAAATTTCAAAAAGAGGAGGTTGTTCCCAAAAACCCTGAATAGGCTCAAACTAATAAAGGAACAAGCTACTTTAAATACCTTTTTAAACGAGAGAGGTGCTCAGAATCCTCGCCGGGTCAACGCTATCTGAACCCATTAAGATAAGTTCTTATTTGAACTTAAATAGTAGTTGGAGAATATTCATTTTCACCGGACATTTATTGGACATTTAACTTTAGAGTGTTTTTTATAAGCACTTTCTATTACCTTTTCACTCAAAATGGTGCAATGATTGATTCTACAAAAAACGCTTTTTAGGGGTTTTCCCCAAACTGAGGTTTTTTACTCCATCTTGGATTCTGAGCACCTCTCTCGTTTAAAAAGGTATTTAAAGTAGCTTGTTCCTTTATTAGTTTGAGACTATTCTATAACCTGCATGCACAATTTTACACACTAACCCCCAAATTCTATAAAAAGTGCTAAAAATTGCATGCACAATTTTGGGCGTGTACCCAATTGATTAGCAAGCCAACTAGCACCAATACTTGGCTTTTTAACAAGCAATTAATGGTGCTAATTAAAATAACTTATGAGTTATGCATGTAAATTTAGGCATGGGATCTGTGCCTAAATTTTGCAGGCAAGTCTAAATAGGGGGTATGGAAATGGGTGGATCATGAGTGGGACGGGAGCATTACTTAAGTTAAGCACATAATTAAATAATAAGGGCATCCAAGCCTAAATTTAGGTGTAAGAATTTGCACCATGTTTTCCTCGATGCAAATGGCCATGCCTAAAATAGTAACCATTCCTGGGCATAAGCATTCTTCTATAAGCCACACCTAACTTAAAGACTAGCACTTTTTTCAGCACTGATTGTATAGAATTTAGCCCTAAGTGTGATAATGTAAGCGTAAAATTCTATAATGAGGGGTTTGTGG
Source organism: Geotrypetes seraphini (assembly GCF_902459505.1). Classification (NCBI taxonomy): domain Eukaryota; kingdom Metazoa; phylum Chordata; class Amphibia; order Gymnophiona; family Dermophiidae; genus Geotrypetes; species Geotrypetes seraphini. Next base: position 91,023,329 of record NC_047094.1, on the reverse strand, counting down.
GTAACATTTAACAGGACATAAAAGGCTGGAGATAATCACCAAATCACTAAAACCACGTGTTTGCCATGGCTGCACAGAAAAATTTGCAGTCAGAGTTTCTTGCTCATCCTGTCTTTCTTCATTTTGTATGCATGAAAGAGGTGTAAGTTTTATGGCTGGGAAGTAAATTAATTACAGGTGGCTCTATCAAAAACAGTTAAAAGAATACCAAGTAACATTTAGTAGAATTAGAGAAAGATGGAGGGAAAGAATCAGTTCTGGGAAACAACAGGGATGAAATAAGAATAAATGCAAGCAAACACAGATCTGAGAGAACTTCACAAAATGCGACAGATGAAGAACTTGCCGAGGATTGTGACCTCATCAATACTGACACCTTTAAACTCACGTATCTCTTTATTTTTATAACCTACTATACCCTACCTTTATAAATATGAGCAAGTACTGAATTAAAGGTGGAAATGAGATGCACAGTCTGAGAGTGTGTGCATGTCGGGATGCTTCCTTTCACAAAACAGCTTCATATGCCTAACCCAGAGAAGCATAATTAGATTACCTTGTCTATGCATTTCATCTAATTCAGTTTTGATTTATTTTAAATCTGAGGCAGGAAGATCAAAAAAAGGCAGTGACTGGGAGGTTATATGTAGAGAGAAAAAGATAAAGATTACCATATCAATGTTTTTCATTAGATTAGCATGCACTCTGTCCATAGAGCCTGATGCAGGTTGCCAAACAGATTGTGAGCTGGTGAACCAGATGCTCTTGCCCATACACAACTGAGCAATTAGGCACTGTTTAGATTCAAAAGCAACAGGTGCAGTAACACATTGTTTTCCCAGGAGATCGTGATGGACTAAGGGAGAGCCTGATGTGGCAGTCACTTGAGCCCAACCCTAGGATAAAGATATAATTGGAATAAAGAGGGCCCAAGGTATCCTTAATCAAGTTTCAAGTTTATTAAAAATTTGATATACCACCTTATCAATTTATTTCAAGGTGGTTATACATTTTAAAATAGGGTAAAAACAGATAATACAAATTAAGTTTCAAGTTTATTATAACATTTGATTAATCGCTTATTCCAAATTCTAAGTGATGTACAAAGTAATAAAAGTACAAAATAAGGGGAGACAAACTTAAAAGAAATGTATTATAGCCACTGATACATAATAATGATTAAAATTACAAATATAAACAACAAGTTTCGTAGCTACTAATACATAAATTAAGATAGACATACATTGATAAAAAAAGAAACAAGAGGAAAACTTGGGATGAAATACAATTTAAATATAAAAGTAGAACAATCAAGGTAAAAACAATAGGATGGGACATAAAAGATGATAGAAGTAGTTAAAAAAAATAAAAATTTCAGAGCCAAAAACAGTTCAATTAAACATTGAATTCATCTTGAAAAAGAAGACTCTTTAATTTACTCTTAAATATTCCAAGATTCTTTTCATCTCTTAGGTGAATTGGAAGAGAATTCCAGGATTGAGGAGCCGTGACAGAAAAAATAGTCTGCCGCCTTGTGTTAATTACTTTAAGAGAGGGAATGACCAACAAATTTTGGTCACTTGACCTCAGAAGTCTAGGCGATGTGTATGGAATTAAAATCCTATAAATAAAGGCTGGGGTTTTAGATGCCAGAGATTTAAAAGTGAGAAGGCATAGTTTATACATAATGCAGTGAGTGACAGGAAGCCAATGAGCTTTCTCAAGTAAGGGAGAGATGTGATCGAATTTTTTGGCTTTCGTAATGAGTTTAATTGAGGCATTCTGAATAATTTGCAGACGTCTAATTTCCTTTTGAGAAAGTCCTTTAAACAGAGCATTACAGTAGTCAATTTTAGAAATGATTAGTGAGTGAACTAGAATATTTAGAGATTTTGAACATAAGAATTTAGATATAGAACGAATCTGATGTAATCTATAAAAAGTGGTTTTGACTACATGACTAATATGATCCTGATAAGATAATTTGTCGTCAAAAATTATTCCCAAGATCCTGATTTTATGAACTAAATTCAAGGAAATGCCCTTAATAGTAATTGGGGAAGAAAGTTTAAGACTGTCTTTCCAAGGAAAGAGCATAATGTTTGTTTTTTCAATGTTAAGGGCTAATCTATTTGTGTCAAGCCATTGGTGAATTTGCTCAAGTTTTCCGTTTATGGCTGAAATTTCACAGGAATTATTGGGATCATAACTTTAACAAAATAAACATACACAATTAGACAAAGCAATAACATACTCGACTGGACAAATGGGTATGAGTGGAAAAAAGGAAGATCCTTAGAAATGTCTCTGAAACCACCAACGGATAATGTAAGCCTCTCTTGCAGAGGTCAAGGGTGACAGTTTTGAAAAGGGCCCTACTGTTTGCCATCTTGTTTTTAGATTGAAAGTTATTTCTGCATTACCAGGGACTGGGGAGGAGAGTCTTATGTCATGTTCCTTTCCCATTCCCAATGTGTTTGATGGTAGGGTGACAGCTTTATGATATGAAGTTAACGTATGGTTATTATAAGTTAATTTATGTTTCATGTTCAACCTCAGGATCAACATTTACAGAAAAATATTAAGAATAAGAGCAGGGTGGGAATGCATTAATACTTTAAATAAGAGTGGGTTATTGGAAGGATAATTGTATTATATTATTGATTAAATAAGAGCAAAACTTTTGGGCTGACTCTTCAGTTCTGCCTGGGCTCCTGCATGTCTAATACCAGCCCTTTCTTTTTTCCATGATAAGTTATTGATGCCACAGCATAACTGGAAAGCTTGCAAATGGGTAACTAACGGTAGACCTCTGGTGACATATGCTTTGCAGTTTGATCTGCCCTGGATTATCACGATTTTTGTTTTTCAATTTAGAGATACTAATTTTGGGGTGTTAAAATCTTTGTGCTTTCTGGTATATCAAGGGCTATTCAAGCAAGATGGAGGCTGGCATGTCCAAGAATCAAACTGTTATTGCTAGCTTTCTCCTATATTTTTTGGGCCATTAAGTATACTTTCTATGGCACAACTCACTTTAACCAATTCAAGGTTCATTTACTTTTGATATACTGCCTGATAGACATACAATCCAAATAAAAGCATATTGTGCCAGAGGTAACAGTATGGTGGATCAGTCTAGAATGGGCTAGTGCTGTTAATAATGGAAGAGCTAATCTAACCTAATCTACAATTTGTGAGTCGCTCTATGCCTAATTAGGTTCAAGGCAATGTACAATTCGAGTGAAGGCAGAAGAAATAGAGAGGGGAAAGGAGATAGAAGCAGGAGGAGAAGATGGAGGGAGAATAGTCTTCTAATTGGGTGGTAATGAGGAGAATTCACAGTACAAATTACATTGGAAGGAATTAAAATCTCTGAGTCAGAACAAGCTATTGATTGTCAATGGAGTCTTCATTTTTTTCCCGAAATTTGAGATAGCAGGGGCCATTTTTGATAGCTACTGGGAGGCTGTTTCAGGTCTTTGCACCGATGTAGGTGATAAGTGTGCGCTTGTATTTTATTCTTTTAGGAGATGGAAGGATAAAGTAGGAGTTTCTTGGTGTTTCTGGTTGAATTTAATAAAGAATTGGTGAAAAGATTTATGAGAGGAGCAGCTGAGCTTCCTAGGTCTGTCCCTTTTCTTTTTGATATTTCTCTTTTTTTCCCTGTTCTTATTTTTAAAACTTTTTTTTTATTCATGGTTTCCTCTTGGCTTTGTCTTTCTTTACAATATATTTATTAGCAATATATTTTCTATTGGGAAACTGCCCTTGAGATATATATCTATGTTTACATATTGGTTTTCCCTTTGTTAAGCGTTTATTATTCAGCAGTAATTTTTAAATTGAATAAAAACATAAAAAATAAAAGCAAAACAAAAAGCAACAGCAAGAAAAAAAGTCAAAAGATTCATTCAGTCCACCAAGGTACCTTTTGGGTAATCATAAGCCTCTTTGCGAACTAGAAAACGTGACATGCAAATGAAAAAATATATATAATTCAAAAATAATTTAACACCCACCCACCACTCCATTTTACTAAACCATGGTATAAGATTTCTGCCACAGCCTGGAACACTTAATGCTCCAAAGCTACTCTGATGTGCACAGAATTCCTATGAGCGTCGTAGCATTTAGCGCCCCATGCTATACACAGGGGCGTTAATTTTGTCCCCCTCCCTGTGGGATTTATCTCCATCCTCGTCCTGTCCATTACAAGTTCTGTCCCTGTCCCTTCCCCATCCCTGCAAGCTCTGTCCTCACCCACACAAGCCTTGAACACTTATGATTTTAAAGTATTCGAGGTTTGTGTAGATGAGAAGAGAAATTGCAGAGATGGGGCAAGGATAGGGGCAGAACGTGTGAGGACAGGATGGAGATGGACTTAGATCCCGTGGGAATGGGGACAAATTTGCTTCTGTCATTCTCTAAAGCCTCTACTGCGACTTAGCGCTCCTTTTACTTAGGTGCGCTAGAGTTTTTAGCGCACGCACAAGATTAGTGTGCGCTAGCTGAAAAATTACCGCCTGCTTAAAAGGAGGTGGTAGCGGCTAGCGCACGCGGCATTTTAGCGTGCACTAAGCGCGTACTGAAAACGCTAGCGTGCCTTTGTAAAAGGAGCCCTTAGTAAAAGAGTGCCTTAGTTCTTATATTTAAAAAGCCATTACAACTTGGGAACTCCAACTTAGCACTAATGCCACATTTTTCTACAAAAGCGCTGTCTTATAGATGGGTTTAACAATAATTTTGAAGACATGACTTTTTCCCGTACGGTTTAAAGATTCTAAAAGACCTGTGGTGCATAAAACTATGAATAAATAAATGTTTGAATTTCAATATGGGTTTTCAGGTTCTCTGTCACTGGAGCTGTCCAGACCATAGTGCTGAACAAGAATGAAATTCTGTAATAAACGTCTGGGGGTTTTGGTCATTTTTTTGTCATGTTTAGTGTAAAAGCCCCCTTATCTGGAGCAATGTCAGAAGGTGAATATATACTTTTTAAAACCATTTGTATTTATAGTTTTACTTTTTAATGGGGTGCTGGAAACCAGGATCATAGGAGCAAAAACAAAGGAGGATAAATCTCATCAAGTGCTTATGTTTGGTTTTATTCTTTACTTCATATTTCTTTATCTGGAAGACTAACTAATTTGCATAATACAGCATGGAAAGGCATTTAACTAACTACCTCACTGGACTGGCTGTCCACTTAATGGAAGCGCAACAATGGACTATCTCGCTGCTCTATAGAAGGACACATAATAATAATAATAATAATAATAATAATAATAATTTTATTTCTTATATACCTTCAAAGCCGTAGTAGTTTGAGGTGGTTTACAGCAAAGAAGGGCTGGACAATCAGCGAATGAGTACAATCAGCGAATACAGATACAATTAGTATATGTAAGCAGGGAACAGGTATAATAAAAGGGGTCGAATGTACGGTGAGCAGGAAGCAGAGCTATGACAAAAGAGATCTTGGGGGACAAAGGTCGGGTAAGAGGTCTTACATAGGTATAGTAGCATGGGAATGAACCCAGTAAGGTGGTTTTGATTGGAATTGCTGCTCCATGCAGGATACATTGATGCTTCTTGCAAGTGCAATAATGCATGAAGGACAACTTGTATGGTGTGACAGCTATAGTGCCAACCACCTTACTGAGCAGACTAGATAAACCATTTCAGTCTGTAGCTAACATCATCTGCTATGGTACTGTGCTTATTGCAACAATGAAGATTATGATTTTCATGATTTCTTCACAGGGCTGATTCTTGTGTGAGATCATACTGATCAGAGAATAGGTACAGCAATTTAGTGCCTCTGTAATTACAGAGGAGAGTAGAACCTTAGGCAGTGTTAGCATAAAGGAGCATACAAACATTTCTCTCTCTAGGGATTGAGAGTACCAACTAAAGTAAATGAGAAAATGTGTCATCATCTGATTCAGTGGATTTGACTTATGCCGTGTATTCTACAGTTAATGTAAACCAAGTCAAGCATCCTGACCAGCTTCAAATAATGAATCAGACAAGGCCAAAGGATGTTCTAATGCATCAATAAACAAACTGCAGATAATGTACAAGATGCAGGCATTGTTTAATAAAAATACAGTAACATATACAACCTTATAGCCAACCAAAGGTCCCGACATAGTCCATGTTTCGGATAACACGCCTTCCTCAGGGATCCATGGTGGTTAAGGTATAAGACCAACCACATAAGAGATATCAAACAAATGCCAATATCAGTGGCATACCAAGGGGGGGGGAGGAGGTTCGCCCCGGGTGCATGGCATAGGGGGGTGCACAGCCGGCCAGCTCCGGGTCTTCCTGCCCTTCCTTTCCCCCGGCCGCGCCGCTATGATCCTACCTCCCCTGCTAACAAGTCTTTTCGACGTCAATTCTGACGTCGGAGAGGACGTTCTGGGCCAACCAGGCAGTGTTTGGCTGGCCAGGAACGTCCTCTCCGACATCAGAATTGACTTCGGAAAGACTTCTCCTCGGCAGGGGGAGGTAGGATTGTAGCGCACGGGCTGGGGGAAAGGAAGGGGAGAGGCGCTTTTTTTTTTCCTGCGGCAGGGAGGGCAGGATGTAGTCAGGCAAGCTGGCTGGCTTTAGCAAGGGAGGGAGATAGGTAGACAAGCAGGCTGGCCAAAATCTGGAAGGTAGTGGGGGGGGACATAAGGAGGCACTAGGGGCACTATGGACACAGGATGGAGGCACTGGGGACACCATGGACACGGGACGGAGGCACTGGAGGGCACTAAGGACACAGGACGGGGCACTATGGACACAGGACGGAGGCACTAAGGACATGAGAAGGAGGCACTGGGAGCACTAAGGACACAGGAAGGGGGCACTGGGGCCTTATGGACACAGGAAGGAGGCAATGGGGTACTATGGACACAGGAAGGAGGCACTGGGGGCACTATGGACATAGGAAGGAGGCACTGGGGGCACTATGGACATGGGAAGGAGGCACTGGGGGCACTATGGACAAGGGATAGATGCACTGGGGGCACTATGGACACAGGAAGGAGGCACTGGGGGCACTATGGACACGGGACGGAGGCACTGGGGGAACTAAGGACACAGGATGGGGGCACTGGGGGCACCATGGACACGGGAAGAAGGCACTGGGGGACTAAGGACACAGGACGGAGGCACTGGGGGCACTAAGGACACAGGGACGGGGGCACTATGGACACAGGACAGAGGCACTGGGGGCACTAAGGACATGGGAAGGAAGGAGGAAGGGAATAGAAAGGGACAATTGTTGGGCCTGAGTGCAGAAAGAAAGAAATGAAAGAAAGGATACACAGTCAATTAATAGATTGTCCTTTTGATGAAAAAATAAATGGTCATGTTACCTCTGACTTACTTTCGCTGCAGCAGAGTCGGCAGCCATGCTGAGGTGCAGGAAGGTCCCACGCTGACTCGTCTGCCAACTCTGCTTCCGAAGAAGTAAATTACATCGGAGGGGGTGGACCCGGCAGACGCAGTCATTGCAGGACTTTGCCACAACTCTCTGCGTCTGGCAGGTCCACCCCTCCGACGTAACTTACTTCTTCTTGAGCAGAGTCAGCAGACGAGTCATCGCGGGACCTTCCAGCATGCGGCTACTGAGTCCGCTCCAGAGCAAGTACGTCGGAGTGGGGTGGACTGGCAGCCGGCAGCTACAATCATCGTGGGACCTTGCTGCATGAAGGTAGAGAAAGGAGCAGGATTGCTGGAATGGAAGAGTGGTGGAGGGAAAGAAAGGGGGCAGGGTGGTATGGAAGGGTGGTGCTGATAGAATTGATGTACAGAGAAAGGGGAGAGACATAAGGGGGAAGGATATTGGAGGGAGAGAAAGGGGGCAGATGCTGATTGAAGAGGGGTGGATGGTGAGAGAAAGGGCAGACATTGGATGGTAGTGGGGAGCCTATGCTGGATGGAAGTGCAGATGGGAGAGATCAGGGAGCAATTGCAGGAAGGAAATGGAAGGAGAGAAAGAGGGGAGCAGATGCTGGATGGAAGTGGACAGAGAGAGGAGAAGGTACTAGATGGAAGGGTTGGAGAAAGGGTACATGATGGAAGGAGGGGATAAATAAAAGGAGGGCACATGATGGGGAGAAAAGGATTGAGTTAGGGAAACACTGGAGGGGTGAGGGAAAGAGGTGGCAAGCTTTAGGTAGACAGTAATAAAGGACATTGATGAGAGGGTAGTAAGAACGTAATCTAGACAGATGCAGAAAAGGAAAAAGGGAAAAAAGGAAAGGGATTGCAGAGGAGAGGTGTGGGAGAGGGAAGGAGAGGAGAGAGATGCCAGACCAATGGGGGTGAAAGGAGAGATGGAAGGGGGAGGCATACAGTTTCTGGAAGGGGCATAGAAGGAGAGAAGATGCCATATAGGGGAAGAGAGACAGCAGACAGTGGATGGAAGGAAGAGAGTTACAAGAAGATGAGGAAAGCAGAAACCACAGAAGACAAAGGTAGGAAAATATTTTGTATTTATTTATTGCTTTAGGAGACATGTGTCACTGTTTCTGTGGTGCACTGTATGCAGAGTCCAGCTTCTTACTGGTTCAATTTAACCTTTGTCTATGTATTTCTATTTTATCCCCCCTTTTTCAAAACTGTGGAGCATTTTTTAGCGCTAGCCATGGTGGTAGCAGCTCTGATTCTCAGAATTCTGAGTGTCAGAGCTGTTACCACCATGGCTAAAATTCACACTACAGTTTTGTAAAAGGTGGAGGGGTTAGTTTGTGATGACATATTCCATACTAGGCGAAGGTGTTTTCTGTGTTCTGTGTGTTCGAAAGACATGTTTTTTTGTTAGGATTGACTGCAGGATTGATCTGTACTAGTCTGGCTTGTTTAGTTTTACAATGGGTGTACTGATGTTGTACTGCTCACTGCCTTGTAAGATGCAGCATGTAAGATGCTGCCTTTTCCTAGGTTCTCATGTGTGATGTGTTGCTTGTTACTAAAAATCATGTTTTTCGTACAGATGGGGGGGGGTGTCAAAAAATGATGGGCCCCGGGTGTCACATATGCTAGGTACGCCACTGGCCAATATCGATATTGGCGTTTGTTTGATATCTCTTTTGCGGTTTGTCTTATACCTTAACCACCATGGACCCCTGAGGAAGGCGTGTTATCCGAAACACGGACCGTGTCGGGTCCTTTGGTTGGCTATAAGGTTGTATATATTACTGCATTCTTATTAATAAACAACGCCTGCATCTTGTACATTATCTGCAGTTTGTTGTTTTCTGCTTGCTGTTTGTTCTTCTGCAGACCACGTTGGATTCCCCTTTTTTTTGTGCTAATGCATCAATAATCTTTCCTTTGTAATTTCAAGCCTTTAACAAATGAGTTAACTAGCTAGCTAGTAACAAAAGCAAGGACTAACACTTACCACAAGTAGTACAGCTCAGATCAGCTGCATGTGCAGCTTATCTGACTGCATGTGCAGCATGTGCAGCTGCATGTGCAGCTTATCTGACTGCATGTGCAATTTTTCCTCAATTTAGACACCTTTATCATCTATCTAAACTCTGTTATACATCTTTTCTGTCTATATGCTCCACCTCTGCAAGTCCCTTTTGCTATCTTTTTAGATGTATTAATGTGTATTATATTGTAATTATCATACTACAATGCACACAGACTGAAAAAGCTGGGGCTTTTCTCCCTGGAAAAGCGGAGACTTAGAGGAGACATGATAGAAACCTTCAAGATCATGAAGGGCGTAGAAAAAGTAGACAGGGACAGATTTTTCAAATTATGGGGACCCACAAGTACAAGGGGGCACTCAGAGAAATTGAAAGGGGAAAGGTTTAGAACAAACGCCAGGAAGTTCTTTTTCACCCAGAGGGTGATAAGCAGGAGCACGCTACAGGGCTTCAAAGAAGGTTTAGATAGGTACCTGGAGGACAAAGGGATTGAGGGGTACAGATAGGAGTGGAGGTAAGTTTAGGGTTAGGACTAAAGGTAAGTTACAAAATTAGTCCGGGACCACTGTTCAGGCAATAGGCCTGATGGGCCGCCGCAGGAGCGGACCGCTGGGCAAGATGGACCTCTGGTCTGCCTCAGCGGAGGCAACTTCTTATGTTCTTATGTTCACACTCTTCCTGTTTTGTCTACTCATAATCTTAGGGTCATCTTTGACTCCTCTCTTTCCTTCACTGCCAAGATACAACAAATCACTGAAACCTGCCGCTTCTTCCTCTATAATATTACCAAAATCCGACCCTTTCTCTCTGAGCACACTATCAAAACACTTATTCACGCCCTCATCACCTCGTGCTTAGACTACTGCAACTCACTACTCTCATGCCTTCTGCTTAGCCATCTCGCTTCCCTTCAATCCGTCCAGAATTTGGCTGCACAACTCATATTACATGAGAGCAGCTATACTCACAGTACCCCTCTCCTAAAGTCTCTTCATTGGCTTCCCATCCATTTCTGAATACAATTCAAATTTCTCTTACTGACCTACAAATGCACTCACTCAGCTGCCCTTCACTATCTTTCTTCACTTATCTCTTCCTATGGTACCTCCCATGCAGTAGCGTACTAAGGGGAGGGCGGGGGGGCGGTCCGCCCCGGGTGCCAGCCCTGAGGGGGGTGCTCCCGGCCTTGCCGTTCAGTCCACCCTACCCCCGAAGGACCGCTCGCCCCCCTGGCCTCCCTGCACCACCTATGAAGCAGCCCACAGTGGGATCGCGATGTCGGCGATCCCTGAGCTGCTTCGGCGCTGCTTCCTGCGCCGTGGTCCTGCCCCTCCCCTCCTCTGACATAAGAGAAGGGGCAGGACCGTGGCAGAGGAAGCAGCTCCGAAGCAGCGAAGGGATCGCTGACATCGCGATTCCACTGCGGGCTGATTCAGGTGGTGCAGGGAGGCCAGGGGGGCGAGCGGTCCTTCGGGGGGGGGACTGAACTCAAGGCCGGGAGCACCCCCTCAGGGCCTGATTCAGGTGGTTCAGGGAGGCCAGGGGGGCCAGCGGTCCTTCGGGGTGGGGCGGGCAGGCAGGCAGGCCTTCAAGGGGGAGGGAGGGGTGACAGGCAGGCAGGCCTTCAAGGGGGGGGACAGGCAGGCAGGCCTTCAAAGGGGGGACAGGCCTTTAAGGGGGGGGGGGTCAGGCAGGCAGGCAGGCTTTCAAGGGAGGGACAGGCCTTCAAGGGGGGGACAGGCAGGAAGGCTTTCAAGGGAGGGACAGGCCTTCAAGGGGGGGGACAGGCAGGCCTTCAAGGGGGGGACAGGTCTTCAAGGGGGGGATAGGCCTTCAAGGGGATCAGGCAGGCAGGCCTTCAGGGGGGGACAGGCAGGCAGGCCTTCAAGGGGGGTGCAGGCCTTCAAGGGGGGTGCAGGCCTTCGGAGGGGGGTGCAGGCCTTCGGGGGGGGGGAGTGCAGGCCTTCAGGGGTGGGATGCAGACCTTTAAAGGGGACAGGCCTTTAGGGAGGGAGGCCCTGGTGTAGAAATACACGGAGGGAATGAGGGAGTTCAAAGAGACACGCATATGCTGGACTTTGGGTGGGAAGAAATAATGGGTCTGAAAATAGAGAAGAGGGAGAGATGATGGACCATAGTTTTTAGAGAGGGAAGGAACAGAAAGGGAGAGAAGTTGGACACAAGGGATGGTGTGGAGGGGGGGATAGAGATACTGGATAGGAGGGTAGTTGGGAAAAGAAAGGGAGAGATGGTGGACCCTGGGGTAGTGGGGAAGGAGGGAGAAATGCTGGATGAAAGGGTAGTTAAGAAAAGATAGATCTGTGGAGGGAGACGAAAAAAGGATAGATGCCAGAACTCCTGGGGAGGGAAGGGAACCTGGGAGGACAGAGATGGCAGATGGATGGTTAGCATGCAGAAAGAAGGAAGAAGGAGACCCTGGCAAGCAAGTTATCAGAAGACAACCAGAGCCTTGGACCAACAAGATTTGAAAAATAACCAGACAACAAAAGGTAGAAAAACTAATTTTATTTTCTGTTTTGTGATTACAATAAGAAATGTGTATCCTGCCAGAGCTGGTGTTAGACCGCAAACGTGAGCTAGGATTTAACAGAGAGGAAAAGTCCTTTTTGTTTCTTTATTTTATTTACACTACAGCGCCAGTGTGGTTAGGAGAAGCCAAAGGGGGTTGAAAAAGCTATAAAATAAACCCACCAGGATGTTTGAAAAAAAACAAACAAACACCCAATTGGGAAGGAAAGTTGAATCGAGAAACCAATTCAATAGGCTGAATTTAATCAAAATTTTTTTTTTTTCTTGAATCGGGCAGCACTAGTTTGCACTACTTACTGTCTTAGACTTTAGGACCTGGGATTGGAGAGAGATGGCATCCTCAGTACTTTATAATGCAAGTGAAATGAGGATTTGGTCAGACTTTTGAAGGGTCTGCAGAAGAAAAATATTGTATAGGCCGGGGACATGAGACAGCAGGAAACGGGAACTTTTCTTCCTTCTATTTTTGTGAATGGCAAGGCTGAGGATGTCAGAGAGTTCAATTAAAATATGTGCTTTATAAGAAAATATAATAATGTGTTTTATAAAGTTTATAAGCATTGCTGGCCTACCCGTTGAGGTGTTCCTAATGGTGGTGGTGGTGGCAGCAGCGTGTCAATGTGTTGAGAGGAAGAGGTGGTCTGGGAAATTCTGCTGAGCCAACTCTGGGCCCATTTCCACCCCCCAGTTAGTCCACTCCATTCAACTGGTTCACACACTGAGTGGGTCTTTGGGTGTTGTGCCTGGGTAGTTGTTTTGGGATCTCTTCTAGTGATTTGTCAGTATCTCCTTGTGGTCCAAGGAAGGAAACTTTGTTAACCTTAGCATTGACCTTCAGAATATGTTTGTAACAGCGCTGCTTGTGTGGCATTAGACTATGTAGTGATCGAAAGAAAAAAACAGATCTTTGCACATTTTTGCACTATATGGTGGGTGTATGAGGAGATTCACATTTCCTGCACAGCTAAGTCCTTGTGAAGTTACCTTGTTCTTTCTGTATTTGACATCTAGCAAGGTCTCTGTTTGGAAGGAAAGAACTAAGCTTAAAAATGAAGTGGCCAGAAGTTATGGTAAAAGCAGATAGCATTGCTGATTTTAAGAAAGGTTTGGACAAATTCCTGGAGGAAAAGTACATAGTCTGTTATTAAGACATGCCCTGGATAGGTGGTATGGAATGTTGCTACTCTTTGGGTTTTGACCAGGTACTAATGACCTGGATTGGTTACCATGAGAATGGGCTACTGGGCATGATGGACCATTGGTCTGACCCAGTTAGGCTATTCTTATGTTATGTTCTCATCTGTAGGGGCCTTTGTTTTCACTTCTTATTTTAATGTATTTTTTTTCTGGGAACTTATCAGTGTTTTTTAGAATGGGAACAAAAATGGAAGAGAATTAATGTGTGTGGAATGGGGGAGGGGGGGTTACTAATTTCTTCAGCTAAATAATTAAATCCACTTCAACCAGACATAGGAGAACTCACGCACCATTCACACACCCTCCAACCAAAATCGTCAAAAGAAAAAAAACTGTTTGACAACCTCCTAACACTCGACCCCCAACTCTACAACCTATTGACCTCGACCACAGACTACTAAACCTTCAAAAAAGAAATAAAAACCCTTCTATTCAAAAACACATAAAACCGAACTAACACAATCAGAACTGTCCCAAGCATCACTTGCAACTACTCCATATGTACTTCTGATGTCATGACAATTCAGACATAATTTATGTTATGTTTGGATTAATGGTTACATATATGAGGTTCAATAAAAGAAAATTTTCAGTGCCTGTTTCTATTATGACCATTTATTTTTCATGGTTATTACAAAAAATATTTTTTTACATGGGGGGGTGTCAAAAAATGATGGGCCCCGGGTGCCACATACCCTAGGTACGCCACTGCTCCCATGAGCTCCGCTCAGCTGGTTAGTCCCTCCCATCTGTGCCCTTTTCTTCCTCTGCCAACTCCAGACTCCATCCCTTCTACCTTGCTGTGCCATATGTTTGGAACAAGCTGCCCGAATCCCTAAGGTGGGCTCTGTCTCTGGCAGTAATCAAGGCCCAGCTAAAAGCCCACCTCTTCAAGAGTGCTTTCAATTCCTAACTCCTCTCACTTCACCTATCCCCAACCCTATATGTCATATCTGCCTGTCCAAGTTAGATTGTAAGCTCTTCCGAGCAGGGACTGTCTATTAATTATCAAAATGTACAGTGCTGTGTATGCCTTTCAGCACTATATAAGTGATAAATAGTAGAAGTAGTAGTATTGTAATGGTTTATTTCCTGTTTCTAGTTTATACTTGCTGTACATCAGATTGGGAGGATTTCTTCAAAAAAGCAGTAAATAAACCTCCCCAAAAGCTCTAAAGTGGGATTTCAAACTCATTTTCTCAAGAGCCGCAGACCAATTAAATTTTTCAGAGTAAATGATGTGTTAGACAGATTTGCATGCCCAATCCCTCAACTGTATGCAAATGACTCTTTTTCATATTCATGAGGCATATCCTGTAAACTAGACTGGTTTGTGGCCCTTGAGGACCAGAGTTTGAGACCTTCCCTAGAGCATACATTTATGTTCAATAATGAGGAATGTTGCTTCCTTTTCTCCAATGTGTACAACAGATTCATTGAAAAGCAAAATTCTGCATCTCTCCAACACAGCTCTTTTGATAATTTGTTCCTGTGCTAAGCCTCTGCTTAGTGGAGAACTGAATGGTTTAGTAAATTGGCATGGGGTACATAGTCTGTTAAATATACAGTAGACCAATTTTTCTTATACAGTTGGAGGTATCTGATGTTAACCAGACTGCTTTTGTAACTTGGGTAAGGTTCTTGTTGCACAAAGCTATGTTATTGTGTTCAGTATTTTGAGAACTTGTAAGTTTTATCATACTTAATTGACCATGTAAGGATGGTTGTTTAAAAAATAAATAAAAAAAAACCAAAACACCAAACACTCCACAGAAAGCAGAAAAGGCAAAAAGCAGCCATCTCAGATCCTCAATAAATTATTAGCCTGAATGTGGCTCCAGTGACATCCTTATCCCCTTGGCCAAGTCCACTTTTTGCCTTTTCTTCAATGAAATTAATAAAGTCATTATTATTAGATAATTTTATGCTAATCTATATGAAAAGAGTGACAACGCTATACAGTTCTCAATGGCAGAAAAGCTTTGGGTATATGCACCACAATAGGCAAGCCCTAGCAAAGCTAAATCATGAATGGATATGGAACTGCCCATGTCCTACAGAAAGGTGGGGGGGGGGGGGCTTCTGCATAACTGAGAATCAGCTTGCTGGGGGTGAATTGATATAATCTTTTCATATTGTAACCCAGGCTGTGCCTGTTCTTTAGCTACATGGACAGTATCAGTTTCCAGTGGCATCAGTACTTTTTGTGTTCTGTCTATATTTTTAGGCACAGGGAAGGGGGAAATGTAGTCTGTCTATATTTTTAGGCATGTTTCACCCAAATGATAGCACTTGTTGAGGAGGACCCATCAATCTGTTTGTCCATCTATCCAAACCTATGCATTCTGATTAAAGGACTTCAACTCTGTATTGGCACTATGTTTAAAGTTCTGGCAAGGAATAGAGAATGGCACGGTGACTGTTACCCACGGCTAGCCATGGGTAACCCACAGGAATGGGGGAAAAATCGACTGGTTGACGCAGGTATGGGGACAAGGCCATTCACTACCCCGTGGAGCGATGAATGGCCTTGTCCCCGCAATAAAGGATTTGATGCAAGTTGCCTCCCTTCCCACCCCTCCCAGTCAGCAACACCCCATTACGATCGCAGGTACAGCAGCAGCCTCCCCTCCCTCTCTATTGCAGGTCCAACAGCCCTTACACCCTCCCTCCCTGTCTCACCATCGCGGGTGTAAAAAAAAACAACCCAAAAACCTGCAACTCTCCTGGGTCAGCCCCTTTGCGCCTCCCGGGGCAGGCCTACCAGCCTGTTAGAAGCTTCCTACACGCAGTGCTGCTCCAGAACCTTCTTGCCACCAAGTCGCTCCTTCCGATGTAATATATATGAGATCGATTTACATGTACCGCTTCCATTGTATGCAAATAGATCTTATGCATATTCATTAAGGAAAATTGAAGCCCCGACTGGGTTGTGGTCCTCAAGGACTATGGTTTGCTTACTCTTCATCTATTCAGGGCCCCTTTATCCAGTGGACAAAAAGGGCATTTGATTGCCCATTCCCTCACACTGCTAATGTCCTATTTGTTTGCTGTGAATAATCAGCTGGAAGAAGAGGGGTATGTATTACTATTTTTCCATATTTTATGCCCTGTAATTTTATGTCCATAACAAATGTAGTTGATAAAACATGTGGTATTTACTTAAAATCACAAGTAAGAAAGAGACGGCCCTACCAGTACAGCCTTAACATCCCAGATGTGGCAGAAGAGGGTACAGCTTAAAACATTTACTGCACTAGCTTGGACTTTTGTAAAGAAGCCAGAGGCCGATGCTCAACATTGCATGCAAAAGCCATACACAGATAGGCCCACAACACAAAGCAATATAAAAAACTAGAGACACAGGCTTGAAGCAAATTATATTTAATTTTCATTCAGAGTTGCTATTCATTCATTGCGCTATTAAATGGAGAACTTGATTTCTCCACAATATTGGAGGCCTGGCGGCTGGATTTACAGAGAGACCTTGGAGAGGACCTTTTACTCAGAGCTCTTAAATGTATCCCTGTTCTGATCCATAATGCTGAACTCTGAGAATGCCACTATAGAACCCTATTGAGAGCGTATGTTTCCCAAAGTCAAGCCTATCATATGGGCTGTGTTGCCACCCAACTTTGTAATAAATGCATTACGGAAGTGAATTCTTATTTTCATGGCCTTTGGCTTTGTGAGGGTATCCAAGGTTTTTGGGGGGCCTTGGCCTCTTTTCTGCAGGAGCGTTTACATGTCCCTGTTCCTCTTTCTGCTCTCCATATGCTGTTTGTTTACTTTTCTAAGTTTTCTGTGTATACTTCTGTGGAAAAACTGTTTCTCAGTAAATGTTATATCCTGGGAAAAAATGTATTTTGAATTCATGGGTGGATGATGTCCCTCCCTCCTTCTGGTACTGGAGAAACAAGCTACATGAACTGATGGGCTGGGAGACCCGGATGGCATATTCCTCCCACCGCCGCAGTAGAGACTTTGTCAACATTTGGACTCCTTACTTGAACGTTTTGCGTCCGAGGAGTCGTAGTCGCATTTTGAACAGACTTCAGTTGTTTCCTAACCCATCTGTCTGACCAAGTCTGTATCTTCTCTTGTTGGGGGGTTTTGGGGAAGGGGATGGGGTTTGGGGTTCTGGTGGGGACGGGGGGGGGGGTAGACATCAGAGTACAGTCCTCTATGGCAGGTAGACTTCATTGTAATTCCTTTGCTTGTCATATTGCCATTGTTTGTGGTTCTTTCTTGTTAATAAAAAGATTTAACCATAAATGGAACACTTGTGGCTAATGGGGAAGGTGGGGGAGGGGAGGTTGTGGGTTCAAACCCACAATGCTCTTCATGACCCTGGGCAAGTTTCCCAATCCCCCCATTGCCCCATGTACATTAGATAGATTGTGAGCCCACCTGGACAGCCAGGGAAAAATGCCCAAGTACCTGAATAAATTCATGTAAACTATTCTGAGCTCCCTGGGGAGAACAGTATAGAAAATTGAATGAATGAATGTAACTGACACATGCCCACAAAGGTTCTGCATTAACCCCCTCTTTTACAAATGCATAGAGCGGGTTTTATCGCCGGCAGTGGCGGTAACTGGTCCGACGCTCATAGGAATTCTATGAGCGTCAGAGCAGTTACCACCGCTGCTGGCGCTAAAACCCGCGTTATGCATTCGTAAAATAGGGGGTCAATGCAGCTCTTGTGCTCTGCAGGGACAAAAACAGAAGTGTCAACACACATCAGTGCTTAAATATGAGCCTCACATATATTACCAGCAAATGGAATTTTTGTAAGACTTATACTTAGGTGCGGAAGAACACGTACGGATTGTGCTTTTACTGTCAATTTTGCTCGGACATGCACTCTTGTTTTTTTCCAATCTGTCTTTAAAATTTGCAGGAGCCTCCTTTCACTTGTGAAAGAAGACAAAACTAGTAATTCAGTGTGAAAACTGACATGAAATTCTCTCCTTGAAACTTTCTACATTGCCCCTGATCTGGCAAAACATTTCTGGCATTATAGGCCATTATTTCCTTCTATGCATTGCAGCGCTTCTGTCTGTGCAGTGCAGAGGAATATATATACTGGCTTCTTTAACATCCATTTGAATACATTTCAATACAATTTGTGGCTATTTGTACTGCTCACATAAATACCTACGCTTGAGGCCTCTGAACATTCAGTACACAAAAACATGTGTCCCTTATCTGGTGTTAGCTGTATGCTAATGCTTACAGTAGCTCTGAGCTCCAGGACTCCAGTTCCTGTATTTCATTCTTGCTACCTGGATCAAGACAACCCCAGTCACTTCCTGACAGGGCCCCATAATATTCATGATCAATCCCTCCTTTCAGTCTCCTCTTTCCAGGAAGGGGGGGGGGAAGGGAGGGAGGAGGAGGAGGAGAGGTACCATGCCATTAATTTTAAAGAGACTTCTTGTTTTTAAACTCAGAGGGCAGCATGCAGGAAATAGACACATTTCGTACCACTCCAAAAAGTGATATAGCTTAAACAGAAACTTGTGTCCCGAAATATCAAAGATGTTAGTGGCCGGCAGAGAAGTGACAGACTGTGAAGTTGAGGTGACAGGGACCCTGCTGGAAGTCACAGCTCTTTTTTTAAAGATTGCCACAACTGCCTTTTGGACTTGCATAGTTTTCTTTTATCATGCCACGTCCAGTCTGCCCAGCAATGTTGTGAAAGGCAGATAACATTAGACTCAATGCGCAGCTAGAGGGCAGAGACATAAGAACATAAGAACTGCCATCTCCGGATCAGACCTTGGGTCCATCAAGTCCGGCGATCCGCACACGCGGAGGCCCTGCCAGTTGTACACCTGTCGTAATTTATAGTCCACCATATCCTTATATGCCTCTCTTAAGGAGATATGCATCTAGTTTGCTCTTGAAGCCTAGGACGGTCGATTCCGCAATAATCTCCTCTGGGAGGGCATTCCAGGTGTCAACCACTCTGAGTGAAGCAGAACTTCCTGACATTAGTCCTGAACCTGTCCCCCCTTAGCTTCATTACATGTCCTCTAGTCCGTGTCAAATTGGACAATGTAAATAATCTTCTCTGCTCTATTTTGTCGATTCCTTTCAGTATTTTGAAGGTCTCGATCATATCCCCACGCAGTCTCCTTTTCTCAAGGGAGAACAATCCTATTGTTATAAGTCTGTCCTCGTATTCCAGTTTCTCCATACCCTTCACCAGTTTTGTTGCTCGTCTCTGCACCCTCTCCAGCAGTTTTATATCCTTCTTTAGGTAGGGAGACCAATGTTGGACGCAGTATTCCAAGTGTGGTCTGACCATTGCCCTATAAAGCGGCATTATAACTTTCTCCGATCTACTCGAGATTCCTTTCTTTATCATGCCCAACATTCTATTTGCCTTCTTTGCCGCTGCCGCGCATTGTGCCGACGGCTTCAGGGTCCTATCTATCAGTACACCCAGGTCCTTTTCTTGTTCACTCTTCCCCAGAGTTGCACCTGACATTGTATACTCGTATTCCTTATTCTTATTGCCTAGATGCATTACCTTGCATTTCTCCACATTGAACTTCATCTGCCATTTCTCCGCCCATGTTTCTAACCGACACAAGTCGCTCTGGAGTTTCTCTCTATCCTCATGCGATCTGATTGCCCGGCATAGTTTTGTATCGTTTGCAAACTTGATGATCTCACTGGATGTTCCTTCCTCCAGGTCATTGATATAAATATTAAAAAGGATCGGCCCAAGTACCGAGCCCTGGGGTACACCACTAGTCACTTTCTCCCAGTCGGAGAACTTCCCATTTATGCCCACTCTCTGCTTTCGGTTTTCCAGCCATTTGCCTATCCATCTTTGTATATCCCCCTCTATGCCATGGCTTTGTAGTTTCCTGAGAAGTCTTTCGTGTGGAACTTTGTCGAACGCTTTCTGGAAGTCCAAGTATATTATGTCCACCGGCTTCCCACTATCAATTTGCTCGTTCACGGTCTCAAAAAATTGGAGTAAATTCGTCAAACATGATTTCCCTTTCCTGAATCCATGTTGACTGGGTTTCATCAATTTGTGTGCGTCCAAGTGCCAGACCATGCTATCCTTGATCAGTGCTTCAACCATCTTGCCGGGGACAGACGTAAGACTCACAGGTCTATAGTTGCCCGGTTCCCCTCTCGATCCTTTTTTGAAAATTGGGGTGACGTTCGCTATCCTCCAGTCGTCCGGTATCTGTCCAGTTCTGATTGTCAGGTTTGCAAGTTTTTGCAATAACTCTCCGATTTCAACCTTCAATTCCTTTAAGACTCTCGGGTGAATTCCATCCAGTCCAGGGGATTTGTCACTTTTAAGTTTGTCGATCTGATAGTATATCTGGTCTAAGTCCACTTCAACTGTGGTGAGGCTGTCTTCTATTTCTCCTGCAAACACTTTCTCCGCTTCAGGTATTGTTGAGGTGTCCTCCTTCGTAAAGACGGACGCAAAGAAGGAATTTAGTTTGTCAGCGATTTGTTTATCTTCCTTGATGTACCCTTTTCTTCCCTGGTCGTCCAAGGGTCCCACTGCCTCTTTTCCAGGTTTTTTCCCTTTCACGTATCTAAAGAAGGGCTTGAAGTTTTTGGCTTCCTGGGCTATTTTTTCCTCATATTCCTGTTTTGCATCCCTCACCGCCTTGTGACATTTCTTCTGATCATCTTTATGTTTGTTCCAGGCTTCGGTTGTCTTTATGTATTTCCATTTTTTGAAAGAGTCCTTCTTTTCTTTTATGGCTTCCTTCACCTGTTTGGTAAGCCATGCCGGTTCTCTTTTGCTCTTTGATCTCCGATCTTTGGAAATCCTCGGAATGTAGAGATCTTGTGCTTCTGTGATAGTATTTTTCAGTAGGGACCATGCCTGATCTACCGTTTCAAGTTTGTCCACCTTCTTCTCGAGTCGTTTTTCTACCATGGCTCTCATGCGATCGTATTTACCCTTTTTAAAGTTCAAGGTGGTGGTTAAGGTTTTGGCATGTTTCCCTTTCCCGATGTCAAGTTTAAAGTTGATTACATTGTGATCACTCGTTCCCAGTGGAACCATGACTTCCACTTCTGTTATCGGTCCCGTGAAGCCATTTAGGACCAAGTCCAAGGTGACGTTGCCTCTTGTCGGCTCTTTTACCATTTGTTCCAGGAAGCAATCCCCTAGCACCTCCAGGAACTTGGCCTCCTTGCCGCAGTTGGAGGTTGCTAGTTTCCAGTCTATCCCTGGGAAATTGAAGTCTCCCAATATAATTATATTGCCTGTCTTGCATTCTTGTTTGATTTCCTCCATCATTTCTGAGTCAGTTTCCTCCGCCTGTCCTGGGGGACGATAGTAAAGGCCAATTTTCGTATCTGCGCCATATTGACCAGGAATCTTGATCCAGAGTGACTCAAGCTTCTCTTTCATTTCTGTTGTAACCATTTCAACAGAATCTATTCCCTCCTTAACATATAGAGCAATACCTCCACCTTTCTGCCCTACTCGATCTCTTCTATACAGCTTGTATCCCTGTAGTACTGTGTCCCATTTGTTTTCTTCATTCCACCATGTTTCTGTTATGCCAATGATATCCAATATGTCATGTCTTGCTATTGTCTCTAGTTCCCCCATTTTATTACCTAGACTTCTAGCATTCGTATACATACATCTAAGTTCCCTTCGTGTTACCTTTTTGAACCTTCTACTCTTGGCCGTCCCTGTAGTTTCAATTACGATATCCTTAACTGCTCCTGTGTTATCACCCTTGTTTGCTGTATGGTCGTCCCCTCCTGTGTCTGAATTGTCCCTTCCTGCTTTTTCTCCCTTATTGGCTGTGAGGTCGTCTTCTCTTGTGTAGGAGTAGTTTTCCTTGGCTTCTTCGTCGGGGCATCCTGCTATCCGTGCCATCGACCGGTGGTCGACTGTCGGCTTTCCCCTGTCTTTCAGTTTAAAGCCTTCTCGATTGCCTTCTTCATGTTGCCTGCCAAAACTCTTGCTCCTTCTTTGTTGAGGTGTAGTCCGTCCCTTCTGTAGTACTTGCTTTTTCCCCAGAAAGCCGTCCAGTTGCGCACAAAGTCGAAGCCTTCTTCTTCGCACCATCGTCTCATCCAGGCAATTCCCCTTGTCTCTTTCCATCCGCTCTTGGTACTGGGAGGATCTCAGAGAAGGCCACCTTCACCTCCCTGATCTTCAGTTGTCTTCCGAGTGAGCGGAGCTGGCCCTTCAGCTCTTCCCTGTCATACTTCCGCCCGCTCACATCATTTGTTCCCACGTGGATAAGCACAGCGGTGTCCTCTCCACGTGCGCCATCTATGATCCTGGAGATCCTGTTGGTCACATCCTTCACGCTTGCTCCAGGCAGACAGGTGATGACTCTGTCCTCTCTTCCTCCTGCGGTGTGGCTGTCCACATGTCGTATAATGGAGTCGCCTACGATGATCCCCATCTTCTTTATTCGGGGGTTCCTTGGGGGGCGTAGGTCAATGTCCTTGGAGTAGGGCCAGTCTTCTTCCTCCAATGATACTCTTGAAATTGTTTCCTGTTCTTTGGGTGGGGCGATGTCTTCCTGTGCTCTCACTATTCCTCCTGATGTGCGGTTGTCTCCTACCTCGTCTTCGGTTTCTTCTGTGTTTGCATGGGTGTCTTCTCTCCTCACATCGGTTTCCTGAGTACAGTTTTCCAGCCCTGGGATCTCTACGTGGTGCTGATGAGCTTCCTCTATGAACATTTCTAGTTCCTTGACCTCGTCGTTTGGGCTGTACTCCACTAGCATCTTCTCCTGTGCTCGGATTCTGTCTTCGAGTTCCATCACTGTTCCTTCCAATAGTCTTACCTGACATTTCAAGCTATCCATCTCCATGCATCGATTGCAAATGTATGCCTGGATCCCCGAAGGGAGGTAGTCATAC
Organism: Geotrypetes seraphini; assembly: GCF_902459505.1. Lineage (NCBI taxonomy): Eukaryota > Metazoa > Chordata > Amphibia > Gymnophiona > Dermophiidae > Geotrypetes > Geotrypetes seraphini. The sequence continues at coordinate 91,000,248 of NC_047094.1, read as the reverse complement.
ATATTGCAGCCGATACAGAAGACCGGAAAGCTCACCTTCTGACTTCCTTGGGCTTCCATTTCTTGCTTCCCTTGTGTGTGCTTGTGTCCCTTTCCTGCTGCTTCCTTATGTTGCTTGCCTTGCTGTCTCTTTTGTGTGTGCTGTCTCCGCTCTACCTCACCTTGATTGTATGTGTGGGTTTGTTCCCTTGGCGTCTGTCTCTTCCTTACCTTTTGTGTTTGTCGCTTCCTTACCATTCAGTCCTCCTCAGTGTTCTTGATAGTAGATACTCGTCCCTTGCAAGGCCCTTCGCAAAGGCGCTCTCGCTAAGGCGAGCGCCTTTACCGCGCGCCGAAAGGCTGGGCGCTGTTGGCTCTGCCCCTTTTAAGGGGGAGTCCTGCGCAGCCTCTGACGTGGTGGGGGTGGGCGGAGCGAACTCTCGCCGCTTCCCCGAGCCTACTGCTTCCTTTCTCGCCGCTTCCCCTGCTGTGCTTGGCCCGACGCTGCTCCTCTCTTTGGCCGGGACAACGGGAACCCTGGCGCTGGTCTCTTCCTCTCCTCTGCTCTCCTCTGCCGCGTGTGCCGCGCTGGCTCCTCCCCTATCAAGGGGGAGTCCGGCGCAGCCTCTGACGCGGTGGGGGTGGGCGGAGCGAACTCTCGCCGCTTCCCCGAGCCTACTGCTTCCTTTCTCGCCACTTCCCCTGCTGTGCTTGGCCCGACGCTGCTCCTCTCTTTGGCCAGGACAACGGGAACCCTGGCGCTGGTCTCTTCCTCTCCTCTGCTCTCCTCTGCCGCGTGTGCCGCGCTGGTTCCTCCCCTATCAAGGGGGAGTCCGGCGCAGCCTCTGACGCGGTGGGGGTGGGCGGAGCGAACTCTCGCCGCTTCCCCGAGCCTACTGCTTCCTTTCTCGCCACTTCCCCTGCTGTGCTTGGCCCGACGCTGCTCCTCTCTTTGGCCGGGACAACGGGAACCCTGGCGCTGGTCTCTTCCTCTCCTCTGCTCTCCTCTGCCTGCAATGAACCGAATGAAGGAGAACCTTAATGAATTCTAATCCGAACTCTGCAGAGATGGGTAATAGCATGGAAGAGGGGCAATCCTTAAAAGCTGGAAATCCTAGAAGCAAAGGGTTCAAGGCAACTCAGGGAAACCTAAATTCTCCTAGGACAAACAGGATGTGCCAGCCACATATGGGTGATGTCAGCCAGCAGCTGCCAGGATATAAAAGCTCTCCAATAGCCCAGAGGGAGATATATATATATATATATTTTTTTTTTAAATCTCTCTGAGCATGTGCAGTAGGTACCCTTACTAGACAAGGCCAGTCAAGCCCATGTCCTGCTCAGCTTAAGTTTTTCACTGTTCCAAACAGTTGGATTTTTCAGCTCTCCAGCAAAACAACTTTCTGATCACCATCGATGGAAAAGCCAATTTGAAAATGAGAACCCCCCTTTTGGCGGCTCCAGACTCATTGTGTATCCAAGGTCTAGGACTAGCACAGTTCATCCTGCCTGCTTGCTCTATAGTCACATGACTTTGTGCCCACAGGCACAGGATGCCTGTTTACTCTATGAACACATGTCTCCACATCCTCATGCACAGGTGAAGCACTCCAGGACATGGTCTTCTCACAGCAAGCGGTAAGAAGTCCTCAGCAATGTCGACCACAGTCAGGGTTGCTTTTTCTTGCTGTCTATCCTTGACACCACCAGAGCCTTCTTTCTTTCTGGGGCCCCGGACCTCCCCTCACAAAGGCCAAGAACTCAGAGGTGGTCCCTTTCTCAGTAGGGGACTCCTTGATAGGCCAGACTGCATCACGGCACTGGCCCATTGGCTGGCCCGGATCTTCTCTCCGACGTCAGAATAGACGTCGGGGGAAGACTTGTGGGCCCGATTACACGCCAGTGGCCCTTCTCTTCCTTTACTGCGGTGGCGAGCGGGTAAGAGGGCGGCAAGCAGCACCAGCAGCGGGGGAGGGGGAGTGAGAAGCAGCAGCAGAACGCTGAGGGGGGGGGGGGGGTTGGAGGTGTATTCACTCCATAAGACACATCCCCTTTTTGGAAGTGGAAAAGTGTGTCTTATGGAGTGAAAAATACGGTAACTAAAATGCCTGAGAGAAAAACATCAGTTAGACAAAGATAAATAGAAAAGAGGAAAGAAGGAAGAAGATCCCCCTCCCCCAAGAAACTTAAAAACATTGGTAACAAGGAATCCAGAAGAAGAATGAAGTAAAATGGGTAGAGTAGTAAATCTAACAAATATACCTCCCCTTTACTAAACTGTGATAGCAGTTATTAGCGCATATAGAGTTCCTATGAACGTCGGGAGCAGCGCGGAGCATTCAGCACGGCCCCCTGCACTAATAACCACTATTGTGGTTTAGTAAAAGTAGGGGATAAACACAATATCAAGCAGAAATTAAAAGAAAGGAAGTAAAACAGAGCAGAAATTAAACAAGCTGAAGAAACAGAGACTAAAATAAGTTAAAAAATACCAATCTGTTTATGGATGCACGGTATCCAGTAATTCCAGAGGTCTGTGTTCTAGAGAACATAATTACTAGTCTTCTAAGGAGTTCCTGACACTTGCTCAAGATTTGGGCCAGAAAACAAGCAACGGGGACACCAAGACACACGAGCAAGACGCAAATTTTAGAAACTTTAAACAAGACATAGGAGCAGGGATTTTAGATTTAGTTCATGCATTTTTCAAATGTACTCAAGGTCAGATACATTCAGTGCTTGGCTGATGGACTCCCCATTTGTACACCACCTCTGGAAGAGATCTCTCCAAGGCTGTTCCTCTTGCACACAGTCATGACGGAAGTAGCTACCTTTCCAGAGACTAAAAGGATATGAAAGAATTGTACAAAATGCTTACAGTAACCAACAAGGGAACTCTAAAATGTAAGTGGTGCAGACTGGTGTGAGAGAAAAACCTCAGGAGAGGTATATTATACAATGACTACTATGTGAGAAAGTAATTTGGTTTGTACTTTTCTCTCAGGACACCAATGAAAATGAACAGCTGCTGATGGCTAAAAAGACAAGGGACCAATGAGTGGGGGTGATTTTATACACCTCTGAAGCTTGCAGAATAGCATTTGACATTTGTAAAACTGCTCTAGGCACATAATCAGACAAAACATGAATATCATTCACAGGGGCTTTGCTGGGGGTGGGGGGCAGAATCAGACTTTACATTTAAAAGAGACAATTCTCACCTCACTAACAGGCACAAATTTCCATTTGCCTCAGAGTAGGGTAAATCCTAGTATCTGTTAAAAATGAGTTTCAGCAGGTTCTGTAGATATTTTGGGCTTAATATTCAGCGACGCTATTTAGTTGTCCTGCTAAATCGCACATAGCTGGATATCCAGTGATATATTCAATGGGGGATAGGCAACTTTCTACCGCCGAATATCCAGCATAGTGGATTGGTCAGTGATGAGCTATGTCGCGTGATTATGGCTGGTTACCGCCAATATTCAGCGGGTCACTGGCTGGCTAAGTTCAACAACCAGAAAGAGCCGTTCAGACTTAACCGGCTAGCTGCTGAATATTGGCCTATCCTGCTGTCTTTGGTCAGCCAAAAATAGATTGGAAATTCAGTGCTAGTCACCGGATACAGCACCAGCATTGAATTTCTGGTATCGCTGCGGACTGCAGGAAATCACTAATACTGGCCGGTTAGTTTTGCCCATGCAGTGATACACAGACATTATCTTTACACTCAGACAAAACCTAGTTTCTGTATGAAATCTTAGCTTAACCTTTGGCAAAGCCTATTAAACAAACAGAGATTTCCTACACATTTGTTAGTAGGCAGTTACTAGGTTTTGCCTTGAGTGGAGGAGGGGATCAGCAATTCATACAATTTATCAGATAAGCTAATATATAATAATAATAATAACTTTATTCTTCTATACCGCAATAGTCGTGAGACTTCTAGGCGGTTCACACCGAAGAGAGATGGACAATCAGCGAAGTTACAATGTGTTGAGATCCGGGATACAGTATACAGACACTTACATAAGCATATAGAATCTTACAAAAAAGTCCGGGATACAGCGTGTAGGGTCTTACAAAGAGCATATAGAGTCGTACAAAAAGGCAAAGAGATACAGCATATGGAGTCTTACAACAGGCAGTGAAAATACAGCAGACAGAGTCTTAAAAAGGCAGCAGAAAAAATGTTATACATTTCAGATTTGAAAGCAGGAGTGGACATAGTGTTGGGTGAAGATACTTTTTTAGGTGACAATTCTTTTCTAAAGGCCTTATTTGTCAGTCTTGCTCCATTTATGTAGCTGTCTAACCAGTGTTGTTGTTTGTAACATTGGGACTCGTACTTCAGCCAAACTTTTCATATATATCACATATTCCCCACTCTTTTCAAAGAATTCCAATACACTTTTTAATTGGCAAAAGTTGGCCGCAGCTTTATTTATCATCATTTTTAAAACTGAATTGATTATAACATTTAACACAGAACCAATTCTCAACCAAATTTTCAAAATTCTTTAAATCAATTTCTGGTGCTAATCGGTATCGAACTAGCCGCAGCCTCCCTGTCTTCTCCTTTACATTCTCCGGTGACCCACGGTGTCGTCAAGCCACCTCAACTCGTGGCGGTGCCGCCCACGAGGACATAAATCAACTCATCTCATTTATATTAACTTTCAAACCATTTGTAATCAAATGCTCTCCTCTAGGCCACTGGCAGTGACAGATTCATTCTTGTCACTGCCCCCCAACCAAACTGCGGCCAACTATCTCCTTAAACAACTCCCAATCAAATCCTGAAGAACACTCAGGAAAATGTTCAAACCAATAACAGATAAATGAACCCCATCCGGGCGAAATAAACCCGGACAATCTACAGAAATGAGATCATGCACCAAAACTAACCCCCCCAACATAGAAACAAATTTTGAAATTTCAGCATTCACCCTCTTGCGGAGCTGCTCAACGGCGGCAGGTTTGTGAGCATCCCTCCAGCAACGCCGCGGGAGGATATGAGACCAAACTATGCGGGCCCCAGGAAATGCACAGGCCACAAACAATAAATCGCTTTTTATCTGTCGTATTAAATGGACCCCTTTAACTTTGCATAAATCATTGCCTCCCAAATGAATCAAAATAAGGACAGGTGCAGAAAAACGACTGGCGTGATGTAATATACGCAACAGCTGGTCCCAATACATGTCTCGAATACCCAACCAGCGTAGCCGAATCCCATGTTCCACCAGTCCCAGATTATTCCCCCAACGGGATTCTTGAGCATGCTTATGTGCCCAAAATATGAGCGAGTGTCCACAAACCCAGACGCATATATCAGGAGGCAGATGAACAGGATGCCTGGGATCTGAAAAAGAAACTGACAGACAAGAACAAACTCAACACTCGTACTATATCATACCCGCACATATCCCTTATAACAATTGGAACGCCATCTACCAACCCTCTTAATTAAGGCAGGCGCCGCACCAGCTGCCGATGCTGTGGAAGCGGCCCCAATCCTAAAAGAATGCGTCCCATATTCACCCGGGTCATATCCAACAGCCACCAAAGTTTTTCGTAAAATCGCTGCAAATTGATATCGAGTCAGGGGCATACCATTTTGATGTACCAACCAATAAACACCTCCCAGGGGCCTAATGTCCCTATAGACCAGGGCACATCGTACTGGACAAACTGGAAGCATGTCCTGACCCCGCAACACACACCACACACCTTTTCCTTCCTGGTCCGTTTTAGACCGCCGGAAATAAATACGCAAGGAGGTCACATCCAAGTGCACAACCTGGGCCTGTAAACCCAACTCACCCTGTGCATGACTGGATGGGGCCACCAGCTCACCCACTTGACAAGCAGCAGAAAAGGCAATTAAAAATGCCAACTGGAACAATATGACCTCAAAAGAGGAAAAACAAACGTCTGGCAATCGACCACATAACTCAACCAAAGAGTCATAAAATATAGGCCTACGTCTTAAGCGAGGTCAATAAACCAGCCCCGCATGGGCATAACCCCGTAAAAGCCTTTTAACCAGAAATGTCCCAGTGACAGTGCTCCATCGTAACAATTGTGACACAAAAGTCAAACTAGCAACCACTTGCGAAACCATGGCAAAAGACCAGCCTTGCTGCGCACTAGTCACAATGAAATCAATGAGCAATTGTTCAGATACATGGATAGAAGAATCCACCCCACGCTGTTGTAGAAATAGCATCAAGCGCCTCCAACCCGCATCATAAGCTTTCCACGTGCTGGGAGCTAATGATTGTTGTACCAGCCATCGACAATGTGGCGGAACTGCGCCCATAATTCCTCCCTCATCGCTGTAGGGTAACTCTCTGCTTCTGGGGCTAAGGCCCTGAATCGAGACCACTGTAAACGAGAGAGAGAATCAGCGATCTCATTCAAAACCCCAGGTACATGCTTAGCAGACAGGAACAGATTAAGCCTTAAGCAAGCCAGCACAATCAAACGCAACAACTCCACAAGCAATGGGCAGTGAGCAGACTGTTTATTAATGGCATGCACAACTGCCAAATTATCAGAAAATATAACCACTCTTCTATTTGCCAAGTGACTCCACCCACACAGGAAACAATTCTTAAAGAGCAATATTGGAACACAAACCCAGCAGCCTCCACCACTCTGGCCAACCCTGAGCACACCAAGCACCCCAAAATATATACCAAAGCCAATCTCTCCAGAGGCATCAGTAAACAAATGTAAATCCACATTCGATACCCTAGGTTGCTGCCAGACACAGACGCCATTAAAAGAAATAAAAAATGACCTCCATAACTGCAAATCCTCTCGTACTGCCTTTGTCAAATGAACCATGAAATGTGGTCGGCGTAAACCTACTGACAAGAATGCCAAACGCCTGGAAAATATTCGCCCCATTGGAATTACACGTGCCGCAAAATTAAAATGACCCACCAAAGATTGAATTTCCTTTAAGCTCAGTTTCCGCTTTTGACAAGCTGCCCCAATTGCGTCTAACAAAGCCTGAACCTTCACTGTGGGAAGATGAGACTCCATGCGAACAGAGTCTAACTCAATACCCAAGAAGGTCAACGTAGTAGATGGCCCCTCACATTTGTCCAAGGCCAACGGTATTCCCAACTGTCCAGCTATAATTCGAAAGGCAGAGATCAAACTCACATTTACCAGACACCGGTGCTCCAACAAACAAAAAATCATCTAAATAATGAACAACTGAATGCAGACCACTAACTTGCACCACTACCCAATGTACAAAGGTAGAAAAGGTCTCAAAATAAGTGCAAGAAATGGAGCATCCCATAGGCATACACTTATCAAAATAAAATTGGCCTTCAAACTGAAAACCTAATAAGTGAAATGCACTCGGATGAACAGGTAACAAACAGAATGTGGATTCAATGTCTGCTTTTGCCATCAGAGCACCCGAACCACATTCACGCAACCAAGTGACTGCCGCATCTAAGGAAGCATACTGAACTTTACAGAACTGTGGATCAATAAAGGTATTAACACTGAGGCCAGATGGATAAGACAGATTATGAATCAATCTGAAACTACCAGGCTCCTTTTTAGGAATAACCCCCAAAGGAGACACTACAAAATTTTCCAGAGGAGGTTCCTTAAAAGGCCCCGCAATGCGCTCCAAAACCAGCTCCTTGTCCAATTTGTTCAGAACCACCTCCTTATGTAAACCCACTGAGCGAGCATTACCAGAGCGATGTACCAATGGTAGCCCTTCATATGGTATAGGAAAACCCTCAGAAAACCCAACATCCAAAAGATAAGCATCCCCCCGGTGCGGATAAACAGCCAACCACTTTTTCAACTCATGCAACTTAATGGGGGAAGGCGCCTTGTCCAGGGATCCTATTCGTGAAGAACCCGGAACCTGCAAATTGGCCTCTGCCCAACTGCCCTCCACCAGGGCAACGAAAGGCAGGATGTCCCCTGGAACACTGACTACAGCAGTGTCGAAAACGATAGTTGGCACGATTACACCGCCCAGCATTGAATTGAAAACAAGCTGTGCTAGGTGGTCCTCCCCGCAGACCGGTCCCACACCCGAGACCTCCATCACCCCCCGATCCCATACCAAGGTGAGACCATCTGGGACTCCCAAAACCTCCTGCTCCCACAGATGAAAAACCACTCGCCAGGGTTCCAACTGTGGATTAAAATGGTCGAAAGGAAGACCCACGAGATGGTGTCATATCCGCTAACCACAAATCCACATCCTGAACACCCCAGCAATCAGCTTTATCCCGCACTAAACTTTTGCGAAATTGCTCATCATAATTGAGCCAAAACCATCCTCCATATGTCCGGTAAGCACGTAAAATAAGATCCGCATATCGTAAGAGACCAGAATAAAGTTCCGGCCTGGTCTCACCTAATACACTGGCAAACACATTAAAACCCAACAACCAATTAAAAATATTTTTGGCTACATGCCCTTTTATCTTTTTTCCATCAGCTTTGTTACCATCTTTAACCCCCTGCCCCTCTTGTTCTCTACCCAACAAACTAAAAAAATCAATATACTTGCCCCGCAAAATCTTTCGCTTCCACTTAGGGGAAATCTGACAATCTAACGGGGCAATAGCACATAAGGTATGGCCTTTTCTAGAAATTCCAGGGGCTCCATCTGTACTTGCCGGCAGCCCTGCGGAAACACCCCTAATCAAACCAGCTCCATCCTCTCCTTCCGAGGAAGAGGAAGACTGCGACGAGTCAGACGAATCCGAGGACTCCCAAACCGCCAGGGGAGCTCCCCCTACTGCGCGCCGTTTTCGCTTTTCCAAATCCATACGCTTAACTATATGCCTCAAACGCTTCAAAAACTTTTTATCCTTTAAACTCTTATGAATGTCCTGGCACCCGGACCTATGCTCCCCCAAAGACCGGCCTGCTAGAGAACCCTCACCAACTCCAACACCCCGCACCTCTCCCAAAACCTCCAATAATGATTGTACCAACTCACCAGATGTCCGCGGTGCCGCTGCAACACTGGTACTGGCAACTTCCCTCACCGGAGTCCTGCTGGTTTCTGGGACAGACATCACCGCCGATGACAACTCTGGAACCTGTGAAACCTCAACAGATCTTCTAATAGCCCCTACAACCAACTGATCTTTTTTACTTGCCCTCTGAACTCCCGTTCCCATAACAGTCCTACCCCGCCCCGTACCCTGCTTCGTACCCACCCTTTTACTGACTCCTCCACTCGACCCCTTCTTCACACTCTTGCCTTTTGCCACAATCTTCTGCTTTTTACCCCCACTCCCACCTTTTTTCACTCCCCCCATCTCAGTTCCCCAACCAAATTACCCCCACCCTATCAATCAGTAACCAAATAAAACCCACCCCTACCAACACTCCATTAAAAGAAGCAGGGGGAAAGAAACGAGAAAAGTAAATTAGCTCCACTGAATTATCTGTAAAATAAGATAAAGTAATAAGTGTGCAGTAGGTAATTTGCATGTCATTCCCCAACCACTGTCCAAGCCCCTTTACTTTTAAAACTGACCACCCCAGCCTACCTCCACACCACCCTTTCCCCCAACAAGCACTCCCCGGAGACCTTCCAGCAAAATTGCCACCAACCTCCTCACTCAATGTCCACCCCCACTGAACCTACACTTCCCCTTAGCACTCCATGCTGCCAACGTCCGGTGCCTCCCCGCAGTAAACTGCTACTCATGCAGTGCTTTCAGCTGCGTGCTCTCAGCCGCTCTCCCCCCCCCCCCCCCCCAGACCGACAGGCTGCCTGCCTAACGGCCCGCACTGGCCCTCTTCAGCACACCAGACCGCCCTTCCTACCTCGCATGCAGCCGCGCACCTAAGGCTCAACGGACCTCCGCCGACAACAACCACCGATACCCGGTCCCGAAACTCTTCAAGCCGCTTCAGCAATTTTTTTTGTTTGTTTGTTTTAAAGTATATCTCTCTCACACCGAACGAACGCCGAGAACGCCGACTCCCTCGCACCACCCTCTTCTCTTCAAACTAACTTCTACCCGCCCAATTCAACCCCCAATCCCTTTCTTTCTTACAACCTGAACTCTCTTTTAGCCAATCCCCAATCTCCATACACCCACCAATCAAATTCCTCCTCTCCTGTCTCTATCCTAACCTTGCTCTTTTCTACCCCCACTCCCAATTTTCTTGTGGGCTTTGCCTTCGCCCAATGTTATTAGCCACCCAGTTTAAACTGGGTGGCCACTTTTAGCTTGGTACATAAAAGTTCTATCCAGGAAGGTTTTGTATTTGCAGCCGGTAATGCTCGGGTATGCAAATAGGTTGCTGTTTCTGGTTTGTCTCGTAGGACTGTATAGAGTGAAGTGAGGAAGTAGGTATGTAGGAGCTAGTCCCCAAACCAGATTGAAACATATGCAAGAGAACTTGAATATTATTCGTGCCTCCTTTGGCAGCCAGTGAAGTAGTTTGTAGTAGGGGCTAACATGGTCGCTCTTTTTCAATCCAAATATCAAGCGGACCGCTGTGTTTTAGACAATCCTAAGTTTCCTTACGGTTCTTTTAGGTATACCCATATAAACAATATTGCAGTAGTCCAGTGTTGAAAGCACTAGTGATTGCACTAGTAGTCTAAATGATAGAGGGTCAAAATATTTTTTGATGGACCTTAATTTCCACAGTGTCAGTGCATAGTGGAGGAGGAGTTAAAACAACTGCCTAAGAACCAGGGGAATTGCATTTGATTTCCACTGCAGTTTCATGTTTATTTGTATCTTATATACCACCTATTAATGGAGATTGTCTAAGTGGTTTTTACATTCAGGTACTCAAGCGCTTTTCCTTATCTGTCCCAGCAAGCTATTTCTCCCTGCCCCAGATACAAAATAAGTAACACAGAAGGGCATTTTTGATAGGACGTCTAAATCCGACTTTGGATGTTTCCCGCAAGACGTCCAAAGATGGAGAGGAGAAATCACCATTCTAATGACATCATAATAATGAGACATGATAATGTTATAGACATTGAATAAATGTCTATGTGACACCTAAAAAGCAATTCTGTAAAGGATGTCTAACTAGAGGCGTCTAGACTCGCTGAGCGCAATTCTCTATAGTGCATATATACATTATAGAATCGTGCTCAGCTGGACATCTAAATTATGCCTAAAGATAGACATCCTTTACAGAATCTAGGCCCCAGTGGCTGTAAGACATTCAGAAAAATGGTTTTGAAAATTGGTACATGGTCGTTCTAGCTATTAGGACTTCTAAGTGCCGATTTATGCCCTTTTTGAAAAGTCTTAATGTTTATGAAAATGCCCCTAATAGTAACATAGTGAATGGCATAGTAAATGACAGCAAATAAAGATATGTAGCTCATTCAGTCTATCCAACAGTCACATTCATTCTCGAGGCAATGTTGAAGCAACAAACCAGTATTTATTAATTTTACTTGCTAAGTTCCAGTATAAGATATCTTCTCCTGCTCTCCCCTCCAAGATAGGTAAGACCTGTACTCATACAACTTGAATATGGTATAAAATATGCATAATTACTTTTGATCCTTCTTGCCACATATGGGTCAGAAACTGTAGAAGCCTGCCAGGCATCGGCTCCACTGCTCCACTGCTGAAGTTGCCATCAAAGCTAACTCTAGCCCCTTCTCAACCATCTTGTCCTATATGGGACACAGACCATAGAAGTCTGTCCAGTATCATCTTCACTTCCCCGCTGCTGGGGCTTCCATTTAAGCACCACTCCTGCACATCATAAATGAAGTTATAGATTTTGATCTGTTGAGTTTTGTGTTGATACTATCTTCTTTCTATTTAGGGATCCTTTGTGTTTATCCTATGCATTTTTGAACTCTGTCACTGCTTTTGCTTCCACCACCTCTACAGGAAGGGCATTCCAAGCATCCACCACCCTCTCCATAGAGAAGTATTTCCTGACGTTACTTTTAAGTCTACCATCTAGCAACCTCATATTATGTCCTCTAGTTTTACCACTTCTCCATCTCTGAAATTGATTTGTTTGTAGATTAATACTCTTCAAGTATTTAAACGTCTGTATCATATCTCCTCTATCCTTTCTTTCTTCCAGGATATAAATATTCAGGTATTCAAGCCTCTTCTCATACATCTCTCGGCACAATCCCAATATCATTTTCGTTGCCTTCCTCTGGACCTCTTCAAGTCTTCTCACATCCTTAGCAAGGTATGGCTTCCAGAAATGAACTCAATAATCCAAGTGGGACCTCACCAATGGCTTGTATCTATATACATACAACATGTAAACCACTTTGATTGTAATCACAGAAAAACGGTATAGCAAATCCCATTCTCCTTTCTAAATTAGATGCAGAATATATGGTTTCACAGCCTAGGGACCCTTCTATCACATTGTCCTCCACATGTCCATACAATAATAAAAGCAATTTTGATTTTTTTATGCATTATATTTTAAATCTGTCTACCCCAAGGCCCTGCAGTCAATGAAAACTTCCATATTACTGATGTACTTCATAGAGTAAAATCTCTCTCTTCTTAATACAGTTGGTTACTGTCAACTCATGTGATTTCCTGAGCCTTTTTCAGCTGACAACAGGATAGTCTTATCATATCAGCTACTCTGATGTTACTGATATCACTCAAAACATTCTCTGAGAGGAAGATTCTCAAAACTCGCCAGTAAAATCCAGCAAGTCAATGTAGTGCCCGTAATGGGAGAGACTTTTATTTTATGGGCGATTCTCAGCATAATAGCATGCAAATTATATGCACGCAATTTGTGCGGCGAATCACTGGTAAAGAGTGGGCGAAACTGTGCCTAGCAATTGCTCAGAAGAGAAATCGATAATCACATTACATTACATTACATTAGTGACTTCTATTCCACCTCTACCTTGCAGTTCAAGGCGGATTACAAAAGAGCTAACTGGACATTTCCAGTAACGTTACAATTGTTTTTTGGTTACAAAAGAGGTAAGATAGCTGGATATTTTCCAGGAGAACTTGCGAATTGGATAGTAAAATGACTGGGCATTTCTAGGTAATATTACAAAGAAGTTACAAATAAGATTACATTACATTTTAGGGATCTGTATTCTTGGTTGGTATTTTGAGGAGGAAGAGATTACCAGAGTGGAGGCTTTGGGAGGGGAATTTACCAGGGAGGAGAGGGAAGAGGGGGAGGGTTAAGGTATCTGGATAAATTTTTTGAATAGCAGGGTTTTGATTTCTTTTCGAAATGTTTTGAGGTCGCCCATTGCCATCAGCAGATTGGAGATGGAGTGGTCAAGTTTCGCTGCTTGCGTCGCAAGAAGGTTGTCAAACATCTTCTTGTGCTGTGTGCCTTTGAGCGGAGGGTAGGCAAATGGGGTCAGGGTTCTTCTTTGTCTTGTGGTGAGGTTCTGATTAAGGCGGTTGTTTAGGTAGGAGGGGGCAGAGCCGTTTAATGCTTTGAATAATAGACAGTAGAATTTGAATTGAATTCGTGCTTGTATTGGTAACCAGTGAGAGTCTAGGAAGGCAGTGGTGATGTGATCATATTTTCTCAGAGAGTAAATCAGTCTGAGAGCGGTGTTTTTGTATAGACTGAAGTTGTTTTAGCATGTTGGCAGGGCAAGATAGATAGAGGGAATTGCAATAGTCAAGTAGACCTAAGACTAGGGATTGGACAATTAGCCTGAATTGTTCTGGGTCGAGGAATTTTCTTATTTTACATAGATTTCTCATAATTAAAAAAGCTTTCTGGGTTGTCTTATTGATTTGGGCCTGCATTGTGCAGCATCTGTCTATCGTTACTCCTAGGAGTTTAAGTTCGGGCTGTATTGGGTATTTGGTGTTCTTAATTTCCAGTTCTGTGATGGTGGGGGTTTTGGCCTTTTCGAGCAGAAGGATTTTTGTTTTATCTGAGTTTAGTTTCAGTTTGTGGTCTACCATCCATTTTTCCACTGCGTCTAGTATTTTTTCCAGTTTTACTATTGAGGTGAGCTCTGGTGAGTCAAAGGGGAGGAGTATGGTGATGTCTTCTGCGTAGCTGAAGGATGTAACATTTAAGTTGTCTAAAGTGGTTCCAAGGGAGGAGATAAAGAGGTTGAAGAGCGTAGGTGATAGTGGTGATCCTTGTGGAACTCCGCAGGGGTTGGACCATGGTTCTGTTTTGATATCGTTGAACTTTACTCTGTAGGTTCTTGATTTGAGGAATCCTTGGAATCAATTGTAAACGTTGCCTGAGATCCCAATGGTGTCAAGTATCTGTAGCTGTATGGAGTGGTCGACCAGGTCAAAAGCTGCAGAGAGATCAAGTTAGATTATCAGCATCTTTTTGCCTTTGCTGATATGCTGTCGAGCTGTGTCTAGTAGGGTTACTAGTAGTGTCTCTGTGCTGTGGTTGGTTCGAAATCCTGATTGTGAGGGGTGAAATAGGTTATGGTCTTCCAGGTAGTTAGTAAGGAATTGTGCAACTAGACTTTCTATTATTTTAACATATATTGGTATTGAAGCGATGGGTCTGTAGTTGGAGGGGGTGTCTATTGGGCCTTTGTGATCTTTCACAATTGGGGTGAAAGTCCTGTGGGAATTATCCTTCCGTTAATGTGGTTTGTATCCATTGCATGAGGCTAGCTCTGAATGTGGTGGAGGCGTTTGACATCAGGTAGGTGGGGCAGTTATTTAGGTCGCATGATGCTTGGCTGTATTTCTTGTAGAGTCGATTCATATCAGACCAGTGTACTACTGGGAAGTTGGTCCAGTTTCTGTCTGTCACAGCTCCTCCCTTCTGTCAAAGCTACTCTCTCGGCCCTGATCAACTGAGCCACAGGTCTCTCCAAGTCCTGCCGACTCAGCTGATTAACTAGCAGGGAGAGCAGCAGAAAAAAGAGTCCCCCCCTCCCACTGACAACCCCCCCTTGCATAACATTGCCCATACCCCCTAACACACTGAACAAGATCGGGAGGATGGATGCCCACTCCCTCCTGCTACTGCCACTGCCCTCATCGCCACCCCACAACCTACTAACAACCCCAGCAGGAGGGATGCCCACTCCCACTTCCGAGATACAAGGATGCACCGAGAAGGAGCCTAAGTCCCTGATTGGCCCAGACAACTAAGGCTTCTCCCATAGGAAGGCCCTTAAATGCCTAGGCCAATCAGCACCTTAGGCCCCTCCCCAGTGTATCCCAGGATGCACCAGGAAGGGTAAGGCCTGCCATTTTGAAGAGGCAGGCCTGCCGGCCAGAGGGAGTAGGAATCTCTCTGGCTGGCTATTGTCAGAAAGGTCTGGAGTGCAGGGCTGGGGGCAGGGGCAGGGTCCCGGTGGAGGGAGGGAGTTGGCATCCCTCCTGCTAGGGATGTCATGGAGGAGGGAATAACCATCAGCGGGAGGGAGTGGGCATCTCTCTCGCCAGGAGTGTTGGAGGTTATCAGGTGGATGGGGACCCCAGTGACAGCAGGAGGGACTGGGCATCGCTCCGGCCATCCTTCAATTTGGGGGCCTTTTATTGGGGGGAAGGGTCTAAGCTATCAAGCCTTACTTTCCTGTCAGTGCATGAGTCAATTAGCGCTCAGGCACTGACTGGAAAGTAAGGTTACGATAACTCAATCCCTGTTGGAAAATTTTGGCTGCAAATGTGGCACAACAATGATAGGGAATTACCCGGCAATGATAGAGAATTGCCCGGAGTGCTCCTTTAAATATTGATGAGCCTATTTTACTACCATTTTAATATTAATGACCTCGTTGTACTACATTTGCATGGCAGAGTCAGTGACTGCTAGGAAGCTTGGAAAAGGCCATTCTATCTTAGGCTGGCTAAGATGACTGTGTCCTTGATGGATTTGTATGTGGCTTCACAAGTGGCTCTTCTGGAGTCTGTCATAGGGGAAAACACCCTCCAGAGATTCAAGACAAAGTTAGACAGGTTCCTGCTGAACAAGGACGTATGCTGGTAGGGCTAGTCTCAGTTAGGGTGCTGGTCTTTGACCAAAGGGCTGCCACGTGAGCGGACTGCTGGGCATGATGGACCACTGGTCTGACCCAGCAGCGGCAATTCTTATAGCCCTTTGCCTTTATGAGCAGTGGAGATGTTAAGCCTTCCACAGAAGAATCTCCCATCCCAAGCTGAACTGGAAAAGCAGACAGCCTGAGAAAGAATAAGAGTGCCTACCGGCTACTTAAGCACTTATATGGACAAGATGGTTCCCATACACCTCTGCACGCAGACTTCTCTGAGTTATTCCTCTAGCATAACTCCTCCAAGAACAGGGTTAGACAGCCACCATCCTCGAGGGCCAGGTTTTGCAGTACAGTACATGCAAATCGATCTCATGCATATTGTCATGGAAATCTCGAAAACCTGTGGCCTGTGGCCCTCGAGGACCCTGGTTGCTCACCCCTGTGCTAGAGAGTGGCAGGAAGTATGACTGACTTTGATCAGTTGCTTGTCTCCAATTGTACTCAGCAAGATGAGGGAAAAAGAAAGATGACAAAAAAAAACCCAACTTCTGTGATCTGATATTGTTCATATCACATTATGAAAAATGTAACAATTGCACTTACATGACTTTGGTATCTTGCAGCAGAGGTCTGCCAGCACCTTGAACTTACCTGAATGTAAACATTTTTGAGCTACCAATAAAAAAGTGTGAGCTAAAACTAAATTTAAAAAAGCATGCCATTGGGCTGTGATTTGTATTTGCTAGCAGCAGTTATGGTTAGAGTTACCATCTAGTTCCAGAAAAAGGAAGATAGATTGAGACATCCAGGTTTTACTTCCCAGATGTCTCAATCTGTCCTGCTTTCAATGGAAATAAACCCCAAATGTCTCAATCTGTCCTGCTTTTAATGGAAATAAACCCCAAATATCTCAATCTGTCCTCCTTCCTCTGGAGCCATATGGTAACCCTAGTTATGATGCTCAAGTGTTCTGAATCCTGCCACAAGGAATAATGTCTCCGGATGGGTTAATTTTGTACATACAATGACAGAAATGAACTTCACTCCTATCCTGGGGTATGTAGGAGATTATCTGCTGTGTGAATACATGTGTGGTCAGTGTGGATTTGTGTTGGGTATGAAAGCAATCGTTTATCCTAATGTAAATTATCTGTAAATATTAGCTAAATACTACTGTTTATAAAAAGATCTAAAGAATGTTAAATATGCATGTGGTTTTCATTTCTCAAAGGATTTCATATGTCAAGTCAATTCATACACAGTCTCTTTCATTAATTTCCTGTTTTATCAAGTTTCTTATAAAGGCAGATTTTTCTGTTAAAATTAGCCTGGGGCTGAGTGCTTGTAGAATGTGGTATCCATCTTGTCTCTCTGAGGACACTGCTTGAATGCCATCTTCAACCTTAGGAAAAATGAACTCTAATGGAAAAGAGCCATGCAGAAACATCGGTTAATACAGAGCAGCATTTTAGAAAGCCATTCAAATCAGAATTGAGACATCCAGGTAGGGATATCTCAAGTTCTTTTATTAATATAGAACAGGATCTGCCAGTGTAGATCCTTTTCTAAACTTCAAGGAGAAGCAAATGTTTATGCACGGGTGAGGGGCAGTATGAACATCCATTTCTGAAAAAATAAGTCTCTAATGCTGGGTTTTACTATGCAGCTTAAGAGCATTTTACCACAGGCCAGAGAGGTAAATGCTCCGAAGCTCATAGGAATTCAATGAGAGTCAAAGCATGTACCTCACCGGCCCATGGTAAAATGCTTTTACGCTGCTTAGTTAAAGGAGACCTAAAATATCAATGGGTCAAAATAGATATGTAGGTATTTATTTATTTATAAACTTTAATATAACTCCTCCTTGGCAATGCAATTTGAGGCAGTTTACAATTTCAGATCACACAACACAATAAATGCACAGCAATAAAATCATATTAATCAATATGCACCTGATTTGTTAGAAAAGGTCCTCACTTACAACAATCTATAGATAGTGTCAAATAGATCACCATCCCTAGGGAACCAATCTCCAAAATTAAATTCCCGATCCCAGTGGCGTATCAAGGGGAGGCGGGAGGGGGGGGGGCGGTCTGCCCTGGGTGCACGCCCCAAGGGGGAATAGGCTGCTGCCGGGGAAAGACTGCCACTGCCGCCATCAGGAACAGGCCAGCGCCGAGTTCTCCCTCCCTGCTTCTCTTCCCCATGGGGCCAACCAACTCTTGCCGCCCGACGTCAATTCTACCATCAGAGAGGACGTTCTGGGCCAGCCAATCGCTGCCTGGCTGGCCCGGAACGTCCTAACTTTAGAATTGACGTCGAGCGGTGAGAGTTGGTCGGCCCCGTGGGGAAGAGAAGCAGGGCGAACTCGGCGCCAGCCTGTTCCCAATGGCCAGTGGCAGCCTTTCCCCAGCGGCAGTGGCAGCAGCATGTTTCCCAATGGCGGTGGCATGGGGGAGGGCAGGGAGAGAGAAAGAAAAAAAGAAAGGGGGGATACAGGGAGCCAGAAAGAAAGAAAGGGTGAAACAAAAAAAGAAAAAAATGGGGCATGGGGAGAGAGAGAGAAAGAGAGACATAGAAAAAGAAAGGGGGCATGGAGAGAGAAAGAAAGAAGGGGGCAGTGTGAAAGAAAGAAAGAAATGGGGCACGGAGAGAGAAAGAGAGAAAGACAAACATAAAGAAAGAAAGGGGGCATGGGGAGAGAGAAAGAAAGAAGGGGCAGGGTGAAAGAAAGAAAGAAATGGGGCATGGAGAGAGAGAGAAAGACAGACAGAGAAAGAAAGGTGGCATGGAGAGAGAAAGAAGGGGGCAGAGTGAAAGAAAGAAAGAAATGGGGCACGGAGAGAGAGAGAGAAAGACAAACATAGAGAAAGAAAGGAGGCATGGGGAGAGAGAAAGAAAGAAGGGGGTAGGGTGAAAGAAAGAAAGAAATGGGGCACGGAGAGAGAGAAAGACAGACAGAGAAAGAAAGGAGGCATGGAGAGAGAAAGAAGGGGCAGGGTGAAAGAAAGAAAGAAAGAAATGGGCACGGAGAGACAGAGACAGACATGGAGAATGATAGGGGGCATGGAGAGAGAAAGAAAGAAAGGGGGCAGGGTGAAATAAATAAATAAATGGGGCACGGAGAGAGAGAGAGAAAGACAGACATACAGAAAGAAAGGGGGCATGGAGAGAGAAAGAAAGAAGGGGGCAGGATGAAACAAATAAAAAGTTGAGGGAGGGAATGAGGTATGGAGGAGAGGAAGCATACAGGAGGCTGAAAGAAGGGAAGAAATATTGGATGCACAGTCAAAAGAATAAAGTGCAACCAGAGACTGATGAAATTACCAAACAAAGGTAGGAAAAATTATTTTATTTTTAATTTAGTGATCAAAATGTGTCCGTTTTGAGAATTTATATATGCTGTCTATATTTTGCACTATGGCCCCCTTTTACTAAACTGAAATAGCAGTTTTTAGCACAGGGAGCCTATGAGCGTCGAGAGCAGCATGGGGCATTCAGCGCAGCTCCCTGCGCTACAAAACACTTTCGCGGTTTAGTAAAAAGGGAGGGCGTATATTTGTCTATTTTTGTATAGTTGTTACTGAGGTGACATTGCATAACATCATCTGCCTTGACCTCTTTGAAAACCCGCGGAATGTAAATGATAATTAACATTTTCTCTGCGTACAGTGTGCTTTGTTTTTAAAATTTTATTGTTGGTAGATCATTTTGACTTGGCCACGAAGGTAAGGGGGAGGGAGGGAGGGGAGCTGCTGAAAGACATCTAGTAATCCTTGCAGTCTTGACTGTGCAGGGAATTATTTCTGTAAAATCATGTTTTGTTATGTGACTGGCATTATTTAGACCAGTGGTGTCCAACCTTTTGGCTTCCCTGGGCCGCATTGGCCAGAAAAAATGTTTCTGGGGTCGTAAGAAAGTGCAAACGCTGTAGCAAGACAGAGTAGGGAGCCAGCAGGACGGTAAACACCCGGGGGCAGCAGAGGAAAACACTGCATCTCCCTCGACCGGGGCCACACAAAATACTTCACGGGCCGCATGCAGCCCTTGGGCCGCAGGTTGGACACCCCTGATTTAGACTTTATTTTCTATGAATTAATAGAATGAAAATGATATAAAATTAATTGCTTGTTTTTATGTGCGTGCGCTGAAGAAAAGTGGAGAGAAAGTGGGCTGAGACCGCTGAAGGGAAATGGGGAAGAGAGAGTGGGGAGAAGACGCTGATTTATAAATTGACAATTGTACAGAATATTGCTTCTTTTTATACTTTAATATAATAAGTTCAATATAAAACAATTCAAGGCTTGTGTGGATGGAATCAGGTGGTTTGTGGGGATGGGGACTGAATTTACGGGGATTAGTCCAATAAAATGGTATTTTCTTATTTCTCATTATTTGTTTTATTTTTATTTGTTAATTTGTAAAGTGGTGATTGTTATGTATCAGATTTTTCAAATTTACATCTACTGTCTTTATATTTTGCACAGTATTAGAGGACATGTATTACTGTTCTTGTGGTGTTGCATTGAATGCAGAGTCCACATATTTCTATTTTTAGTTTGTAATTATTCCATATTGGGCGAGGGTGTATCTGTCTGTGTGTATGAAAGGGACATGGCTTTCTGATAGCATTGACTGTAAAAGGATCAATTGACTGTGCAGGATCTGGCTTGTTTAGTTTTACAATGTATGTGTTGGTGTTCTAGTGCTCACTGCAGTGTTTAAGATGCTGCCTTTTCCTAGGTACACTCTTGTGCAATATGTGGATTGTTACTAAAAATCATATTTTTCATATAGATGGGGGGGGTAAAAAAATGGTGTCACATATGCTAGGTACGCCACTGCCCGATCCTCAGAGACAATACACTGGGGTCAAACCAATCATCTCCCCAATGATTCATCACAGGATCTAATCTTGTATTATAAATACTATTTTAAATATAAGTATTTTCATAAATAATTTCATAAATAGTGTGATAGACACCACTTCATTCATAGAAGAGTGGTCGATGGAGATGGCGGTTAAACTAAGGGGATTGGCTGTCTTGAAAAAACGCTACAGTGAAATATGTTGACGCAGAGCTATCCCAAAACTGACCACAAACTAAGCTACGGTAAGTACTATCGTTATTTGAAAAGTGGTATTCTATCACACTATTTATGAATTACCGGTATTTATGAAAATACTTACATTTTAAAGAATTGAAAATAGTACTTATAATACAAGATTAGATCATGTGACGAAGCGACATGTTAATCATTGGAGAGATGATTGATTTGACCCCAGTGTATTGTCTCTGAGGATCGGGAACTTGGGGCTCCTTTTACGAAGCCGCGTTAGCGGCTTTATCGCATGCACCTTTTTAGTGCACGCTAACCCCCGCACTAGCCGAAAAACTACCGCCTGCTCAAGAGGAGGTGGTAGCGGCTAGCGCAGCTGGCAAATTAGCTCGCGCTATTACGCACATTAAACCGCTAACGTGGCTTCGTAAAAAGAGCCCTTAATTTTGGAGATTGGGTCCCTAAGGGATGGTGATCTATTTGACACTATCTATAGATTGCAGCAATAAAATCATAACATAACATCCCATTTAGGGATACCCCGTGTTTTAATTCCTCTGGCAGCTTGTTCCAGCCATCAGTCGCTAATTTCCAGTATATAAACATTTATGTGCCTGAACATAAACATTTATCTTTGCTATTTTAGCAACATAATTTTTTTTCCCCTGAAGCTGTCACAAAGCCCAGCATCCCATGCTCAGTAGGAGCCCTTTTCTGAAAGCTAGAATCCTAAGTAGCACTTGTAAATCCCAACATCAATCTGTTAGGACATACTGTAGATATTCAACCTCCTTCTGAAATAAGGAATAAACGCTCCTTTTCAGAACCACTCTAGTCCACCCAAAAAGACACCCACACCCTTGCCATTTGCATGTTCTTCAGTTTTAAATGCTTATATCCCAGCTTTGAAAAAAAATCTGAGCTTAGATGTTTATGCAAGATAGAGTTTAAGTGCTGATTGATGCACATCTAAAACTTGAGTGATGTGTCTGAAATAAGCACCATCATTTGTTAAAGTGGCTTTCTGTACTGAGGGCAAATCATCTTTTATATCTTCAGCATAGACCCTTCATGGATGGTTAAAAGAGAGTATATATATGGGTCAGATGATGAATACATGCTTAGGGACAACATAACATAAAACATAACAATGGTACTTATATACTGCTATAACCTTTACATTCTAAGCAGTTTACAAATCCAGGATACCAGGACAAACTCCCATAAAAAAACAAATTAACAGTGATACTACTACTATTTAATATTTCTATAGCGCTGATAGGTATATGCAGTGCTGTACAACAATATATATGAGACGGTCCCTGCTCAATAGAGCTTACAATCTAAATTAACATACCACAGGACAAGTAGGGGCTTAGGGAGCTTCTCAGGGTGCTTAGGGAAAGGGGCTTATGAGTTAAATGCATTCTCGAAGAGGTGGGCTTTTACTCTGGATTTGAATAGTTCCAGGGATGGAGCTTGATGTACTGACTCAGGCAGTTTGTTCTAGGCGTAAGGTGCAGCAAGAGAGAAAGGGCGCAGTCAGGATCTGGAAGTAGAAGAGAAGGGTACAGATAAAAGAGATTTGCCTGGTGAACAGAGTTCCCGGAGAGGATTATAAGGAGAGACAAGAGAGGAGAGATATTGAGGAGCTAAAGAGTGAATACATTTATAGGTCAATAGGAGGAGTTTGAACTGTATGCAAAAGTGGATGGTGAGCCAGTGAAAAGTTTTGAGGAGATTTGAGGAGAGGGGTGATGTGAGCACAGCGGTTCTGGTGGAATATAAGTTGTGCAGCATAATTCTGAATGGATTGAAGGGGAGAGAGATGGTACCGTGGGAGGCCAGTGAGAAGCAGGTTGCAATAGTCTAGGTGAGAGGTGATGAGGGAGTGGATAAGGTTTTTGGTACTATACTCAGAAAGGAAAGGTCAGATTTTGGTAATGTTATAGGGAAAGAAGTGATAGGTTTTGGCCGTGTCTTGGATTTGTGCAGAGAAGAGGGAAGGGGTAAAACGCGGACCTGACGGATCTAAAATCGCACATCCTTAAAAATCTAAGGTCCGTGCCGCTTGTAGTTTCTGGCTCTGACAAACCTCGATGACAATTGAGCTCTGACGGATCCGTCTCAGCATAGGGAGGGAAAAGTATTAGGATCCGTCAGCGCTAAAATGTCATAGAGGTCTGTCAGAGCCAGAGACTAGTGCTGGAACGGATCTAAAACGAACCCTCATATTGACGATATTTTTGTAATTTGATGAATTCAAGATCTGCAAACCATCCGGAAGCGCTGATTTTCTGTGCTCTTTAAAGAGTATATACATTGTTTGTTTTCAGTAATTTTAAAATCTGAGGTCCGCGCCACTTTTAGTCTCTGGCTCTGACAGACCTCTATGACATTTTAGCGCTGACAGATCTGTTTTACCGTTGTTGTCTTCCTCCCTCCATGCTATGCCATGCCTTCTGGCCTGCCCCCCCCTCCCCCCGGTGTTATCTTTGGACCAGCTCTCTCTTCCTCAGTGCTACAGTGCACAAAGCTGTGGGCAGTGGCTCCTACGTGCGTCCTGCGCCTGAACGTCGCAATGTCAGAGAGAAGGCATCCAGATGAGGCTTGGGACACGCGAGAAACCACTGCCCACAGCTTTGTGCACTGCAGCACTGAGGAAGAGAGAGCCAGCCCAAAGATAACACCGGGGACAGGCCAGAAGGCATGGCATAGCATGGAGGGAGGGAGACAACAGTAGAGGGAATGATTTTATTTTTTAATTTAGTGAATGATTTACATCTGCTGTCTGTTCAGGAAGAAATGCATTTGTTTCTTTTTCTCTGCATGTAGAGTCTTGCACCTTAGGGTTTGTTTGTATATATTAGTACTTTTAGTTTTTGGTCCCGTATTTGCATGGGGTTATCTGTGTTCTGGTAGGAATGTTGAGAAGCATACAGTGTGCTTTGTGTAGTTTAATTTTGTGGTTAACCATTATGTGTTGTTAATATGATTATATTGTGTGTGTGTATATATAAAAATTGAATGAAAAAAATGGTTACAATTAGTACTATTATGGGGGCGGGGTCTGGGGCGGAGATTGGGTGGAGATGGGCGGGGTCTGGCCAACGACTTAGCCCAGTGTTCTTCAATTGTCGGTCTGCAGACCGGTGCCGGTCCGCAAAATAATTATTTTATTTCCGCCGATCCATAGGTGTCAAAAGGTTGAAGAACACTGGCATAGATAACACAGCTAGATAAGCAAGAAATATTAGTATGGGACCAAATCTTTCTATTACTACCTGGAGGTGTCCAAGAAAGACCTTCTATGGTAGAAGTACATCACTGATAAGTTCCACATTTGGTGTGACCAGTTATAGCCACCATGGTAATCCAAACACTTATAAGTGAGTATTTCTCCCAGTGTCTTGCCCCTTTTAAAAGCATACATGGGGGTGGGGGATATCAATTCTTTATATACTGACAAAACCAACCAGTGCTTTAGTACAATAGATCTTACTTGAGATGATTGTGTAGAAAAAGGAAACACTGCTGTCATTCTTTCATTATCAGTATGCTCACGATATTGTTAAAGCAGTTCCCTGTTAGCATATTTTGCCTACAAGTAGGCATTACGAACCACTTTATGAGGATAACCATGAAAAGAAATTTTTTTGTATATTAATTTAGCATGATGTTTGAATGCTACTTCTGTAGAGCATATTCATCAGACCCTTAAAAATTGACTGATGGGTAAGCTTTGTTTTAAGCTCATTATGTTTTAAGCTGATAATGCAAATAAGAGTTTTTACTAACTGGTTTCTGATATAAAGGGGCAACTAATCTATTATTCACATGACTCAAAGGAACATCCAAAAAAATCAATCTGGCATTTATCATAGGTAACTGTAAATTGGATTTGGACATTAATTGAGGTTAACCATTGAAAAAAGTTCCTCAAAAGTTCTTCAGAGCCTGTCCACACAAACAGAATATCGTCCAAAAACCTCTTCCAAATTAAAACAAATTTGAAAAAAATAACCATAAAGAGAGTGGCTACCGATGGAGCTAAGGAAGCACCCATCACTATCCCCTCAGTTTGTTCAAAAAAAATTTTTTTTAAAGAGAAAGAATTTATTTTAATAACTAATGATGTTAGTTCAACAAGAAATGATGTAGTAATTTGTTGAGGCTCAGGTCTAATGCTTAATATTGTCTCAATCACATCAATAGCTGCCTGTTAAGGAATCTTTGTGTATAATGAAACAATGTCCAAGGACACCAAAATTGCATTATCTGGAATATTTATTTCATTTATAGTGTGTAACAAATGTGTCGTGTCATGTGTATAAGATTTCATTTTCTTAACAAAAGGTTGCAAAAAAAACATCCACAAATTGTCCTAATGGTTCAAGTACCGAATTCCTCATTGATCAGCCTCCCCGGTGATTTCCTTAGATCTTTATGTCTCCAAGGCTATATTTTTTTTTACCCAAGATTGTATCAATGAGGAATTCGGTTCTTGAACCATTGGGACAATTTGTGGATGTTTTTGCAACCTTTTGTTAAGAAAATGAAATCATATTTACGGGTGGCCATCTTTTGTTTTCATACCTTCATAATTGCAAAAGGGTTTTTGAATTTGGACCATGTTATCAAAGCATCACATTAGCTGCACATAGTGGTCCAAGTCCATGACTGATTTATGCTAGCGCTGTATCCACAACGCAGAAGACTCCTGATGCAGGCCGGTGTGGCTGAAGCATATACATGTCGAGTCATTGATTGAAGAGTCATTGAATAAAAGAGCCGCATAATATACCAGCTTACCTGTTTTTATTGTACATCTCCACTGTTTGTTTGGCTGTGTTCAACTTGTGGTGTGGATTCTCCTTTTAGTCTCTGCATATCTTATGGCCCTTTAACTCCCACATACAGCTTGACTCTGACGGACCCTAATGCTGGGAAGGGTATAAAAGGGAGGATCTGTGATGTAAAACATAAGTTTTGGGGAGAAAAGTGAGCTTTCCCCGGTCTTGAACCCAGCCCATCGGGGTCCCAGTCAGCTGACCTAACCCCTAGGCTAGAAGCCTAGCTTGAGCAGTTGCAAAAAAATTTCAATCTTTTAGTCTCTGCATTGGTTATAGGCAGCCCGAGAGCTCGTCTCGACAGGCGTACCTAATGCGGAGCTTGGAGGCCCGCGTGGTAGCCCGTCAGAGACGCGGGGATGCTGGGGGGAGCAGGAGGCAGGAGATTGGTCGGCAGGTCTTCCCGCAGTTGGGAAGACCTGCCATTGGGTAGTCGCGGCTGCGGAGAGCCTCTGGAGGGGGGAGGGTTTATAAGTCGGGCTTCGGAGGACTAAGGGCGTTCCTGGTCCTCCGAAGTGGCTTTAGTAGCATGGAGTTGGGTTCGTGAACCGGTGGCGGTGTGGCCGAGCTCTCCTTCGACGAGGAGGAGGAGCTGGTGAGTACCGCGCCGGACCGGGAGCATTCCCTGCCGCCAAGGCGTTCTCGTGCGGTCGCCCGGGAATCGATCGCGTTGGAGGCGGGAGGAGGTAGCGTGGAAGTCGCGAGGTCCGGTGGGAGGGCCCGTATGGGGGGTTGGATCCGGTGGTTCTGGTCAGGGTGGTGCTGTGGCAGCGTCGGGGCATGTATTGCCGACCGCGGGGCAGGTGCCGGGTATGGCTGGGCATGAGCCACATGCTGCCATATTGAGCCAGCCGGCTGTGCTGCAAGCAGCACCAGTGGTTCAGGACTGTGCCTTCCCTCAGACTAGGAACCATTTCCTTGGCAGGGGTGCGGTTGCTGGGTTAGCAGAGGGCGTTGTCCAGTTTAGGGTACCGGCGGCTTCGGGGTTGGTGGAGGGTGGGGGTCTTGGAGCTCCTGTTGGAGGTTTGGATGTGTGTGTCTCTGCTCCACCTCAGAGCGTCTTCCTGCCCCCTGTTCATTCTCCCTTCTGGCCTCCCTGGACTTCGGGGTCCTGGGGTGCGGGTTGGAGTCCTGTGCCCTGGCCGCTGGGGGGTGCTGGCCTGTCTGAACATGTATCCGCTTGGTGCCGTGGGGCTGGTCGCGGTGGTGGTCCTGCAGATTGGTGGGCCCTCGGGGGAGTTGGGGGTTCTGGGGGTCTCTATGGGGTTCATCCTGCTGGTCCTGTGCAGTTGTCTGGTCCTTGTTCGGATTTTTCTTCACAGGCCTTCGCTGGTTCTTCGGTGAGACGAGAGGCCGTGGCCACCTTTCCCTCAGAGGAAGTGCTGAGTTCCGGAGGAGTTCGGACAGCGGAGCTCGGGCGGAGTGGCCTTGGTCGCGTGGTTGCTGCGAATGGCACTACTGGCGGAGGAATCTTGTCTGCGATGTCCGGACAGCGGGGTCCACACACGGTGGCTGCTGCGGATGGCGCCGCTGGAGAGTCGAGCGGACCGATCATCGCCGGAGGAGCATAGGACATGGGTAACATGGCCTTAGAGGCTGCTGAGTGTGGGGAACAGGGTAGGGGGAAGGGGAGGAGTAAGCGCAAGTGCAAGCAGAGGGCTAGGGCTTCCTCCTCTTTTTCGTCTTCTTCTTCTTTAACCTCCATTTCTTCTTCATCTTCCTCCCGATCTCGGACGAGGGCGTTGGGTGAGCAGGCGGGGCAGGAGAGCCAGGATAGGGGAGCTCCGGCATTGATGGCGCTCACCGAGCTTTGGGAGAAGGTACCTAGAGGGTTGCATCGTAAAATTAGGAAGCGAGCGTGCATTGATGTTTTTCGGCTCTTAGAGGGCAGTGCGTGGATGACCCGTTTCAGAATTTTGAGTTCACACCTGAGGACGTTTACAACGAACTGGCAAGGCTAAAGGTAAACAAGGCCATGGGACCGGACAACTTACACCCAAGAGTGCTCAAAGAATTGAGAGATGTTCTGGCGGAACCGTTGGCAGTGCTCTTCAATCTCTCACTAAGTACGGGGAAAGTTCCGTTAGACTGGAAAACAGCCAACGTCGTTCCTCTACATAAAAAGGGTTGCAAGGCTGAGGCTGCAAACTATAGACCGGTAAGCCTCACCTCAATAGTGTGTAAACTCATGGAAACACTAATTAAGTATAAATTAGATACGATCCTGAACGAGGGAAATCTTCGGGATCCCAGCCAACATGGATTCACCAAGGGTAGGTCATGCCAGTCAAATCTAATCAACTTCTTTGACTGGGTAACAAGAAGACTGGACTCAGGAGAGTCCTTGGACGTCGTGTACCTGGACTTCAGCAAAGCGTTCGACAGCGTCCCACACCGCAGGCTGCTGAACAAGATGAAATCGATGGGATTAGGAGAGACTCTAACTGCATGGGTTAAAGATTGGCTTAATGGCAGACTTCAGAGGGTGGTAGTTAACGGTACCCTCTCTAAAATGTCGGAGGTGACTAGCGGAGTGCCACAGGGTTCGGTCCTGGGCCCACTCCTCTTCAACATATTCATTGGGGATCTGACTCAAGGGCTTCAAGGCAAAGTAACCTTATTCGCTGATGACGCCAAACTATGCAATATAGTAAACAGCCATAATCTACAAGACGCT
Organism: Geotrypetes seraphini; assembly: GCF_902459505.1. Taxonomy (NCBI): domain Eukaryota; kingdom Metazoa; phylum Chordata; class Amphibia; order Gymnophiona; family Dermophiidae; genus Geotrypetes; species Geotrypetes seraphini. The sequence continues at coordinate 90,971,727 of NC_047094.1, read as the reverse complement.
ATGGAGCAAGACCTGCGTACTTTAGAAAGTTGGTCCTTGACGTGGCAGCTGGGCTTTAACGCCAAGAAATGTAAGGTCATGCATCTCGGTAACGGAAATCCTTGCAGAACTTACACCCTGAATGGAGAAACTTTAACCAGGACTACGGCAGAACGAGACTTAGGAGTAATCATCAGTGCTGACATGAAAGCAGCCACTCAAGTGGAGAAGGCTTCATCTAAAGCACGGCAGATGATAGGTTGTATCAAGAGAAGCTTCGTCAACAGGAAACCTGAAGTCATGATGCCATTGTACAGAGCCATGGTGAGACCTCATCTGGAGTACTGTGTGCAATTCTGGAGGCCACATTACCGTAAGGATGTGCTCAGAATTGAGTCGGTTCAGCGGATGGCCACCAGGATGGTCTCGGGGCTAAAGGGTCTCCCATACGAGGAAAGACTGAGCAAATTGCAGCTCTACACTCTTGAAGAGCGTAGGGAGAGGGGAGACATGATTGAGACATTTAAGTACATCACGGGACGGGTCGAGGTGGAAGAGGATATCTTTCTTCTCAGGGGACCCTCGACCACAAGAGGACATCCGCTCAAACTCAGGGGAGGGAAGTTTCGTGGAGACGCAAGGAAATACTTCTTCACGGAGAGAGTGATCGAGCATTGGAACAAGCTTCCAGTGCAGGTGGTCGAGGCACGCAGCATCCCAGACTTCAAGAACAAATGGGATGCCCATGTGGGATCCCTACGGGGTCATGCCAAGGAATAGGGTCACTAGGACTTAAATGAGCGGGTCAGTAGAGTGACAGTATAATTACAATTATACTTAAGGGGTCAGAAGACTTAAGAGGGTGGGTAAATGGTGTGGGCAGACTTGATGGGCTATGGCCTTTATCTGCCGTCATCTTTCTATGTTTCTATGTTTCTATGCGTAGGAGTAAAAAGAAGGGTAAGAAGGAGGAGGGAGGGTAAGGTTAAATCGGGTCAGGTCTCCCGTAATATGGTCAACTGGACGCGGGCGTTTCTTCGGCTTGCTAGCTTCTGGGGCCAGGCTCGTCCTCAGGACTATGGCCTGCTTTTGGCGTACGTTGATTCTGTGCTCGATGCTTATCAGCGCTTCGGTGGTTGGGCCTGGCTCAACTATGATGAGGCTTTTCGAGATAAGATGGAGAAAAACAGGCACATGTCTTGGGGTACCCAAGATATCAATTTGTGGTTAACGCATATGGCTAGGCCAGGGGGTGCTGCTGCAGGTGGTGCGGTACGATCGATGCAACAGGGATCAATGGGTGTGAGTCGTTCCTTTCGCTCCGGTGCAGGGCAACCGGGTCAGGGTTCTGGGGGAGGGAATGACCTCTGCTGGAAATTCAACAAAGCGACGTGCCCATTTCCGGATTGTAGATTCCGGCATGCCTGTTCTCTGTGTGGGCAGGGTCACTCAGCGATTAAATGCCCTAAAAAAAGAGCGGTCTTGCCCTCGGGGCCGGAAAAATGAGGTGGGTTCCTCTGCAGTGCCCACCCCGATTAAGGTGGGGGCCCTCTGGCCGTGGTTGAGCTGTTATGGTGATCGGAGGGCAGCAGTACTGTTGGAGAAGGATTTTGGTGAGGGTTTTGTCATCCCGTACGAGAAACCGGTGGCTCCGGTGCGGGTTCCCAATGCATCCTCAGTGACTAGCCTAAGGGAGGTGGTTCGGTCAAAATTGCAGGAGGAGATTGGGCTTGGACGTATTGCGGGGCCTTTTCAGAAGCAGCCTTTCTTGGTTATGATGGTCTCCCCGTTGGCAATTATTCCCAAGAAAGACCCTGGTAAGTTCCGTTTGATTCACAATCTGTCCCGGCCTTTGGGCCACTCTGTCAACGAGGGCATCCCTCGTGACCTGTGTGTAGTTCGTTATTCGTCATTTGATTGTGCGCAGCGTTTTGTTGTGCAGGCTGGGCATGGTGCTCTACTGGCGAAAGTGGACATTGAGTCTGCCTTCCAGCTTTTGCCCGTCCATCCCTCCTCTTACCCGCTGCTTGGTTTTCGATTCGAGGGTGAGTTCTATTACGATCGTTGTTTACTGATGGGCTGCTCCATTTCTTGCGCTTACTTCGAGATGTTTAGTACGTTCTTGCACTGGGTTACGGTCCGCATAGCGCGGGCGGATTTGGTTGTGCACTATCTGGATGACTTTCTCTTCGTGGGAGCGGTGGGGTCTGCGGTGTGTTCCCACTTGAAAGCATCATTTGAACGCGTGGTCGCTGAATTCGGAATTCCTTTGGCGGCGGATAAATCAGAAGGTCCAACTACGGTGCTTACTTTTTCTGGGTATAGAGATCGATACTATAGCAATGGTCACCAGGTTGCCGCTGGGTAAGGTGAGACTCCTGTTGTTGCAGATTTCTCGGATGGCTGAGTCCCGCAAGGCTACCCTCAGAGAAGTTCAATCGCTGCTGGGGTCTCTTAACTTCGCTTGTCGGGTACTGCCTATGGGACGGGCTTTTGCTTGACGGCTTGCTGCTGCCACTTCGCGTGTTCGTGATCGTCGTCATTTCGTGCGTATTTCTGCTGGTATTCGGGCGGATCTCAGGATGTGGATCGTGTTCCTTACGCGGTTTAATGGAACGCTTCCGATACAGCAGCCCGAGTTGTCTAACCTGGATTTGGAACTCTACTCGGATGCGGCCGGTGGCCTCGGTTTCGGCCTTTACTGCCAGGGAGACTGGTGTGCAGCGCCGTGGCCTGTTGCCTGGCAGCGGAGTGGTGTTGCGTGTAATGTGACTCTCTTGGAGCTTTCCCGCTACTGGTCGCCTGCGAACTTTGGCCTGCTCGGCTGTGTAATAAGCGCGTAGTATTTAGGTGTGATAATAAAGGGGTTGTGGAGGTCATTAATCGGCATGCCGCTAAATGTTAATCAGTTGATGCGTGAGATTGTTCTGCGTTGTCTGCGGCTCAATTTGTACATTAGGGCTAGGCCAGGGAGTCGCAACTGTATTGCTGATGCTCTTTCTCGCTTTAACTTTTCGCAGTTTCGTCAGTTGGCTCCAGACGCGCAGCTCCGGGGGTTGCAGATGCCGGATCATTTATGGAGCCTGGTCGGGAAGAGCTCTGGGACTTGCTGAGACAGTCGGTGGCTCCTACCACCTGGACTCGCTACAATGCTGGATTCCGTCGATTGTCCGCTTCTCTGTCTTCCCGGGGTTGGACCCTGGGACCAGTATCTGAGACCCTGCTGGCGGAATTTGTACTGGTTTCGCATCGTGGGGGTTTGTCGTGGGGAGTTGTGGCTGGCCACTTAGCTGGTTTTGCATTCTTCTCCAAGGCCTTGGGGTGGCGTTGCCCGTCTTCGGGTTTCCTGGTGCGTAGACTTCTGGCGGCTATGGCTCGGATTGCGCCACAGCAACCCGACGCCCGGCGGACAATATCTCATGACTTGTTGGTGAGGTTGCTCACGGAGTTGCCGGCGGTGGCTCGGTCCCGATACAAGGAGCTGCTGTTTACTGCTGCTTTTTCGCTAGCGTTTTTCGGAGCCTTCTGAATCGGGGAGCTACTAGTGCATCCAGCTGATTCTGCGGGTGCGCATGGCCTCTTATTGCAGCACGTGCAGTGTGGTGACAGCTCCGTTAGTTTATATCTTGCCAGATCCAAGACGGACCAGCTGAGCAGGGGCCGTACGGTGGTTTTGCATAAGATAGTGGGCTGTTATGGCTCTGTATGCCTATATGGCGGTTACGTCCCCCGTTGGGGTTGGCCTTGTTGTTGCATGAGGACGGCAGGCCCCTTACACATTATCAGTTCTTAGCCGTGCTGCGTCTAGTTTTGCGCCGATGTGGTGAAGACCCGGCGCGATATGGTACTCATTCATTTCGGATTGGGGTTGCCATTTGCGCCTTTCTGGCTGGGGTGCTGTGTGAAAGGATTCAACAGTTGGGCCATTGGTCCTCGGGAAGTTACAGGAGTTACATTCGGCCTTACGGGGTGGCACGGGGTTTGGATCGGGGAGGGACCTAGGTTGGGCTGATCAGTTCTGGTTTCCACAGATGGGTACCTTGGTTCTGGGTGAGTGTGTGGCTATAGCTGGTTGGTGCATGCTCAGGACTGACACTTTACTAACCGGGGTTTTGTTTTTCCAATTGGGCTGGGTTTGATTGCTGGGTTTGCCTTGCAGATGCGGTGCGGCGACAGCGTATGGTGTGGATTGTCGGGCACTCCTTCGTCCAATGGGCGGGAGAGCGTGCCGTGATCCGGCCTGGGGGTCAGCACCTGGGTCTGCAGCACTTGGGCATTCGCGTGTCCTGGTGGGGTCAGCGGGGCATGCGATGGCATCAGCTGTTACCATTGCTGGCTGACTTCCATCGTCGCCCTCGTTGTCCGGATGTCCTGCTGCTGCATTTGGGTGGTAACGACGTGGATTCCCAGACGGGGAAGCACCTGATTGACTCTATTCTGGGTGATCTTAGGATAGTTTTGGAATGGTTCCCTGGCACGACGCTGCTGTGGTCGGACATTATTCCCTGACCACGCCGGCTGGAGTCCCGGAGATGGACCAGGGGTTTGTGCAAGGTTAACCGTCAGGTTGGGCGCTGGGTGGAGTCTAGGGGGGGGGGTGCAACTACGACACGAATGGGTGGATGTGTCCTGTTTGGGTTTGTTTGCGAGGGATCGGGTACATTTGTCTGACGTGGGCTGGGATTTGCTGTTGGATGATTTCTCGTCGGGTTGTGAGCGTTGGGCGCTGTCTTAGTCGCAGCTCTGTTCATTGGGGGGGGGAGGGGGCTGTAAGGGTTTACAGGCCCTATGGCGGTATCTCGAGCTACTGGCTGGGCTCATCAGGGGATGAGCGGTGGGCCGGCTGGGAGCCGTGTTTTGTGGATCAGGTGACCCGGGTTAATGGGGCATGTGGGGGACAGATCCTTGCTTCATGGCGGGGTCGGGGGCATAACTTGTTTTACAGTAGCTCGAAATAATTTTGTGTTATAATGTTTATGCTGTTTATACGTTGATATGTTATTTAACAAACTGTTATGACCAATAAACAGGGCTGCGGCTATTTTTTCACCATAATTAGTGTTGAGTTTTTGTGGGAGAATGTAGGGGAGGGGTAAGAGTTTGAGATATATAGGAAGCGGGCCTATCCAGATTCCGCTGTTAGCTTCTCAGAAGTAAGGTTACCATATGGCTCCTGAAAAAGAATAATGGATTGAGACTTCTGGTTTTTAAGTAAATTTAAACTGTTGAATTCACTCATACTTATGGCAACTGAAGAGTGAAAGTAGTTGCTGTGAAAAGTGAACCATCAACCCTAGTTTACTAATTTGCTCTGCTCTCCATTGTTTTTTTCTCTAACACTGTCTCATCAGTGATCTGCTAATTAAGGATTTTGCTTGGATAATTTAATAGACGTATCCTGACAGGCGGCAGGAGTGAAGGAGCCATAAGATTAAAAAGTCCGAGAGCTAGTCTCGATGGACGGCTCTAACGCGGAGCTGGGAGGCCCGCGGGGCCATCCATCGGGTAGGGTTTAGTGAAGGGGGGGGGGTTAAGGTAGGAATAAAAGTTTTGATCGGGAGGGTAGAGGCCTTCCCGCTGAGGGATTGGCCTCTGATAGGGTAAAAGTCGCGGCCGTTGGGTGGGATGGGAGGTGTATATAAGGAGGGCTCTCGGAGGACCTTAACGGTTTCAGGTCCTCTGAGACAACTTTTGCGGCGTCGGGTTCGTGCGGAGCCTCGTGGTTTGCCCCTCTGCTATGGAGCGCGCACCTTTTGACCCGGAGCTGTCCCTGTTGGCCGGTGATTCACTTGATGAGGACGAGCCGACGCCGGTGAGTAGGACTGCACAGGGGGACGCTCGCTGCTTCCTCGGCACTCGCGTTCGGCTGCCCGAACCGCGATTGCGCTCGAGGTTGTGGGGGAGGTGTGATCTGTTGCTGGCAGTGAGGGGTCGGCCCGCAGGGGCCGCAGCGGACTACCGGGTGTGCGGGGGAGGAGCCGTGGTGCTTCCCGAGCAGGGGGTAGGCAGGAAGGGCCTTTCCTTCTGACTGCTGCTTGAGCTGTGGGTGTGTCAGATGCTGGTCTTCTTCCTGCTTGTGTGCCTGTGGCTGATCGGGCTGGGGTGGGGAGTGTTGGTGCTGGTTTGGGGTCTAGCCAGCAGGATGGAACGGCTCCTTCCTCGCTGGGGGGTGGAGTCCTCGGGGGTGGTTCCTTGGAGATTAGAGAATGACACGGTGACGGTTTACCCGCGGCCACCGCATTTAAGCCGCGGGTCACCGCCGAAAACGGGGAAGAAAACTAGCAGTCGCTGCGGTGACGGGGACAAGGCCATTCACCGACCGCGGAAACGGTGAACAGGTTTGTCCCCGCGGGCCAATGTACCCCCTTCTAGGAACCGCTATTTCACCGTGCTCCTCATTTGTCATTTCAACCCTTCCTGCCAATCGCAGCAGAAGGGTACCCAACCCCTCCTGCCGGTCCTCCCAATGGCCTCCCCTAAGATCGCCGGCAGGAGGGTACCCAACCCCTCCTGCTGGACCCCCCCCCAACGAACCCTCCCACCCCGGAACCCCCTTAGTCTTACTTTTCAAGTTGGACCGGACAGCTCCTCGCTCGTCTGGCCAGCAGGCCTGCCTCCGTCCAAATGAGGCGGGCCCGCCCCTCCCCTCCCCTCCCCTGCCTCCCAATGGCCTCCCCTAAGATCGCCGGCAGGAGGGTACCCAACCCCTCCTGCTGGACCCCCCCCCAACGAACCCTCCCACCCCGGAACCCCCTTAGTCTTACTTTTCAAGTTGGACCGGACAGCTCCTCGCTCGTCTGGCCAGCAGGCCTGCCTCCGTCCAAATGAGGCGGGCCCGCCCCTCCCCTCCCCTGCCTAACCCACAGGATCCTAGGGCCTGATTGGCCCAAGCACCTAAGGCCCCTCCTATAGCGGGAGTGGCTTTAGGTGCCTAGACCAATCAGGCCCTAGGATCCTGTGGGTTGGGCAGGGTAGGGGCGGGCCCGCCTCATTTGGACGGAGGCAGGCCTGCTGGCCAGACGAGCGAGGAGCTGTCCGGTCCAACTTGAAAAGTAAGACTAAGGGGGTTCCGGGGTGGGAGGGTTCGTTGGGGGGGGTCCAGCAGGAGGGGTTGGGTACCCTCCTGCCGGCGATCTTAGGGGAGGCCATTGGGAGGCAGGGGAGGGGAGGGGAGGGGCGGGCCCGCCTCATTTGGACGGAGGCAGGCCTGCTGGCCAGACGAGCGAGGAGCTGTCCGGTCCAACTTGAAAAGTAAGACTAAGGGGGTTCCGGGGTGGGAGGGTTCGTTGGGGGGGGGTCCAGCAGGAGGGGTTGGGTACCCTCCTGCCGGCGATCTTAGGGGAGGCCATTGGGAGGACCGGCAGGAGGGGTTGGGTACCCTTCTGCTGCGATTGTCGGGAGGGCCGTTGGGGGGGTCTACAGGAGGGGTTGGGTGCCCTCCTGCCGTGATCGCTGGGGGGAGGGGAGACTTGCAGCCGTAGCCGCGGTCACTATGCTAATCACGGCAGCATTTAAAGTACATGTCGTGTTTGTTTTTTGCATTGCTAGCCCCAGGGGTGGTGGAAGATTAGTGATTGAAAAACTGTATGAAAAATAACTATTTTAAATTTAGTGATCAAAATGTGTCAGTTTTGAGAATTTTTATTAATTAATTTTTTCTCTGCGTGTTTTGTTTTTGTATAGTTATTAACTAATATTTAACTAAGTTTTAAAGTTTTAAAGAATGTTTCCTTTATACGTAAATAAAGAAAAGTGAATGGGATTGCAGTGGCGGTGACGGGGCGGTGAATGGGGTGGCAGTGGCGGTGACGGGGCGGTGAAGAGGATGGTGAGACGGGGACGGGGCGGTGACGGGGTTGGTGAGACGGGGACGGGGCGGTGACGGGGATGGTGAGACGGGGACGGGGCGGTGACGGGGACCAATTTTTTCACCGTGTCATTCTCTATTGGAGATCCCGGTGTTGCCCTCTACCTCTGGGACGGGTCCTGGGCTGCCTGGCAGCGCGGCCAGCTGGTGGTCACCTTGGGCGCAGGGTCCTTGGGGGACTCCTTGGGGTCCTGGTCCCTGGGCTGTAGTTCTGCCTCCAGTCCATGGAGCTGTCCCGCCGCCGCCTTGGGGCCCGGGCGTTTCCATCGTGGGTATCCCTCGGGGGTTTGAGGGGGTGGGAGACCAGCGGGTGGGGGGTTGGCCCTCAGGGTTAACGTATCCTTCCACTGTGCAGGCTGCTGGCCCCTGTCTTGATTTTTTCCCCCAGGCTTCCGCTGCTGGACGTGGGTGTGTCGCTGGGACTTCTGCAGCTGGAGTGTGTGCCGAGGGACTGGATGCTGCCCCGCGGACTGGAGTCCAGGAGCACGCAAGGGCGGCCCGTCGGAGTCCTGCTACGGTGGTTGCTGCGGAAGGCGACAGGAGGAGCAGCAGGTGGAGGAGGCAGATCAGCTGGAATCCTGACCACGGGTAACATGGCCTTAGAGGCTGGGGTTGTTGGTAAGGGTAGGAGGAGGAAGAGTAAGGGAAAAGGTAGGAAAGGCCGACGGAGTAGGGATTTTTCTTCGTCCTCTTCGTCTTCTTTAACCTCTTCTTCCTCTTCGACGTCGTCTTCCTTGTCAGGGTCACCTCGGCGGGGGACGGGTGAGAGCTCAGTACAGGAAGGGGCTGATCGGGGGCCCCCGGCTCTTGTGACGCTGTCAGAGCTGTGGGAGAAGGTTCCGCGGTCTCTTCGCCGCAAGATTAGGAGGCGTTCGTGTGTTGATATTTTTCGGCTTTTGGAGGGCAGAGTGCGAGGTCGGAAGAAGAAGAGTAAGAAGGAGGGGGGAAGCCTAAAGTGGGTTTTGTGTTTCGTAATGTTGTGAATTGGTCACGGGCATTTTTGCGTTTAGCCAGTGTTTGGGGACGGGAGCGCCCCCAGGACTACGGCCTTTTGTTGGCGTACGCAGATTCCATCCTCGATGGTTATCAGCAGTTCAGTGGTTGAGCCTTGCTCAACTACGATGAAGCGATCCGTGACAAGATGGAGAAGAACCTGCACATGTCTTGGGGTATGCAGGACATTAATCTGTGGCTCACCCATATGGCAAAACCTGGGGGTGTCCGTCCCTAGTGTTGCGGGTAAGACGGGGCTTCCGGTCGCCGGGGGGGTTCGTTCCTTTCGTCCCCCGGGGGGGCCCGGGGGCCGGGGGGGGCCCAGTCTCTGCTGGCAGTTCAATAAGTCCTCCTGTTCTTTTACGGACTGTCGCTTCCGTCATGCCTGCTCCTTGTGTGGACAGGGCCTCTCGGCTCTCAAGTGCCTCAAGAAGGAAGCTGGAGCGCCCCCTGCCCCGGCCAAGTGAGGTCGGGGTGCCGGGATTGCCCACTCCGGTCCAAGTGGGTGCCATGAGGCCTTGGTTGGACCTCTAGGGGATGGGAGGTCGGCTGCGATTCTGGCGGGTGGATTTAGCGATGGTTTTGTTATTCCATGTTCACTTCCCTTGGCTACTGTGCAGGCTTCCAATGCTTCCTCGGTTTCTCAGTTGCGGGTGGAGGTGCGGCGTAAGTTGCGTGAGGAACTTGCACATGCGCGGGTTGCGGGCCCTTTTCTGGAACGTCCATTCCCGGTGATGGTGTTGTCCCCTCTGGCAATCATTCTTAAGAAGGAGCCAGGGAAATTTTGCCTGATTCATAACCTGTCTAGGCCCGTAGGTCGATCTGTGAATGACGGTATTCCTCGCGATCTCTGTTCTGTCCGCTACGCTTCCTTCGACAGTGCATTGCATCTGGTGTGAATTGCGGGATGTGGGGCTTTATTGGCCAAGGTGGACGTCGAGTCAGCCTTTCGGTTGTTGCCAGTTCATCCTTCTTCCTATCCGTTGCTGGGCTTTCGGTTTGAGGATGCCTTTTATTTTGACCGCTGTCTGCCAATGGGTTGTTCCATCTCCTGTGCATTTTTTGAGTTGTTCAGCTCCTTTCTACACTGGGTTACGGTCCGAAGTGCGGGGAGGGACTCGGTTGTTCACTATCTAGATGATTTTCTGTTCGTCGGGGGGCAGGCTCCGGCGATTGCGGTCTGCTGAAATCTACCTTCGAAGCGATGGCTGCCGAATTCGGGGTGCCATTGTCCGCTAATAAATTGGAAGGGCCCACTTCTTGCCTCACCTTCTTGGGGATCGAGACTGACTCGGTTGCAATGGTGATTCGGTTGCCACAGGGTAAGGTGCGACAGTTGTTAGCCTTGATTTCTCTGGTTCGGGGTGCCCATAAATCTACTCTGCGGGTCGTGCAGTCTTTGTTGGGGTCCCTTAACTTTGCCTGTCGGGTTCTGCCTATGGGTCGGGCTTTTATTGCGTCATTTAGCGGCAGCGACGTCAGGTGTTCGGGATCAACGACACTTTGTCCGGATTACTGCAGGGATTCGGGCGGATTTGCATATGTGGTCTCTCTTCTTAGCCCCATTCAGTTCCCTGATGCCTCTAACTTGGATCTAGAGCTGCAATCGGATGCGGCTGGGGGTGTAGGTTTCGGACTCTATTGTCAAGGGGACTGGTGCGCGGCGGCATGGCCTTAGAGCTGGCGGCGGGCAGGTATTACTCGCAATGTGACCCTGCTGGAGCTTTTCCCCTTGCTAGTCGCGTGTGAGTTGTGGCCTGAAAAGTTGCAGAATCGGCGAGTCGTTTTCTGGTGTGACAACATGGGGGTGGTCGAGGTAGTGAACAGGCAGGCTGCAAAGTGTTTGCAGGTGAATGTGGTAATGCTGGAACTGGTCTTGCGCTGTTTGCACCTTAATTTGTATATTCGGGCTCGGCACGTCCCTGGGGTTCAGAACAGGCTTGCTGATGCGCTTTCTCGTTTTCAATTCTTGCAGTTTTGCCAGCTGGCGCCATCAACGAAGAAGGAGGAGTCGCCGATGCCAGAACATTTATGGGGCCTGTTGGTGAGCGGATCTGGAGCATGTTGCAGTGGTCGGTAGTGCCTGCCACTTGGACTCAGTACAATCGGGGCTTCGTGACTGTATTTCAATTTCTGCATACGCGGGGCTGGGTCCCTGGCCCTGTCCCGGAGGTCTTGTTAGCTGACTTCTTAGCGGGTTCTCAGTTGGAGGGTTATTCCCGTAGTGCGGCGGCGGGTCACCTGGCGGGCTTTGCTTTCTTTTGTAGGGCCTTCGGGTGGTTCTGCCTGGCATTGGAATTTCTGCACCGCAGGATGTTGGCGGCCTGGGGTTGGGTGGCTCCACGGTTGCAGGATGCTCGGTTGCCAATCACGCATGCGTTGTTATCTCGTCTCATCGGGGTGTTGCCTGTTGTGGCGAGTTCTAGCTTCAAAACATGTTTGTTTAGGGTGGCTTTTTCATTGGCGTTCTTTGGGGCGCTGCGAGTGGGTGAGCTGCTTGTTCACCCGGCTGACACCCTGGGCTTGCGTGTTCTCCTGTGCAGTCAGGTGCGCGTGGCCGGGGATATGGTGCGTTTGTTCATTGCCAGGTCTAAGTCGGATCAGCTAGGCAGGGGGCGCACATTGGTCTTAAGCTGAGTGATGGGCTGTGCTTCATGCCCGGTCCAGTCGCTGGAAGACTATATGGCGATCCGACCTAGCTCAGACGTGGCATTGTTGCTGCATGCGGATGGCGTCCGTCTCACTCGTTACCAATTCCTGGCAGTTTTGCGTCGGGCTCTGGGTCGGTGCGGTGGTGAGCCGGCGCGTTTCGGCACGCACTCTTTTCGCATTGGGGCTGCTACTAGTGCATTTGAGGCTGGGGTACCTGCTGGGGCCATTCAAAGGTTGGGTAGATGGTCGTCTGGGCCTATCGCGGCTACATTCGTCCGACTGATTCCATACCGGGGGATTCTCAGCCTGGTGGATTGGGTTAGTGGGTGCTGCTGTGCTGGTCGGGGAGGCTGGGGCGGTTTGAGGGAGGTTGAGTACTGGGTAGGAGTGTTTGCCTTTCAGGGGTATGGGCGGGTTCACTGCATGGCTTCTGTTACTAACCTTTTGGGTTCTGGGGGACGTTGGCTTGACTGCTGAGTTTTGCTTTTCAGGTGCAGCACAACGTGTCCTGTCGGTTTGGATCATTGAGCACTCCTTTGTCCATTGGGCCAGGGAGCGTTCAGTGGTACGACCGGGTGGTCAGCACTTGGGTCTCCGTCCTCACGGAGTCTACATCTCTTGGTGGGGTCAGCGGGGCATGCGTTGGCACCAGCTGCTCCCCCTTCTGGAGGATCTGCGGCATCGTTCTCGGCGTCCTGATCTATTGCTTTTTCACCTCGGAGGCAACGATGTTGATTCGCTTAGCGGAAAACATTTAATTTATATGGTTATTGGTGACCTGGGGGTAATTTAGGGTTGGTTTCCGGGTGCCCGGCTAGTCTGGTCCGACATTATTCCGCGGCCGAAGCGGTTGATGTCTCGTAGATAGACCAGGGAGCTTACTAAGGTGAATAGGCAGATTGGCCGGTGGGTGGAAGCTCGGGGCGGGGTACAGATCCGGCATTCCTGGATTGATGTTTTTTGATCGGGTTTGTTTTACCGGGATCAGGTGCACCTTTCTGACATCGTGTGGGATCTCTTGCTCGATGATTTTGCTACCTGTTGCGAGCGTGTGTTGGATCCTTAGCCGCAGCTCTGTTTATTGGGGATGCCTGTAACGGTTTACAGGTTTGTGGCGGTATCCCGAGCTACTGGCGGCTGGTGTCATCATGGGGATGAGCGGTGGGCCGGTTGGGAGCCGTGCCTGGTTGGTTGGATGAACCTGGACAATGGGGCATGTGGGGACATGCCACCCCTCGGACCCTTGCTTAGATGGCAGAGTCGGGGGCCATTTACATCTGAGTCAGTAGCTCGGGATCTGGGTCGCAATGGTGATACCATTGTGCGGGTTTAATGGATAAACTGTTATTTAATGTTGTTTGTAATGTTATTTATAATATGTAAAATGTTATTCAAATATGTTAATTTTCAATAAACAGGGCTGCGGCCAGGTTTCTCCACGCAGGTTTACGTGTCTTCTTGGGGTTTAGTTAAGGGTTTGATGGGCAGGAAGATGTTAGCATTAAGAAAGCGGGACACTCCAGCTTCCGCTGTTAATGCAGAGACTAAAAGAGTGAAATTTTTTGCAGCTCTTAAAGTTAGACTTGTAGCCTAGGGGTTAGGGCAGCTGACTAGCACCCCGATGGGCTGGGTTTGGGGAAAGCACACTTTTCTCCCCAGCATTGAAAACCTTATGTTTTACTAACAGCGGAAGCTGGAGAGACCCGCTTCCCTGATGCATACCCATCCTTACCTTCAAATCCCAATCCAACCCCCCCCCCAAAAAAGACACGTATACCTGAGTGGAGAAACCTGGCCGCAGCCCTGTTTATTGTAAAATAAACATATTTAAATAACATTTACATATAGTAAACAACATATACAAACAGCATTAAATAACAGTTTATCTGATTAAACCCACACATTGTGACCCTGATCCCAAGCTACCAACTTAGATGAAAATGGCCCCTGACCCTGCCGTCTAAGCAAGGGTCCGAGGGGTGGCATGACCCCACATGCCCCCTTGTCCAGGGTCATCAGACCCACCAGGCACGGCTCCCAGCCGGCCCACCACTCATCCCATGATGAGACCAGCCACCAGTAGCTCGGGATACCGCCACAGGCCTGAAACTCGTTACAGGCCCCCCCCCCCCAACAATGAGCAGAGCTGCGGCTAGAGGTCCAACACGCGTTCACAACAAGAAGCAAAATCGTCGAGCTAGAGATCCCACCCGATGTCCGACAAATGTACCTGATCCCTGTAGAACAACCCTGAACAAGATACATCAACCCAAGCATGCCTGATCTGCACCCCACCCTGAGCTTCCACCCACCTCCCAATTTGTCAATTCACTTTGATAAGCCCCCTGGTCCATCTACGAGACACCAACCACTTCGGTCACGGAATAATGTTGGACCAAACGAGCCGAGCACCAGGAAACCAACCCTGAATCATCCCAAGATCTCCTATTTCCATATCAATTAAAAATTTTCTACTAAGTGAATCAACATCGTTGCCCCCAAGGAGAAAAAGTAAAAGATCCGGACGCCGGGCATGACGACGAAGATCATCCAGAAGAGGGAGCAGCTGGTGCCAACGCATACCCCGCTGCCCCCACCAAGAGACATAGACTCCACGTAGACGAAGGCCCAAGTGCTGACCACATGGTCGGACCACAGCACGCTCCCCAGCCCAATGGACGAAGGAGTGCCCGTCGATCCAAACCGACAGGACACGTCGAGCGGCACCTGTAAAGCAAAGCCCAGCAGTCAAGCCAACGTCCACTGACACCCTAAAAGTTAGTAACAGGAGGCCATGCAGGGAACCCACCCAACTGACCCGAAAAGCAAACAGCCCCTCCCCCAAACTGGCCACTCCACCAAGCTTCCCTGGACCCCCCTACCGGCTCAGGAGCACCCTTACCCACTCGACTGAGCAGACGAACAACTCCCCCGCCCAGCTCCCGATGAACGGATGTAGCCACGATAGGCCTCCGAGGACCAACGACCCAACTGTCAAATAACCTCCGCAGGCATCCCCGCCTCGAAGGCAATGGTAGCAGCCCCTATGCGAAAGGAGTACGTGCCGAAGCGCATCGGCTCAACGCCGCAATGACCCAGTGCCCGATGCAAAACTGTCAGAAATTGGAAACGAGTAAGGTGAGTGCCGTCGGCATGTATCAACAATGCCAAGTCCGAAGCAGGTCGAACCGCCATATAGGCAGCCAGAGATTGGACGGGGCACGAAGTACAGCCCTCCACTCAGTGCAATACTATTGTGCGCCCCCTGCCCAGCTGATCCGACTTAGACCGGGCAATGAATAACCGCACTGTATCCCCAGCCACAAGCACCTGACTATGCATGCCCCATAAGTTGGACGGGTGAACAAGCAACTCACCCACTCGTAAACTAATTTAAAATCATTTCTTTTTAAAATCTCTTTTGACCTCTAAATTCACTTCATTGCTAATTTCTATCTTAGAACTTTTAATCCCTTCCTAATGTTTCCTCCCTCCCCTCTCAGACCACTCTTTCTCCCTCTCAGGAAAATATTTTTGTAACTTTAAGCCCTCATGTTCACTCCATATGTGTCATAGTATGTTAATATTGTTTTGTGTGTCTAATTCCTTTTAGTTAAAGTAGTACTAAGATACTGTTATTTTACCCCTTTAAATGTTCAATAATATATAATTTAACAATGTTTGTTATATTTTGTTAATCGCTTAGTTTGTAATAAGCGATACATCAAATAAAATTAAACTTGAAACTTGAAACTTGTAAAGCCCCAAAGAACGCCAAGGAAAAAGCCACCCTAAATAAACAAGCTTCAAAGCCTGAATGCGCAATCCCAGGCAAAACCCCTAAGATGCGAGATAACAATGCATGCGTGATAGGCAACCGGGAATCCGGCAACCGCGGAGCCACCCGATCCCAGGCCGCCAGCATCCTGCGCGGCAAAAATCCTGTCACTGGGCAGTACCACCCGAAGGCCCTACAAAAGAAAGCAAAGCCTGCCAGATGACCCGCCGCTGCACTACGGGAACAGCCCGCAGCCAGGGAATCAGCTAAGAAGTCCGCTAACAAGACCTCAGTGACAGGGCCGGGGACCCAATCACGCGGACGCAGAAAGTTGAACACTGTGACAAAACCTCGATTGTACCGAGTCCAAGTAGCAGGAGCTACGGACTGCTGCAACAGGCTCCAGATCCGCTCACCACCAGGTTCCACAAGCGCTCTGGCATCGGCGACCCGTCCGTCTTTGCTGTCGGCACCAGCTGCCAGAACTGCAAAAATTGAAATCGAGAAAGGGCATCAGCAATCCTGTTCTGAAGCCCGGGTACGTGGCGAGCCCGAATGTATAAATTAAGATGCAAACAGCGCAAGACAAGTTCCCGCATCACCGCGTTCACCTTCAAGTATTTCGCAGCTTGCCGGTTCACCACCTCCACCACCCCCATGTTGTCACACCAGAAAACAACACGCCGAGTCCGTAACTTCTCCGGCCACAACTCACACGCCACCAGCAAGGGGAAAAGTTCCAGCAAGGTCATATTGCGAGTAATACCCGCCTGACGCCAACCCTCAGGCCACGCTGCCACGCACCAGTCCCCCTGACAATAAAGACCAAAACCCGCACTGCCAGCAGCATCCGATTGCAGCTCGAGATCCACGGTAGAGACGTCAGGAAGCTGAATCGGGAGCGACCCATTAAACTGGGATAAGAATAAAGACCACATATGCAAATCCGCTTGAATCCACGCTGTAATCCGTACGAAGTGTCTACGATCACGTATACCCGACGTCGCAACCGCCAGACGACGAGAAAAGGCACGGCCCATAGGCAGTACCCGACAGGCAAAGTTAAGGGACCCCCAACAAACATTGAACCACCCTCAGAGTAGGTTTATGGGTGTCCCGAACAAGCGAAATCAAAGCTAACAACTGTCGCACTTTACCCGACGGGAGCCGAGTCACCATAGCCACCGAGTCAATCTCGATCCCCAAGAAAGTGAGACAAGTAGTGGGCCCCTCAGATTTATCAGCAGACAACGGCACCCCAAATTCAGCAGCCATGGCTTCGAAAGTAGATTTCAACAGACTACAATCACCAGAACCCGCCCCACCAACAAAAAGAAAATCATCCAGATAGTGAACCACCGACACCCTCCCCGCTCGACGAACAGTAACCCAATGCAGAAAGGAGCTGAACAACTCAAAAATGCGCAAGATACGGAACAACCCATCGGCAGACAGCGATCAAAGTAAAAGGCACCCTCGAACCAAAACCCCAGCAGAGGATACGAAGACGGATGAACCGGCAATAACCTAAAGGCCGACTTGATATCCACTTTAGCCAGCAAAGCACAACCGCCCGCCTGTCGAACGAGGTGTAAGGCACTGTCGAAGGAGGCATAGCGGACAGAGCAAAGATCGCGAGGAATACCATCATTCACCGAGCGCCCAACGGGCCTGGACAAATTATGGATCAGGCGATATTTGCCCGGCTCTTTCTTAGGGATAATCGCCAGAGGGGACAATACCATCACAGGGAACGGGCGCTCCTGAAAGGGCCCCTCAATTCGCGCCTGATCAAGTTCTTCACACAACTTACGTCGCACCTCCACCTGCAACTGAGACACCGAAGAAGCGTTGGACGCCTGCACATTAGCCAAAGGAAGTGAATATGGAATAACAAAACCCTCACTAAATCCCCGGACAAGCGTCGCAGTGGCCCGCACGTCACTGTAGAGGTCCAACCAAGGCCTCATGGCACCCACCCGGACCGGGGTGGGCAACCCCTGCACCCCGACCTCACTTAGCCAGGGTGGGAGGTGGCCCAGCTCCCTTCTTGGGGCACTTGAGCGCTGAGTTCCCTTGCCCGCACAAGGAGCAGGCGTGACGGAAACGACAATCCGTAAAGGAACAGGAAGATTTATTGAACTGCCAGCAAAGGCCAGGATCCCCCACAGCCCCCGGGCCCCCAATGGGACAAAAGGAACGAACCCCCCCAGAGACTTGAGATCCCGGCTTCCCTGACGAACTCAATCCCGACCCCGCAGGTTTCGACATGTGAGTGAGCCACAGATTGATGTCCTGCGTACCCCAGGACATGTGCCAGTTTTCCTCCATCTTGTCGCGGAACGCTTCATCGTAGTTGAGCCACGACCACCCGCCGAACCGCTGATAAGCATCAAGAATGGAATCAGCATAGGCCAGCAAAAGGCCGTAGTCCTGAGGGCGCTCCCGCCCCCAGACACTTGCCAACCTCAAAAATGCACGTGTCCAATTCACGACATTGCGCGACACCAAGCCCACCTTTTGCTTCCCCCCTCCTTCTTACTCTTCTTCTTCCGCCCACGCACTCTGCCCTCCAGAAGCCGAAAAACGTCAACACATGTACACTTCCGGATCTTACGACGGAGAGACCGCGGAACCTTCTCCCACAGTTCCGACAGCGCTACGAGAGCCGGAGCCCCCCGATTATCCCCCCTCCTGCGCTGGCTTCTCACCCGACCCCCGCCGAGGTGACCCTGCCGAGGAAGATGACGTCGAAGAGGAAGAGGAGGTTAAAGAAGACGAAGAGGACGAAGAAGAAGCCCTACTCCTATGGCCCCTCCTACCCTTCTTCTTCTCTTTCCGCTTCCCCCCCTGGTCCCCAACCCCAGCCTCGAATGCCATGTTCCCCGTGTTCCTGACTCCTCCAGGTCCGCATCCTGCACCTGCCACTCCAGGAGTGGCGCCCTCCGAAGCAACCACCATAACAGGGCTCTGGCTCGACTGCACTGGCTCCTCAACTCCAGTCCGCGGGGCTTCCATCTGACCTCCGGTCGAAACTCCGGCAGAACAAGGCTCCATGAAGCGCTCAAGTCCAGCGGCGGGATTCTGGGGGAAAAAAATCCACACAGGGGCAAGCAACCTGCACAGTATGAGGAGAAGTTAACCCTGGGGGCCAAGCCCCCACCAGCTGATCTCCCCCCCCTTCCATCCTCCGAGTCCCGCCCCCAAAAGAGGCGCCAGGGCCCAAAGACGGCGATGGAACCACTCCAGGGAACGGAGGAGGACCCATAGCCCAGGGGCCGGATCCCCAAGGAGAACCCCAAGGCCCAAACGCCCATGGTGGCCACCAAGAGGTCGCCGGTGACCCACGACCCAACCCGGACGTGGAGGGAAGCACGGGGGTATCCACCCCAACCTCACCCCTCACCCCAGAGGAATACGCCGGTCCACCCTGCTGGCCAGGCCCGAACCCAGCCCACACCCCCCTTGAACCACCCGGAGCTGCTACAGGCACTTCAATAGAAGGCACACTCCCAGCAGCAGAAGCCCTCCCAGCTCCATCAGGAGCAGCTGCTGAAGGCTCCACAGGCACACAGCCTGCTCGAGGAACGTCTCTACCCCTCCCACGGCCTCCCTGCAGCCTGCTTCTGCCCCTGCGGGCCAACCCTGCGCAGCCAAGAGCAGACAGCACCTCCCCCCCTACCTCCAGCGCTATCGCCGTTCGAGCAGCCGAATGCGAACGCCGAGGAGGTAAAGATCGGCCCCCTCCCCAGCAGAGGCACTCACCGGCTCCCGGTCCTCTTCATCCAGCGAGTCTCCAGCTAACAGGGACAGCTCCGCGGGATCAGCAGCATCGGAGGTGGGTGCACACGCCATCCTCCCGACCCGACACTTGCCGCCGACACTCTCCGCCGTCCGGTCGCCCGAAAACGAAACCGGCCATGTGGCAGGCCGCAGGACTCCGCGAACAGCCGACCCGACAAAAGCAGCCTCGGAGTACCGGAAAACGTTACGGTCCTCCAAGAGCCCTGCTTATATACCCCCTCCCCACCCTATCCTGCTGCCCTGACTCGACCCTTTAGGAGGTCCCTCCCACGGCAGGAAAGACCTTCTCCCTTCAATTTAGCTTCCCTGCCTGCCTAACCCCCCTTCCTAACATTTTCCCGACGGACGGCTCCGCGGGCCTCCCAGCTCCGCGTTAGAGCCGCCCGTCGAGACAAGCTCTCGGGCTTTTTAATCACGGATCCTCCCTTTTATTCCCTTCCCAGCATTAGGGTCCGTCAAAGCCAAGCTGTGATGGAGGTCCGTGGGAGTTAAAGGGCCATAAGATATGCAGAGACTAAAAGAGTGAAATTTTTTGCAACTGCTCAAGCTAGGCTTCTAGCTTAGGGGTTAGGGCAGCTGACTGGGACCCCGATGGGCTGGGTTCAAGACCGGGGGAAAGCACACTTTTCTCCCCTGCATTGAAAATATGTTTTACATCACGGATCCTCCCTTTTATTCCCTTCCCAGCATTAGGGTCCGTCAGAGTCAAGCTGTATGTGGGAGTTAAAGGGCCATAAGATATGCAGAGACTAAAAGAGTGAAATTTTTTGCAACTGCTCAAGCTAGGCTTCTAGCCTAGGAGTTAGGGCAGCTGACTGGGACCCCGATGGGCTGGGTTCAAGACCGGGGGGAAAGCACACTTTTCTGCAATTTTATTGAGAATAGGTAAAAGAATAAGAAATGAGTGGGCTTCTGGTTTTGGTTTTGTTTAGACAAATTAGCAAATGGATCCTGACAGGTGGCAGGAGTGAGAGACTGATAACCTCTACAGAAAATATAAGTTATAAAACGTACAATTTTACAAGCTAAGAACATAGTGTAGAGGTTAGTGCAGCTGTTTATGAGACTAATGATACGGGTTCAAGTCCAGGATGAGGGGAGCAATATTAAATTTCCTTGCCGGCATCTCAGTAGCAGCTATAGTGGTGGAAAAGGCGGCCCTGCAATCATGAAATTTGAAACCGCAGTTGTCAACGAATGATGGAAGAATTTTTAAGGCCGTGCCGGTTTAGATCCGCGAGGTCCGTAAGGTCCGCGAGGTCCGCGTTTTACCCCTTCCCAGCGAAGTCCAGCTGACACCCGGCTATCCCCGCGGTGGCAGATTTCCACATTGGAAATGAGTGAGGGAGCACTCAAGTCCTTAGATTTACTGACATCGCTGTCGCCGCCGATCGTCTCTGCGCCCCCCCCCCCTTGTCCAGCGGGTGCGCAGAGTGTTGATTCTGGCTCCAAGGGAGAGGAGCAGGAAACCCCGGAGCAGGCCAATGGGAGGAGCTACAGCCCCAGCTGGAAAGCTGGGCCGAAAGACCGCTGAGGGAGAGAGAGACTCAGCAACAAGCCCAGCAGTGACACTGGAGGTACTTTTGGAGGCTTTAAAGAAGATAGATGGGAAGGTGGAGAAGACAGCTTCAGATATGGTGGTATTAGCACAGAAAATGGTTAATATTGATAAAGTGAAGCAGGAATGCATGGACAAGATACAAGCTGAGTCAACCTCTTTGAAAAATTAAATTTCCGCTATAATTAAAGAACAAACTTTTATTTCACGTAAAATAGAAATGATAAAGAATTACAACAGACAACTGAACTTAAAGAGTCACACTGCCCAACTGCCTAACTTAGACGCCTAAACGAGCCTAATTTTAGATGCGTTTTGCAGAATCAGGGCCAACATGCCTATACTATGGAACACTCTCCCAATAACTTTGAAGCAGGAAACCAACTTTAATAATTTCAAGTCAAACCTTAAAACCTTTCTTTTTAAAGATGCATATGAGATCTAGACCAAGAGCTTAGCCTATACTTCTCCCCTCACCCTTATGTTTCTTTCCTCTACCATTTCATTTTTATTTTAAGCAATGTAACCCCACCCATTTCCCTTTTGTATCTAGTTCATTATAACATTAATGATGCATGTCTCTACCCCTTTTTAAATAATATTTAGAAACTGTACAGTATGTCGTAAACCGCTTTGGAAAGTAAAGTGATATATCAAGCCATAATAATCTTGAAACTTGTTTTTCTTTTGTTTAAATTTATCATTAGAATTTTTGTATCATTATTCTTAGTATTTATGTATTTTGATGGAATACAACATAAACAATAATACAAAAAATTACCACAATCATCTTATACAGACAACCCAAATCCTATTTAATTCCCCTATCAACTTTGGCTCACCTGTATGTCTTCCAGCTTCTACCACTGCAATAAATACTGATATTTGTGAAGGGAATGCAAGGCCTCTGATCAGTGTGAAATGTGAGCTTCTGCTTTAAAATGAAAGATGATCTGAAGACAAAGCTTCTGTGCCTGTGCCTTCTGTGTACCTTTTAGATTATCAAGTGCTGTCTACTCTGTGTCCCTCTCTGGGCTTCTGTATCCTTACCCAGAAAACTAAAGTGACATAATTTGACAGTTTAGCCTGTGGGCATATGTATGAATTTGTGCTTGCCTCAATTCAGTAATTTTTTATGAATATTAGGGGACTTCAAAGACAAATCAATTCTTGGAAAGAAACTCCTCAACTCTTTCTTCTCTTCTAGATCAGTGAATGTGCAAGAGAGGAGTTTTTTGCACTAAACAGGATCGATAAGACCGCGTGGGTCTGCTCCGATCCAATTTATGGCCTAAGGGCCTGATTGGCTCTGACGCCTAAGACCCTGCCCCTAAGGAGGGGCCTTAGGTGCTTGAGCCAATGAGGGCCTTAGGCCCCTCCTCATGTATCACATGATGCACCAATGAGGGGAAGGCCAGGCATTTTGATTTGGAGGACTTCAGAGCTGAAGGGATCAAGCCTCCCTCCTGCTTTCTTCACACAAAGGTACTGGGAGGGAGGGTTCGGGGGAGCATCCAGTAGCAGGAAGGAGTGGGCATCCCTCCTGCCAGTTTTTCTCACATGAGGGGGCGGCAAGGAAGAAGGGAATGAGCATCCCTTCTACTGACTTTTGCTGGCGCAGGTGGGGATCTGTTCATCAGGGAGACATCAGGGAGGACCATCATCAGCTGGGGGGGAGGGTTGCTTTTTTCTTTCTTTTTTTTAATGGGGCAGATATTGTGCACAGCATCTGTGCCCATTAAAAAAGTGTAGTAAGACAGGTAAGTAATTGGTCTTGACCAGTTGCTTTTTTTAATCTCTTTTTTTTAAAAAATCAAATTTTATTGTGCATCGCCAAGCAATGTTAGTGCATCAATCGCTTGGGCAGTTTGCATGGGGTTTTAATATTAAATAGCTAATTTTCATGGCCGGATCAGAAAATGGGCGGTCGAAGGGAAAAACACGTGGTGAGCCATTTTGTGCTTTGGGTCAAGCAAATGTGATCGTTGCCAAAGCAGTCAAAACTGGTTTAGCGATGATCGTTGACTTTAGTGCATCAAGCCCTAAGGGGGGGGGGGATTTATCAACGGGTACTAAGTGATTTAGCACACACTAAACACATTAGCATGCACTAAATGCAAAGATGCCCACAGGAATCAAATGGGTGTTTTAGTGTGTAGCGGCAGTGAATCACTTAGTGCCTGTTAATGGATTACCCCTTTAGTGCTTGAAGGGAAGAAAGGATTTGGCTTAGAGATTGGTAAAGTTACTAAGAAATAGAACAGACAGCTGTATAGATGAGTAGATGGATTAGTTAGGTGAGGAGATGTGTTGTATTAAGTGTTTTTTTTTTTCCTTTTAACTGTCTTACTTTGCGATGAATAAAAGTACAGCTGTAATTGCGCACACAGGACCCCATGATGTTGCGCAATGATTCCAGAAACAGAAATCTATGCAGTTTTGTTTTGTGATGGATACCTTTAGTCAGTGGCGTACCAAGGGAGGGGCGGGGGGAGGTCCGCCCCAGGCGCAAGGCCCGAGGGGGTGTTCAGCTGGCCACTTACCGGGCAATAGACTGCCGCCGGGGAAAGGCTGCCATTGCCATCATCAGAAAGAAGCCTGCGCCGAATTCTCCCTCCCTGCTGCTTCTCTTCCCCGAGCCGAGCAACTCTAGCCGTCCGATGTCAACTCTGACATCAGAGAGGACGTTCCGGGCCAGCCAATCGCTGCCTGGCTGGCCCGGAACGTCCTCTCCGACGTTAGAATTGACGTCGGGCAGCCAGAGTTGGTTGGCCTGCGGGAAAAGAAGGAGGGCGAATTCGGCGCCGGCCTGTTTCCGATGGCCAATGGCAGCCTTTCCCCGGCGGTGGTGGCAGCATGGTGGTGGTAGCGGCGGTGGCATGGGGGAGGGAAGGGAGAAAGAAAGAAAGGGGGGGGAGCCAGGGAGCCAGAAAGAAAGCAAGGGGGGATAGGGATCCAGAAAGAAAGAAAGGGGGCAGGGTGAAAGAAAGAAAAAAATGGGGCATGGGGAAAGAGAGAGAAAGACAGACATAGAGAAAGAAAGGGGGCATGGAGAGAGAAAGAAGGAAGGGGGCAGGGTGAAAGAAAGAAATGGGGCACGGAGAGAGAGAGAAAAACAGACATACAGAAAGAAAGGGGGCATGGAGAGAGAAAGAAAGAAGGGGACAGGATGAAACAAAGAAAAAGTTGGGGGAGGGAATGAAGTCTGGAGGAGAGGAAGCATACAGGAGGCTGAAAGAAAGGAAGAAATATTGGATGCACAGTCAGAAGAATAAAGTGCAACCAGAGACTGATGAAATTACCAAACAAAGGTCGGAAAAATGATTTTATTTTCAATTTAGTGATCAAAATCTGTCCGTTTTGAGAATTTATATATGCTGTCTATATTTTGCACTATGGGCCCCTTTTACTAAACTGAAATAGCAGTTTTTAGCGCAGGGAGTGTCGAGAGCAGTGAGGGGCATTCAGCGCAGCTCCCTGCGCTAAAAAACGCTATCACGGTTTAATAAAAAGGGAGGGGTTATATTTGTCTATTTTTGTATAGTTGTTACTGAGGTGACATTGCATAAAGTCATCTGCCTTGACCTCTTTGAAAACCCTGCGGAATATAAATGATAATTAACATTTTCTCTGCGTACAATGTGCTTTGTGTTTTAAAAATTTTATTGTTGGTAGATCATTTTGACTTGGCCACGAAGGTAACGGGGAGGGAGGGAGGGGACCTGCTGAAAGACATCTTGTAATCCTTGCAGGCTTGACTGCAGGGAATTATTTTTGTAAAATCATGTTTTCTTATGTGACTGGCATTATTTAAACTTTAATTTCTATAAATGAATAGAATGAAAATGATATAAAATTACTTGCTTGTTTTTATGTGCGTGCAAAGTGGAGAGAGAGTTGGCTGAGGACGCTGAAGGGAAATGGGGAAGAGAGAGTGGGGAGAGACGCTGATTTATAAATTGACAATTGTACAGAATATTGTTTCTTTTTATACTTTAATATAATAAGTTCAATATAAAACAATTCAAGGCTTGTGTGGATGGAATCAGGTGGTTTGTGGGGATGGGGACTGAATTTACGGGGATTAGTCCAATAAAATGGTATTTTCATATTTCTCATTATTTGTTTTATTTTTATTTGTTAATTTGTAAAGTGGTGATTGTTATGTATCAGTTTTTCAAATTTACATCTACTGTTTTTATATTTTGCACAGTATTAGAGTACATGTATTACTGTTTTTGTGGTGTTGTGGTGTTGCATTGTATGCAAAGTCTGGTTTCTTGGCAGTTCAATTTAATTTTTGTCTACATATTTCTATTTTTAGTTTGTGATTATTCCATATTGGGCAAAGGTGTATCTGTCTGTGTGTATGAAAGGGACATGGCTTTCTGATAGCATCAACTGTCCTGGATCAATTGACTGTGCAGGATCTGGTTTGTTTAGTTTTACAATGTATGTGTTGGTGTTCTAGTGCTCACTGCAGTGTTTAAGATGCTGCCTTTTCCTAGGTACACTCTTGTGCGATATGTAGATTGTTACTAAAAATCATATTTTTCATATAGATGGGGGGGGGGTGTCATAAAATGATGGGCCCCGGGTGTCACATATGCTAGGTACGCCACTGCCTTTAGTTTGTGTCTGAGACAATTTGGTTGTTGTATTTCATTATGGTCCACTGTCAAGCAACCATTGCAGGAGACATGCGGGACACCGGAGGAAGGGGATTTGCAGGACAAATGTTCATATAGTAATTCCTCTATCCACTTGCTAAGAATAATTAACTAGCAGCAAGGCTGACAGGTCATAAGCAAAGTAATATCTGTAAGTGCTAGAGGAAACATGGATGCTGATGTAGCCAGGGTTGTGTGGCAGGCCCTAAGTACCATAATAACTGGAGGTGCTGGAGGAAACAGTTGCTCATGGAGCTCGGGCTGTCTGGCAGGACTGCAGGAATAACTGGAAGTGCTAGAGGAACACAGACGCTCCTGTAGCTAGGGCTGTCTAGCAGGACTACGGTAATAAATGGAAGTGCTAGAGGAAACACATATGCTCATGTAACTGGGGCTGTCTTGCAGGTCATAAGTTCAGTAATAACGAAGTGCTAGAGGAAACACAGATGCTCATGTAGTCAGGGCTGTCTAGCAGGCTGTGCAGGGGACTTACAATAGGAGACAATATTAGACAATTACAATAGGAGACATAGTAGTGCTGGTAAACATTTAGAATATTTCAATGCTTTGTAGATAGACATGTGAAGGGAGGGGTGTTGGTGAAATAGAAAGAAGAAAAATGTCAAAAAACATTCTGGATAAGAAGAGAGATCTGTGACTAACAGCTGGGATATAATCCTTAGCAGTATGGAGAGGAATAATTGGATGGACTGAATTAATTAATTTAGTCTTTTTTTTTCTGCTATCATCTACTATGTGGCTCATTTAAAAAATAAAAAAAAAAGTCTAAATAATGACATAATGTGCAGATGGATACATATGTGGCTGCAAAATGTTCAAAGCATATAATCACCCCCCCCCAAAAAAAAAAAATATATATATATATTCATGGCATTAGTTGTCAAAATAAAGTGGGCATTCTGTTGGCATGATATAGGCGTTACATGGGTGGTGTCAGGGGAGGTACATCTTGGCGCGATAATGGATAGAAAAAAGATTTGGTTGGGTGTTCTGAAACACACCCAGATTTAAACATGCTTTAAAAGCAAATATGGTGAGGAACAAATTGTCCTTTGACCCACTAGTGATTTGGTTGGTTTGGAGATTGGAGAGCAAGAAGCAAGCGTTTGCCTGAATTACTGAAAAGTTGCTGAGTGCTATATACCTGTCTGAACCCTACCGTGTACCTGTCTGAAACCCTGCTCCTCTGTCTATCATCTCTCTCTTCTACACCTGTCAGACCCAAGTCACTCCTGTTCCCCCTACCTGCTTGTTGTCTGGCCACTGATTGTCCATTCACAGTCAGTGATAGTACCCTGTGTCACTGACTGTGAGTACACTGGGACAGATAGGGAAAAATGCTTGAGTGCCTGATTGTAAACCACTTAATACACCTTGTCTAAGCAGTATATAAATATATATTTTTTTAAAAAAAACCTTTCTCCTTCCCTTGCCTTTGTTTGCTCTTTGAGCTGAGAGTGATTGCTGCAACTGTGGGTGTGGGGGAGACTGAGTGAGTGTTGCTGTTGGGGTACCATGTACCAGGGATGGGTGGGAGAGTGATTACCAGGGTGTTTTCTGTCTGGGGAGGGACTCACTACTTGTTGTAGAAGTAGGTGCACAGAGTGTTGTTTGTGGGGATAGTGGGGTACACATGTGGTGATGAATGTACTTAATGCACTGGTGGCGGAGGCGGCTATGCAGCAGGTGGAAGAGAGTGATCAGGAGACACCCCCGTGTGAGGGTGTTCAGGACCCACTTCTGCTTCCTGGACCTGGCAGACCATGAATGCATAGACAGATAACGCTTTGACAGGACTGCCACACAGGACCTGTGTTAGCAGCTTAAACCCCTCCTCCAGTTCCGCACCCACAGGAATTATCCCATCCCCATCCACCTTAAGGTCACTGCCTCCCTCACATTCATAAAAGTTAGCTATTGTGATACATTGAGGGGCATTTTCAATAGGAAGTCTAAAAGTGTAATTTGGATGTGTTGAAAAAAACATCTGAAATCCAGTGGAGAAAATGTTATTTTCAAAACAGCCAGATGTCAATCTTTTAGTTTTGAAAATACCTATGTAGATGTTTTGGTCCTTAGTACGTCTATCTTTTTTGGCCATTATCAAAAATAAAAACATCCACATGAAAAGCACACAAAAAAGCAAGTTTTGTAGACATACCCAACTACCTTCTCTGAATTCCCAACAGCTCAGCTAATGGTCGATTCCCCTGCCAGGATCAGCTGATTTGGCAGGAAGAAAAAAAATGTCTCTCCTTCCTTCCCTCACACCCACTGGTCCCCTCGACTTCCCCCCACATCCACACGACAACCCCCATACCTTCGGATGACAAATCGGCAGAAGCCACTCCCTCCTGCCTATAGGACCGTATGCTCAGAATGATGAGATTTCCCCCTCCCAATACATCTTGGGATGCAGTGGGAGGGATCTAAGGCCCTGATTGGCTTAAAATTGTGATGTCGGGTGGATGTGGGAGATGTTGGGGGATGTAGGAAGATGGGTGGATGTGGGGAGATGGGGGATGTAGGGAGATGTCGGGTGGATGTGGGGAGATGTCAGGGGATGTTCTATTTGGGTGGTGGGAGGGAGTCGTGACCACTGGGGGAGTAAAGGAGGATCATGCCTTAAACCCTCCAATGGTCTTCTTGTCAGACGCAACTAAAACGGATCTAACTCCCAGCGTCTAAATTCTACTTAAGAAAGCTTCGGCTATTCCCTCAGGATGTCCAGGTCTAAGTTCACCCATAACACACCTCCCAACAAGCCCCTCTGAGCTCTGGATGCACAGCAGCTTAGAAGTGCTGCTGAATGTCCAGAAAGTTGGTTTTGATTATTGGCACTTGGATGTCCCTGCTATTAGGACATCTAAATGCTGACTTAGGTGGATTTTTGGACTTTTTAAAGTTTTGATTATGTCCCCCATCGTCATTAAACAAGCTGATAAAGGGGGTACAATGGTGATGATGAATAAGAGTGACTATGAAAGAGATTCACAAACAAGTTAATGACAAATTCTACAAAGCTTTACAATTTGACCCGAATGAATTGATTACCTTTTGGAGACTGTAAACAAGCAGGCTACGTTACCATTAGAGAAAACATTTTTTTTTAATGTGCAGTTTCCTAAAATACCTGTTATTTTTGTATTGCCTAATATTCACAAGAGTTTGGTTAAGTCACCAGGCAGACCTATTGTTTCTGCCATTGATTACTTGTTGGAACCTTTATCCAAATTCACGGACACTTTTTTGCAACCTTTGATCCCTCAGAACCCCTCATAGGTGTAAAATTCAAGCCATATTATCAATATCATTAAAGAATTTATTCTATTCTGGTGACTTTGAATGTTGAGTACAAACATTCCCCAAGCAGAAGCATTAGATGTAATAAGGAAGGCATTAACAGGACTTCGAATTTGAAAATACCTATAGAAGCACTAAAAGAGAATTATTATTTTTTCTTTGAGAGAATCTTTTATAAACAAATCAAGGACCCTCCCATGGGGGCCACTATTTCAATCCAATTTTTATGTTGCTGAATTTGAAATTACTTTTTTGAGGGATTGTCCCTTTTACATTATATTTTCTCTTGCCATCGCTACATTAATAATATTTTGATGATCTGGAAGGGTAATGAGAATGACCTGCATACTTTCTATGAATGGCTAAACAGTAGAGAGAAGAATTTCAAATTTAAAATGAATTACAATAGAGATGAACAGTAGAGATATGAGAGTAGGACTTTCAGGACCACTATATATTGAAAGCCAACAGATGTAAATAAGTTGCTACAATATGATAGCTGTCATAGCATTTAGTCAGTTCTTGAGAGTCAAGAGGGTTTGTTATGAACCTTTAAATATGAGGAAGCATTTTAAAGAGATGGCCTCCAGATTCTATGAAAGGAGTTATCCAGCACATTCTGTTAAAGAAGGACTTCCTTATTACATCTAATGCTTTCCATTATGATCATTTATCTCATGAAATTATACAGATTCTCAGGAACTATTGGCCAATCATTCAGGCTGTACCATACTTTAAAGGTAAAGAATTAATGGTTGTTTTCAAAAGACATGATAATCTGAAAGATATTCTAGCATCGTCTGTAATGTCAACTTGCAAGCTAAATTTTTTAACCATCCTGGGATGGGTGCGAAATATGAATTATGTCATTTTTCCAATTGTAAAACAGAACGTGTCATTTATGCTGTTAGGCTCATAATCAAAAAAACATAGACGTCCAAAAAGCATCCTAAATCGGCACTTGGATGTCCTAATTTAATTTTAATTTTAATTTAATTTAATTCTTATATACCGCTAATAACTGTGAGGTTTCTAAGCGGTTTACGTGATGCATTAAAGATACAATAAATAAAAACTAAATAAATAAGATAGGTACTTGGAAATTCCCTAACTGTCCCAAAGGCTCACAATCTAACTAAAGTACCTGAAGAAACAGTATGAAAAATAAAATAAAAAGACAGAGGTAGAGATAGAGATAGAAATGAAATATTCCAACAAGTAATGAATAAATAATTTAAAGATAGAATTAAAATAATAATTAAAGTAAACAAAATAGAGATAAAAATAAGCATAGAGAGAAACAGAAACACACTCCAAAAAAGCATCAAGATTGCCAGGATGTCCAAATGGCGATAATCAAAACTGTCTCTCTGTACTTCTAGCGAGGTGTTCCAGTCTCTGTACGTTCAGAGCACGAAATGGGTGTGGTGGAGGCGTGTTATTGACAGGCTTTGGGCATTCTCAAGGGTGGCTTAGACATGGAGGTCTTACAGCAATAAACATTTTGCAAGACATCCTGGATGAAACTTATACATTTGGAACTAGACCTGTTTTAAAAGGGTCTAAGTGCCACAAAGGTGCCCAAACTGACCACATGACCACTGCATGCATCAAGATAAGACAGCCCCACACTCATCTTGTACTCACTGACTCCCCCTTCCACCACACAAAAATGAGAACATAAAGTGATATACCTGACTCTAGAACAGCAGCATCTAGTATGGGGAAGCCCAGTAGAGCTGCACACAGGTGTTTTAAGTAGCCTGGTGGGTGGGCTAATGAACCATAGAGAGGAGGACCCAGGCCCATAAGACACTCTAACCACTACATTTATGGTAGAATGTGTGAGCCCACCCAAGCCCTACTATACTGCCTCATAGGTGCCACCTGTAGCCATAAGTGCTATTGGGGTGTTACACAGGTTTGTATTTGGGGGGGGGGGGCTCACCCTATATTAATAGGGAGTTATAGTGAGATATACAGCTGGTACCCTTTATGTGAAGTTCACAGCAGTGCCCTTTAAGGTGTCCCATTGCTCTGTCGGGATGGCTATGTGGCCAGTCCATTACTTTGCTGGCCTCACCCACATCCAAATGGTCAGGATTAGGATGCTTTCAACCTGAATGTTTTTCCGATTGGAAAATGGGGTATATAGTTAGATATTCTAGCAGCCTAGACATCCTGGTGGCCAAGATATCTAAGTAGATGATTTTCAAAATATATATATATTTGGACGACCAGCAGTTTGCCATTCACAAATGGTCATTTCTGCACCTCCAGGTTTGGATGCTGATCTGGAAACATCTAAGCTGGACTTAGAATTTTTTTTACATTGGTATACATTGGTTAAACCAAGCAGGCTTATAACAAGTGTATTATAGAACACAAGAGTGCAATTAAAAGGAAATTATCTGGGAATCCTTTGGTGGCACATATGATTCGTAAAGGACATTATTCTGAAAAAATACATTTTATTGTATTACATATTATTAGTGAGCATTGGAGAGGTGGAGATACTGACAGACTGCTTCTCCAGGCTGAACAACATTTTATTTTAAAATTTGATACTATTGCTCCCATGGGACTTAATCTGGATTCAGATTTATTGGGGGGGGGAGGGTGTTATACCACGAGTCATTCAGGACACTGATTTAGGTGGTGTTTCCAGCATTGCCCAATACCCCCTCCTATACAAAGCTGTGCTAGTGTTTCTAGTGCCGGCCACCACGGTAACAGCTCTTGGATTTTCTGAAGGGGTGGGTTAGTGGCAGTAGCTACACCCCCCCAAAGAGGATTTAAGCTCTGCTTTTGGGTCCAAAATTGTGTCTTGGATCCTCTCCTGCCATCTGACCATCAACTCTGAAAGAAGAGCCCCTTCACTTTGCCCATTGCCTGAAGCTGAACACCTGAGAGAAATAGATTCAAGCCTGTCTGTACCACCCAGGTGAGACACAATAGGCACGTGCCTCTGAGCATGGAATCTTAGTCTAGGGGCAAGTAACAGAACAGAAACCTAGTGCTGACGTGTTACAGTGGGAAAGTTTGGGGGAAATACTTCCCTCTCCAAATAAGGCCTTAGGATTGTATAAGAACATAAGAATTGTCACTGCTGGATCAGACCAGTGGTCCATCGTGCCCAGCAATCCGCTCACGCGGTGGCCCTCTGGTCAAAGACCAGCACCCTGAGACTAGCCCTACCTGCATACGTTCCAGTTCAACAGGAACTTGTCTAACTTTGTCTTGAATCCCTAGAGGGTGTTTTCCCCTATGACAGACTCCGGAAGAGCGTTCCAGTTTTCTACCACTCTCTGGGTGAAGAACTTCCTTACGTTTGTATGGAATCTATCCCCTTTTAACTTTAGAGAGTGCCCTCTCATTCTCTCTACCTTGGAAAGGGTGAACAATCTGTCTTTATCTACTAAGTCTATTCCCTTCATTATCTTGAATGTTTCGATCATGTCCCCTCTCAGTCTCCTCTTTTCAAGGAAGAAGAGGCCCAGTTTTTCTACAGCACTATTATCCAGGTAGCCCATATTCCATTCAATGAGAATCTACATCTATGGCAAAATGGAGCTAAAGTAAAGTCTGTACAATTCTGGTACTAGGGTTCCACCCTACAAGTCTGAGATCTCCAGATGTACATTTCTATAAATGGCATTTACCATAGGATAAGAACTGTGCAGTTAACGTCTTGGTTTTACTGAAAGGAGTAAGGAGAATGTAAAACAGATCAGCTGTAAATAAGCTGGATCTGTTTGTGTTATATAACTGTTCAAAGAAAGTGCCACTTTCATCCACTGGAACACTAAAGTTTAAGAGTGTGGAGTTTAACATCTGGTGTTGGTCTACCTTTTTTGGGGAGTGAGTGGACAGCCTGATGCACACTTGCAATGGCTCCTCAGCTTCAAAGCTGGTCCCAGCCCTGATCCCGAACAAATAAATTCTTTATGTACCCCTTCTTCCACCATCCAATCAGGGGCTAGGCAATTGCCTAGCACCCCACATTACCAAGGGGCTTACAGATGTACAGTATGATTCATACTGTGGTTCATGAAGGTGTTCTGTTCACAAGCAGAGGCAATAACGTCAGCTTCTAGATTTTCTGTGTCAATAGCTGTACTTATCTACCTTAATATGAATAGATGCCATGAAACTATTCTATTGGGACTTTAGGCTGTATTCGGTTGACTTATGATTCTCAAAAAATTATATATTTCAGAACAGCGTGGGATCTCCAAAAAGTTCTCTTAAAATTTGAAATGTTACTAGATTACCTAACTTTTAAGTGCCTTGGTATCAGATGGTCTCCATCAAGATAGGTAAATCCTATCAGCACCTTGCGACCAATGTCTCATCAAGAGCTCTCACTAGTTCTGCTCCCTGTTGCTTTTGTAAAACGATTTAACAAAGTGCTCCCCAGAGCCACCAAGAGCCTCTTTCAGCACATCATTGTATGCTATCAACCTAAGGCATGGCACGCTCAGCAATTTATTTGGCCATGAGTTTAGCACAACATTTCACAGAGTGGTCTCTCCAGAGACTTCCATGTCAACCACAAGCCATGCAAGGAAAGGAAGATAGTGTCTTATGTCCTGAGCACAAGATGGATTCTAGATGTGATATCCTCTATAAGTAGGAGATACTTCAATTGATAATATGCATAGCAAAAAACCCAAAAACCTACAGACAACTGAAAACAATCTATTCACATTGTGCTTGGAATGAACTGATTTTGTGAGAGTCTTCGACTGAATCAGCCTGGGGCTTGCTGCTTGCTTTCTCGTGTGTGTCTGTCCTGAGTGCTAATCTTCTGCAGAAAGTGTTGGGCTGTGATGAATCTGCTGACATTTCCA
Organism: Geotrypetes seraphini; assembly: GCF_902459505.1. NCBI lineage: Eukaryota > Metazoa > Chordata > Amphibia > Gymnophiona > Dermophiidae > Geotrypetes > Geotrypetes seraphini. Next base: position 90,938,249 of record NC_047094.1, on the reverse strand, counting down.
GAGATTACTGGAAGCAAATGCCTTTTATGGAACACTAAGGAGAATTATGATTTCTTAAGCTCTGGTCGGACAGAAATAAGAATGTGGACACAACTTAAAGGTCAACTTAGTAAATAAACATTAGGATTTGGTATAATACAAGCTGATCTGCATGTGTGTGATCATCGGATGAAAACAGTCAAATGTGTTTATGCTGATTTTTATTTAATTGAAAGTTTCATTATACCTCTTGCAACAATGTAACCTTCCTCTATAATATATTGTAACGTTTTCCCCTATTGTAACAGTGTATATTTCCTCTACGATAGTGGTCTCAAACTTGCGGACCGCCAGGCACTATTTTGAGGCCCTTGGTATGTTTATTATAATCACAAAAGTAAAATAAAACAGTTTCTTGATCATATATCCCTTGTGACAGGGAAGCTCCTGTCACAGTGAAAACTACTGCTAAAACTCCCCAACATGCAGCACAGGGTTCTGTAAAACTTGACCTGGAGCCAGAACAGCTGGCTCAGCCCAGAGAATGCAAGAAAAGGCAGGTCCCAGCACAGCTCAAGAGCCAGATGGGAGGGCACTGAAAACCACTAATTTCCCCTATCACTCCTTTCCTCAAGTCAGGGAGAAACCTGAGACCAATTTGGAGAGGGGTGGAGTCAGACAGGGCCGCCATCAGGGCAGTACTACCAGTCCTGCATTCAGGGGCCCGGAGCTGACAGGGGGCCTGGGACAGTAGCGTACCTAGGGGGGGCGGTGCGCCCCGGGTGCACGCCCCAAGGGGGTGCACAGGAGAGAGAGCTGAACGAGGACGATGAGGGACCCGCGGGATTAAATATAACTCGAGCCGCGAGGCTCATCTTCTACTCCGACTGCCCTGCCGCTCATACAGCCGATCGGAAGTCTTCCCCGACGTCAGCGCTGACGTCGGAGGGAGAGCTTAAGCAAAGCCCGCCCTCCGACGTCAGCGCTGAAGTCGGGGAAGACTTCTGGTCGGCTATGTGTGCGCGGCGGGACAGGCAGGAAATAGAAGACAAGCCTATGCGGCTCAAGCTACATTTTGCTGAGAAAGTTGCTAAGATGGGCTGGGAGGCAAACGGGGAACACAAAAGGGGGAGGGAATGCGTTTTGGATACAAGGCATGAACTTGGGAGAGAGGAAGGGAGGGAAAGAGATGCTGAGGTGGGGGAGGGAATGCATTTTTGGACACAGAAGGCATGAACTTGGGAGAGAGGAAGGGAGGGAAAGAGATGCTGAGGTGGGGGAGGGAATGGGTTTTTGGACACAGAAGGCATGGACTTGGGAGAGAGGAAGGGAGGGAAAGAGATGCTGAGGTGGGGAGGGAATGCATTTTTGGACACAGAAGGCATGGACTTGGGAGAGAGGAAGGGAGGGAAAGAGATGCTGAGGTGGGGGATGGAATGGGTTTTTGGACACAGAAGGCATGGACTTGGGAGAGAGGAAGGGAGGGAAAGAAATGCTGAGGTGGGGGAGGGAATGCATTTTTGGACACAGAAGGCATGAACTTGGGAGAGAGGAAGGGAGGGGAAGAGATGCTGAGGTGGGGGATGGAATGGGTTTTTGGACACAGAAGGCATGGACTTGGGAGAGAGGAAGGGAGGGAAATAGATGCTGAGGTGGGGGAGGGAATGGGTTTTTGGACACAGAAGGCATGGACTTGGGAGAGAGGAAGGGAGGGAAAGAGATGCTGAGGTGGGGAGGGAATGTGTTTTTGGACACAGAAGGCAAGGACTTGGGAGAGAGGAAGGGAGGGAAAGAGATGGTTGTGTACATGGGAAATAGAAGAAAGGAGAATTTTTGGTCATAGGGAGGGAGTGAGGTACAGACAGTGGCATACCAAGGTGGGGGTGGGGCAGTCTGCCCTGGGTTTACGCCCCAAGGGGGTGCACAGCTGGCCACCCTCCAGTGTTCTCCCTAGGCTGGCAAACTGCGTCTCTTTAGCCACCGCCGCCATTGGGAACAGGCCGGTTCCAAGTTCTCCCTGCTTTTCCCTGTGGGGCCGATCAACTCTCGCCACCCACGTCAATTCTGACGTCGGAGAGGACGTTCTGGGCCAGCCAATCGCTGCCTGGCTGGCCCAGAACGTCCTCTCCGACGTTAGAATTGACGTCGAGTGGCGAGAGTTGGTCGGCCCCGCGGGGAAGAGAAGCAGGGAAAACTCGGCGCCGGCCTGTTCCCGATAGCGGCAGTGGCAGCCTATTCCCCAGTGGTGGTAACAGCATTTTCCCAATGGTGGTGGCATAGGGGAGGGCAAGGAGAAAGAAAGAAAGGGGGGGGCAGGGAGCCAGAAAAAAAAAGAAAGGGGGCTGGGTGAAACAAAGAAAAATGGGGCACGGAGAGAGAGAGAAAGACATACAGAATGAAAGGGGGGTATGGAGAGAGAGAAAAAGAAAGAAGGGGGCAGGGTGAAATAAAGAAAAAGTTTGGGGAGGGAATGAGGTTTGGAGGAGAGGAAGCATACAGGAGGCTGAAAGAAGGGAAGAAATATTGGATGCACAGTCAAAAGAATAAAGTGCAACCAGAGACTGATGAAATTACCAAAGGTAGGAAAATGATTTTTATTTTCAATTTAGTGATCAAAATGTGTCCATTTTGAGAATTTATATATGTAATGTAATGTAATTTATTTCTTATATACCGCTACATCCGTTAGGTTCTAAGCGGTTTGAAGAAAGTATACATTAAGATTATAAATGAGAAGTAAGAAGGTACTTAAAAAATTCCCTTACTGTCCTGAAGGCTCACAATCTAACTAAAGTACCTGGAAATTAATAAAGAAGAGAAAATAAAGATGGTTGAAAAAAGAAAAATTCTATGTGAACTTATAGGATGGAAATTAAACTGACAGTGAAGAACTGTATGAAAAATACATATGGAATGCAGTTAGAGAGGGTAGGTTACAATCTATTTATGGTATTTGTTTAACTGGAAGGTGTTAAGGTGGGTAATTTGGGGGAAGGTTATCTGAAGGTAGGTGAATCTTCTGGAGGTAAAAGAGGAGGGTTAAGATATTTGGATGAATTTTTTGAAAAGCAGGGTTTTGATTTCTTTTCTGAATGTTTTGAAGTTGTCTGATATTGTCATAAGATTGGAGATGGAATGGTTGATTTTTGCTGCTTGTGTTGCCAGAAGGTTGTCAAACATTTTCTTGCGTTGTGTGCCTTTGAGTGGGGGGAAGGCGAAAGGGTTCGAGGTTCTTCTGTGTCTTGAGGTAGAGATTTGGTTTAAGCGGTTGTTTAGATAGGACGGGGAAGAGCCGTGTAATGCTTTGAATATCAGGCAGTGGAATTTGAATTGGATTCGTGCTTGTATGGGTAGCCAGTGAGAGTCTAAGAAGGCAGTTGTTATGTGATCATATTTTTTGAGTGAGTAGATCAATCTGAGGGCGGTGTTTTGTATGGTCTGGAGTTGTTTTATCATAGTGGCTGTCTATATATATGCTGTCTATATTTTGCACTATGGCCCCCTTTTACTAAACCGCAATAGCGTTTTTTAGCGCAGGGAGCCTATGAGCTTCAAGAGCAGCTTTGGGCATTCAGCACAGGTCTCTGCGCTAAAAACCGCTATCGCGGTTTAGTTAAAAGGGAGGGGAAAAATTTGTCTATTTTTGTATAGTTGTTACTGAGGTGACATTGCATAAAGTCATCTGCCTTGACTTCTTTGAAAACCCGCGGAATATAAATGATAATTAACATTTTCTCTGCGTACAGCATGCTTTGTGTTTTTAAAATTTTATTGTTGGTAGATCATTTTGACTTGGCCACAAAGGTAAGGGGGAGGGAGGGGAGCTGCTGAAAGAGTCTACCTTGACGTGGTTGCAGGCTTACAAATCTTTTGGTCAAAGAGTGCGGCGACAGAGAAAAGTATGTGTGTATTCGGCCCATTTAAGAAGGTGGGTCAGGGGGGGAAGGGGTGGGTGGGGGGCCCAATAGGATTGCTCAGTAAGGGGCCCAGAAATTTCTGATGGCGGCACTGGAGTCAGACCCCGGAGTTTGCAGGCTGGGAAGCCTCAAATGGGAAGCAAGCAGAGGCAGCAGGAGGGAGGACACAGCTGGCTCTGATTACAGAAGCCAAACGACCCAAGGAGATTCCAGCCTTCACCCATGGCTTAAGCACCAGCAGGGACATTTTGCAGGAGGCCAGCTCACAAGGAGAGGGAGTACCACACACGGGAGGTATAGTGCCTTGCAGATTAAACCCCAGAGGGAAGGGCTGGAAGTTTACCCCCCATGGAAATGCTGCAGGAGAGCTAGCAGACATGAAGGGAGGGGGATGGGATGTAAAGCCAGGAATGGATGTAGAAATGGAAAGCCAGGGTTCCCAAGAGGGTGAATGGGAAATGTGTAGTGACCCTGGGGAGAGTATGTGTGGGGAAGATATGGACCTGGGAGGGTATAGTGTGTGAGAGTCCCAGTTGGTTTCATAAAGAAAGTTTTTCTGTTTCCCTTTTGACTGCATGCAGAGCTGCATGACTACAGGCAGAGCTGAGGCAGCCCTGCTTAATTAAGGGAGAAAGTGTGTGTGAATAAATCCTTATTCAGACTCCCTAGGAGCCAGAGATAACCAAGATAAGGGTCACTTCGGGTGGGCCTGGAGACGTCAAACTAAATGGTAGGCGTGGCCCGCACAGCCTGACAGGCAAGGCTGTGAAGGTTCCCTGGGAGCAGGGTGGGATAGAGCAAGAAACAAAATTTACCTTGTTTGGATGTGTGACAATGAAAAGAGCTGAGATGTGAAAAGGCTGTCATGAGCCGTGCTCAGCTGAAAGGCAAGAAGTTACTGTGAACCGGAGAGACAGTGTAGTTACTTACCTGTAACGTAGGTTCTCCGTGGACAGCAGGATAGTCAGCCACATATGGGTGTTGTCCCAACACCTCCCAATTTGCGGATAAGCTCTCCAATAGCTCAGAGAGATTTTTTTTTTTTTTTCTCTGAGCATGTGCAGTGCCCGGGCCCCACTGGGCATGCCCGAGCCCTACCCATTTCCCCCTGCTTCCCCCTGATCCCCAGGATGTTCCTAGCTGTGGCCGGGTCGGCCGTATGGGGAGGCGGGTGGGTTGTGTGGCTGACTATCCTGCTGTCCACGGAGAACCTACGTTACAGGTAAGTAACTACACTTTCTCCTAGGACAAGCAGGATGAGTCAGCCACATATGGGTGACTCCCTAGCCGAGGGATGTACCGACTGGACCTGCGCCTTAGCGCTTTGTGCATCCCTCGCCTGGCTGTGGAGGCCGAGCCGGGCAGGGTAATCAGGCAACATAAGAACATAAGAACATAAGAACTGCCATCTCCGGATCAGACCCATGGTCCATCAAGTCCGGCGATCCGCACACGCGGAGGCCCAGTCAGGTATACACCTGATGTAGTTTTAGTCACCCATATCCCTCTATGCCTCTCATAAGGAGATGTGCATCTAATTTGCCTTTGAATCCCAGCACAGTGGATTCCTTGATAACCTCCTTTGGGAGAGCATTCCAGGCGTCTACCACTCGCTGCGTAAAACAGAACTTCCTGACATTTGTCCTGGACTTGTCCCCCCTTAGCTTCAAACCATGTCCTCTTGTCCGTGTCGTGTTGGACAATGTAAATAATTTATTTTCCTGCTCTATTTTATCGATGCCTTTCAGCATTTTGAACGTCTCGATCATGTCCCCTCGCAGCCTTCTCTTCTCAAGGGAGAACAGTCCTAGTTTCTTGAGTCGTTCCTCATATTCCAAGTTCTCCATACCTCTTATTAACTTCGTTGCTCGTCTCTGCACCCTCTCTAACAGTTTTATATCCTTCTTTAGGTTGGGAGACCAATGTTGGACACAGTATTCCAAGTGTGGTCTGACCATTGCTCTATAAAGCGGTATTATGACTTTCTCCGATCTACTCGTGATTCCTTTCTTTATCATGCCTAACATTCTGTTTGCTTTCTTTGCCGCTGCCGGCGCATTGTGCCGACGGCTTCAGGGTCCTATCTATCAGTACAACCCAGGTCCTTTTACTTGTTCGCTCTTACCCAGAGTTGCGCCTGACATTCTATACTCGTATTCCTTATTCTTACTACCTAAAATGCATTACTTGCATTTCTCCACGTTGAACTTCATCTGCCATTGATCTGCCCATTTCTCTAACTGATACAAGTCGCTCTGGAGTTCCTCGCTATCCTCCTGCGATCTGATTGCCCGGCATAGCTTTGTGTCGTCTGCAAACTTAATGATCTCACTGGATATTCCGTCTTCCAGGTCATTGATATAAATATTAAATAGGATCGGCCCAAGCACGGAGCCCTGGGGCACACCACTAGTCACTTTCTCCCAGTCTGAGAACTTTCCATTTATGCCCACTCTCTGCTTTCTGTTTTCCAACCATTTGCCTATCCACCTTTGTATATCTCCCTCTATTCCATGGCTTTGTAGTTTCCTGAGAAGCCTTTCATGTGGAACTTTGTCGACTGCTTTCTGGAAGTCCAAATATATTATGTCCACCGGCATTCCACTATCAATTTGCTTGTTCACCGGTCTCGAAAAATTGAAGGTAAATTCGTCAAACATGATTTCCCTTTCCTGAACCCATGTTGACTGGGTTTCATCAAGTCGTGTGTATCTAGTGCCGGACTATGCTATCCTTGATCAGTGCTTCAACCATCTTTCCAGGGACAGACGTAAGACTCACAGGTCTGTAGTTGCCCGGTTCCCCTCTCGATCCTTTTTTGAAAATTGGCGTGACATTCGCTATCTTCCAGTCTTCTGGTATCTGTCCAGTTCTGATTGTCAGATTGGCAAGTTTTCTGCAATAGCTCTCCCGATTTCAACCTTCAATTCCTTTAAAACTCTCGGATGAATTCCATCCGGTCCAGGGGATTTGTCACTTTTAAGTTTGTCGATCTGGTAGTATATCTGGTCCAACTCCACTTCAACTGTGGTGAGGCTGTCTTCTATTACTCCACTAAACACTTTCACTGCTTCTGGTATTTTAGCGGTATCCTCCTCCGTAAAGACGGACGCAAAGAAGGAATTTAGTTTGTCAGCAATTTGTTTATCTTCCTTGATGTACCCTTTCCTTCCCTGGTCGTCCAGGGGTCCCACCGCCTCTTTTGCGGGTTTTTTCCCTTTCACGTATCTAAAGAAGGGTTTGAAGTTTTTGGCTTCTTGCGCTATTTTTTCCTCATAGTCCTTTTTGGCATCCCTCACCGCCTTGTGACATTTCTTTTGATCATCTTTATGTATTTTCCATGCTTTGGTTGTTTTCATGTGTTTCCATTTTTTGAAAGAGTCCTTCTTTTCTTTTATGGCTACCCTCACCTGTCTGGTAAGCCATGCCGGTTCTCCCTTACCTTTTGTTCTCCCCTCTTTGGAGATCCTTGGAATGTGGAGATTTTGTGCTTTTGAGATAGTATTTTTCAGTAGGGACCATGCCTGGTCTACCGTTTCAAGTTTGTCCACCTTTTTCTTGAGTCGTTGTTTCACCATGGCTCTCATGCGATCGTATTTGCCCTTTTTAAAATTAAAGGTTTTGGTTAAGGTTTTGGCACGTTTTCTATTCCCGATGTCAAGCTTAAAGTTGATCACATTGTGATCGCTCGTCCCCAGCGGTACCGTAACTTCTACTTCTTTTGTCGGTCCCGTGAGGCCATTTAGTACCAAGTCCAGGGTGGCGTTGTCTCTTGTCGGCTCCTTTACCAATTGTTCCAGGAAGCAATCCCCTAGCACCTCCAAGAACTTGGCCTCCTTGCCGCAGTTGGAGGTTCCTAGTTTCCAGTCTATCCTCGGGAAATTGAAGTCTCCCAATATTATTACATTGCCCGTTTTGCTTTCTTGTTTGATTTCCTCTATCATTTCTGAGTCAGTTTCCTCCGCCTGTCCTGGGGGACGATAATAAAGGCCAATTTTCGTGTCTGCGCTGTTTTGGCCAGGAATCTTGACCCAGAGGGACTCTAGCTTCTCTTTTGTTTCCGTTGTAGCCACTTCAACAGATTTTATTCCTTCCTGAACATATAGGGCAATACCTCCACCTTTCTGCCCTACTCGATCTCTTCTATATAGTTTGTATCCCTGCAGTACGGTGTCCCATTTGTTTTCTTCATTCCACCATGTTTCTGTTATGCCAATGATATCCATGTTCTCATGTCTTGCTATCGTCTCTAGTTCTCCCATTTTGTTTCCTAGACTTCTAGCATTTGTATACATGCATTTAAGTTCCCTTCGTGTTACCTTTTTGGACTTTCTACTCTTGGTTGTCCTTACAGTTTCCTTTACGGTATCCTTTACTGCTCCTGTGTTATCTCCCATGTTTGTTGTGTGGTCATCCCCTCCTGTGTCTGGGTTGTCCTTTCCTGCATTGTTCTCCTTTGTTGGCTGTGAGGTTGACCTCTCTTGTGTATGAGTAGTAGTCCTTTGTTCCTACGTCAGGGCATCCTGTTGTCCGTACCATCGACCGGTCGTCGACTGTCGGCTTTCCCCTGTCCTTCAGTTTAAAGCCTTCTCTATTGCTTTCTTCATGTTGCCTGCCAAAACTCTTGCTCCTTCCTTGTTGAGGTGTAGTCCATCCCTTCTGTAGTACTTGCTTTTTCCCCAGAACGCCGTCCAGTTTCGCACGAAGTCGAAGCCCTCGTCTTCGCACCATCGTCTCATCCAGGCGTTGATCACTTGCAATTCCCCTTGTCTCTTTCCATCTGCTCTTGGTACAGGGAGGATTTCAGAGAAGGCCACCTTCACCTCCCTGATCTTCAGTTGTCTTCCGAGTGAGCGGAGCTGGCCCTTCATCTCTTCCCTGTCATACTTCCGCCCGCTCACATCATTTGTTCCCACGTGGATAAGCACAGCGGTGGTCCACTCCCCTGCGCCATCTATGATCCTGGAGATCCTGTTGGTCACATCCTTTACTCTTGCTCCAGGCAGACAGGTGACGACTCTGTCCTCTCTTCCTCCTGCGGTGTGGCTGTCCACGTGTCGTATGATGGAGTCGCCTACGATGATCCCCAAAGCAGGTAAAGTTGTGGAAACAAGGTTTTAGATAAAGTGCTGTGTTAACTGAGCAATAATACTCACAGAACAGTGAACTGGTCAATGACAATCAATGAACAGTGAGAAACCAACTGGTCAAAAGTGACAATTCGTACTTGCATGTGAGAATTCATACTTGCCTATTCCACATTCAGTCTAGACAGGAGTGCTGGAAGACCTACTTAACTCACAGAACAGCGAATACTGGTCAATGGACAATCAATGACAGTGAGAAATACCAAGCTGGTCAACAGTGACAATTCTTAACTGGTCAACAGTGAAAATTTTGTACTTGCATATGAGAATTCATACTTGCCTATTCCACATTCAGACTAGACAGGAGTGCCTGGAAGACCTACTTAACTTCACAGAACGGCGAAAACTGGTCAATGACAATCAATGAACAGTGAGAAAACCAACTGGTCAACAGTGACAATTCTTAACTGGTCAACAGTGACAATTCGTACTTGCATATGAGAATTCATACTTGCCTATTCCACATTCAGACTAGACAGGAGTGCTGGAAGACCTACTTAACTCCCAGAACGGCGAAAACTGGTCAATGACAATCAATGAACAGTGAGAAAACCAAACTGGTCAACGGTGACAATTCATAACTGGTCAATAGTGACAATTCGTACTTGCATATGAGAATTCATACTTGCCTATTCCACATTCAGACTAGACAGGATTGCTGGAAGACCTACTTAACTCACAGAACAGTGAAATTGGTCAATGACAATCAATGAACAGTGAGAAACCAACTGGTCAACAGTGACAAATCGTACTTGCATGTGAGAATTCATACTTGCCTATTCCACATTCAGTCTAGGAAGGAGTACTGGAAGACCTACTTAATCGATATCTATAACACCCTACTTGAACAGTGTTTGTCGATATTTATAACACCCTACCTTGATCAGTGTTTGTCAAGGCTGTGCTAGTGGTTGCTGTCCCTCCCGGGAGGGAACCTGTGCTTGGTGAAGGTGTGCATGGAGGACCAAGTGGCTGCATCGCAGATGTCCCCTATTGGTGTGTGGTGCAGATGTGCCGTTGTGTTGGCTATGGTTCTGCGCTGGTGGCGTTGGCTCCCACCTGCGGTTGATGCTGCGCTTTTCTATAGGTGAAGGGGATGCACTCTTATATCCAGCGCGCGCGCCTGCGTTTGGTGGCCGGAAGTCCTGGTCTGTTTAGGTCATAGGAGACGAACAATTGAGGCTTTTCTAATCTGCTGCATAGTCAGGGCCCGCACACAGTCCAGGAGGTGTTGCTGAGGTGCCAGTGTGCCTCCCTGTGGGGAGATGTAGAGTGCCAGGAGACACGCTGAAGCCGCCTTCGGCAAGAATCGGGGGTGGGTTCTGGGTACCACCCTGTTCTCATGAGGGAGTGTGTCGGTAGACACGATGGTCAGGGTTTTCCCATCCAGGAATACGGGATCTGCCTCCCCCAAAGGTTTGAAGGGGTCGAGGTGAGATGATGCGGCACCAAGTTGAGGTCCCATCTTGGTGGTGGTCTGACCGGTGGGTGCAGATTGGACAGTCCCTTCATGAAATTTTGTGATTACTGGATGCCTCGACACTGGTTTGCTGTCTAGGCCAGCGTGGGTACTGCCGTGATTGCACTTAGGTGGACCCTTGATGGAAGTGGGTTTTAGGTCCCCCTGAGATAAGCTCAGTATGTACTGCAGGATGTCCGGTATTGGGCAGTTGTAGGGGTCTCGCTGCGTGTCTGTGCACTGGTAGCGGAACCTTCTCCCGTTCAACCCATAGCGCTTTCTGGTTGAAGGTCTTCTGGCTGCCATAAGAGTGTGCTCCACATCTTGTGGTAGGTTCATCTTCTCATCATCCATGCGGTCAGGGCTAAGGAACGCAGATCGTGGTGGAGGGGGTAATGAGAACTGCACTGATCTGGAGCGGGGAGAGGTGGGTGAACCGCTATCCCTTGCCGGAACGGGAACCCTGGTTGCAGGAGCCCGATCAGGGCAATCATGATCACCGTTGCTCTGTCCTGAAGAATCTTCTGTAGGACTTAGGGTGTTCCAACTCACAGACAGACCGTCGGGGCTGAGATGGCGATGGGTTGATCTCTTTGCGCAGAAGGTCGAGTATTTTGAGTTCGGTTCGGTTGCAAACAGGTCGATGCTCGGTGTGCCCCAGGTGCTGAAGATCTTCTTCATCGCCGCTGGGTTGAGACACCACTCATCGGGATCCAGCTGGTGGCTGAGTCTTTCTGCCAGGTCGTTCTGCTCCCACAGGAGGTAAGTTGCCTGGATGGTGCATTGAATGGAGTTGGAGAACTCCCACATGTGGCAAGCTTCCTTGCATAGCGAGGTTGACCCTGTCCCTCCCTGTTTGCTGATATAGTGCGAGGCCACCTGGTTTTCTGTTTGGGTGAGGACTGCCCTGCCTGTTTGAAGGTTTTGAGGGCATTCCCTAAGGCCCTGAGCTCCAGTGGGTGGGTGGTCAGAGGTTGGGTACACTGGTCCCAGTGACGTCTGAGGTGCCCTTTCAGGGATCACATGAGTAGTCTGGTGTGCTGCACAACAAAGATCGGAGCGTGCTGATGATGAGCTGCTGGCAGGGATGCACTGGACCAGGGATGTCATGGCGTCGATCTGGTAGTCCCGTAGGACGGCCTTGGTCTGCATGGTGTCGATGACTGCCCAGATGAACGATATCCCCTGGGTGGGATCAGGTGGGGTTTCATGTAGTTGATGAGGAACCCCAGTTCTTGGAGGAGGGTTATGGTGGTTGACGGGGCTGCCAGCTGTCGAGATAAGATAGGACGCGCACCCCTTGAAGGCGAGGAAGTGCCACTGCCACGCACTTTGTGAACGCTCTTGGAGCCGTTGAGAGTCCAAGGGGCAGGACCTTGTACTGGAGGAGTCTGTCTTGGCTTTAGAAGCGACGATGCCTCCTGTGGGCTGGGTGCATGGGATACTAGCCAATACTCGGGCTGTAACAGGGCCAAGACTGTACCCAGAGAGTGCATCTGGACCTTGTGTATGCATCTGTTGAGCTTACAGAGATCCAGGGACGAGCGTTGTCCTTGTCCATGGAGACGCGGGGGTTCCTGGAGTAGAAACCCCTTGGTGATCTCCTCTGTTCGTCACCGCCTCTATTGATTCTGCCGAAGCAGGTCCTCTCCTTGCTGCAGGAAAGTTGGGGCGTCAGATGGAGGGTGCCCCGCCCACTCGGGGGGGGGGGTCGGGAGTGGAGACGAATTCGGAATCCCTGCTTTATGATGCTGAGGGTCCACTGGTCGATGGTGATCCTGGGCCAAGCCTTCGCAGACAATCTGATCCTGCTGGGCCGGAGGGTGGTCAAGGTTCTGTTTTTGTCTTGGGGAGAGGGCTGCCCTTGGATGCCCCTGCCCCTCGGGCGGTGCTTGTTTGCGTAGCAGTTATGTTACTGTTGCGAGCGCTGGGGCACAGACTGCTGCCAGTGTGGACTGGCTCAGTTGTGAGCTGGAGTCTCTATTTTATTTTATTTATTTATTTCCTCTCACTGGCCTCCTGATAAAGCCGCATCTGGAACTGGAGCGCAGCAATTCGTGCACTCAGCATTGCGCCCTCGAAGGTCTTTTTCCCCGTGGAAACCAGGGTTTTTCAGGTCCTTCCCTGACGGGGGTTGGAGGGGGGGGGTCGTGCTGCCCTGTTTCTCTTAAGCTACCGCAATGTCCATGTATGGCTGCTGCGGGTTGTCGAATCCCTGGGCTGGAAAGATCTGGTACTTCAATCCCAGTCTCCTTGATGTTGGTTGCCCTGAGGAGGGAGTCAGCCAAATCTCGTCTCTGCCGTCCAGGAGGTTCTTGTGGACTGGAATCGCCACTGCCTGCGTGAAGTACTGGTACTGGTAGTTCAGGCCTTGTAGTACTCTGTCTTGGGTACTTGTTGTCCACCCACGTGGATCTTGAGAAAGGCTGTGAGTTTCTGGAGGGACTTGGGGTGAGTCCTCGTTTGTGGGGTTTTTTTTTGTTTTTTTTTAGTAAATATTTATTTATTTTTGTGGGTGGTGACTCGGGGCGTGGCTGGAGGCTAGTGTGTAGCTTGTTCCTCCGTTGCTTGGGTGCATGGCATGCCGCTGAACCGCGCCATGTTGTTGTGCGTGGCTCCCTCTAAAGGGGGACATAGTGGGGAGTGTAGCCCGCTGAGAGAGGAGTGGGTCAGCAGGAGGATTAACTGTGGCTGCTGGTCCCACCCCTGGTGGTTCGCAGGTTCATGTGCTGCTCCACTTGACTGGTTGGGTGGCTCCATGTACCCCACCACCCTTCTCTGTCCTTCTTGAGAGGGGGGGAGAGCCTGCAGAGAAGGGGCAGGATGCACCCCTTCATCTGTGCCAGTGCACCTGGCTGCGTTTCCCACTGTGCCTGGAGGCAGAGAAAAAGGAGTGATAATGCCTCTTGAGTGGGCTTCTGCTGCTGTACTGCCTATTGTATATTAAACTGTACAGCGCTGCATATGCCTTTCAGTGCTATAGAAATCATGAATAGTACAGAGTCCCTCATGCTAGCTGGAAAAGCACTCTGCCTAGGTTTTATGAAGAGCAAACAGCTTTTTAGACAGAGGAGTTTCAAACCCCCACCCTTGGAGAGGCATGGTCTGACATGCCGCATCTCTGAAGATATCAGCACCCTGCTGAGAAAGGCAGACTCCTCGTTCCCAACCTGAGAGGGGGAGGGGGGGCGGGGTGGGAAAGGTGTGAATTGTAGACTCTGCAGGACCCCAAGAGGGAAAGAAACATCGAGTTGGTTTTTTTTTTTTTTTTTTTTCAGCATGTCCTTTATAAGCTGAACTCTGGGGCAGCATGTCTCCTACTGGGGGGAGAGGTCTGCAGGTACCCTCCAAGGGAAAGAAGCATGGGAGATTCTTTCTCCTTAAATTCAGATTGGGAGGAGGGTGGGGCAGAACCCTCGGGGCTGCAACAGATTAACAGAGGTTTTCCCAAAAACAAGCAGATAGGACTTACCTTTGAACCCCAATCGGCTCCCTTCAGAGGCTGGCTGTAAGAGGCAGCATGCCGTCTGGAGGGTGAAAGCCCCGATCTGTTGCTTGCAGAGGCTGTGGATTTACGCAGCAGCATGCAAGACTCCTATTGGCTGCCCTGCAGAGGATGGTTGCGTGGCAACATGCAGGGATTCCTGGAGAGATCTCTCGGTCTGGCGAGATTCCTATCGGCTGCCCTGCAGAGGCTGGTTCAAAGCGGCAACATGCAGGGGGACTCCGGGAGATATTTCTCTACCGGGCCAAGTGCAGGTGGGGGGATTAGCTGAGCCAGGGCATCCTGGAGGCTCCTTGCCACTGTAGCATGTGGATCCCCCGCTGCTGCATTCTGATGAGGATGGCTGCTTGAGGAAGATTCTCGGGCCTCACTTCTCTTCATGCCCTGCGGAGGCTGGCTGTAAGCAGCAACATGCAGGAACTCCTGGAAAGATCTCTCGGTCTGGTGAGACTCCTATCGGCTTCCTGCAGGGGCTGGCGGCTAGCGACAGCATGCAGGACTTCCGGGAGAGATTTCTCGACCGGGCAAGTTGCAGTCGGGGGGGTTGACTGAGCCAGGATGTCCTGGAGGCTCCTCACTGGATTCGTCTGTGGATCCCCCGCTGCTACGCTCCGATGAGGATGGCTGCTGGAGGAAGATTCTCGGGCCTCACTTCTCTTCATGAAGTCTCTCAGTGCCCTCTTCCTTAGCTTGCGTGCACGTGGTGACATGTGCGCACAATGCAAGCCACACGGAAACCTCGAGCGCCGGATCCAATCAGTGGGCTCACAATTCATGAGGATCCAGTGTGTTCATCCTCCTCCTGCATCCCAGTTGTTTCTTTAGATGATTCAGGCATCTTCAAGTTGAGTAGAAAAGTTGTAATGGAGAGCTGTAGAAAAATCCGACCGATGGGAACGGGCGGAAACTAAAGACTGGGGATTAGGGGGAAGCAGGGGGAAATGGGTAGGGCTCGGGCATGCCCAGTGGGGCCCGGGCACTGCACATGCTCAGAGAAAAAAAAAAAAAAAATCTCTCTGAGCTATTGGAGAGCTTATCCGCAAATTGGGAGGTGTTGGGACAACACCCATATGTGGCTGACTCATCCTGCTTGTCCTAGGAGAATGATAAATCCCCGAGGGGATGTGAAACAGTGAGGACACTGGACTACTGTAGAGTTTTGAGTTTTGAAAGAGGTTTTCTTTTGATAAAGATGGGCTATCCAGTTCCTCGGTTAAGGCTCAAATGACTCACCTAGACTGAGCTATACCAGAATGCAGGAAGCACCTAAGGGAGTCTAAGAAACCAATTGTGAATGTTTTTTTTCATATTCTTATTTGGGACACTAATAAACCTGATGCTGTTTTCCAGAAATCCGGTATCCGGGTTTTCCTTCACTTAACCATATAAAAGGCGTACAAAATTCTTGCTTGCGGTCCGAGCCAGGTTTTTCCTATTCACTTGGGGACTGGCCCGGCCACACCCTTTAGGTATAAATTACAATATTATTAAGACTTAAGGAAAGATTTATAAACTATAAAGAGTTTTACCTCATGCAAAATTGTCATTTCTTTAATAAGACATTCACCTATTTTTTTCTGAGGCCCACCAAGCACCTACAAATCCAAAATGTGACCCTGCAAAGGGTTTGAGTTTGAGACCACTGCTCTACGACATGATGTAACCTTTTCCCCATGATGCTGCATGGGCCTCTTGCCTTGTAAATTGTCTTGAACCTGTACTGGATAAGTGCAATTAAGAAATCAGGACTAAACACAAAACCGCTAATGCAGTTTAGTAAAAGGAGGCCATCGTGCAAAATATAGAGAGCAGATATAAATTCTCAAAACGGACGCATTTTGATCACGAAATTGAAAATAAAATCATTTTTCCTACCTTTGTTGTCTGGTGATTTCATGAGTCTCTGGTTGCACTTTCTTCTTCTAACTTTGCATCCAATATTTCTTCCCTTCTTTCAGCCTACTGTATGCTTCCTCTCCTCCAGACCTCATTCCCTTCCCCAACTTTTTCTTCCTCTATCACTGCCACCTCGCCTTTCTTTCTATCTCCCTGCCCCCTTCTTTCTTTCTGTCTGTCTTTCTGTCTCCCGGCCCCCTTTCTCTCTTTCTCTCTCCTAGCCCCCTTTCTTTCTTTCTGTTTCCATGTCCCCCCTTTCTTTCTTTCTTTCTTTCTTTCTGTTTCCCTTCTTTATTTCTGTCTCCCTGCCCACATTCTTTCTGTCTCCCTGCCTGCCCCCTTTCTTTATTTCTCCCTGCCCTCCTCCAAGCCACTGCTTCCACCATCGGGGAACAGGCCCCCAAGCCGCCACCGCCCAAGCTCTCTCTGCTTCCCGACACAGAAGCACCGGGCCAACCAGCCTTCCTCTCCCCGATGTCAATTCTGACTTTGGAGAGGAAGTTCTGGGTAAGCCAGGCAGCAATTGGTTGGCTCGGAACTTCCTCTCCGATATCAGAATTGACGTCGGGGAGAGGAAGGTTGGTCGACCCGGAGCTTCTGCATCCTGTTTACGGCATCAGGATACAGGTAGAACGTGAAGACAACTAGAGTCTATCACGAAGCCTGGTATGGGCTCCGCAATCGATTCGCGTTGCCTTCGCAATCTACTGGTCGATCGCAATCAACCTTTTGGGCACCCCTGGTTTAGTCTATCCCCTAATTATTTTAAAATTTTATCTTAATTCGTTCGTTCCTAATGCTAATTAGTGTTGTAAACCATCTAGACATTCCTTGATAGACAGTATATCATGAACTAAATAAACTTGGAAACTTAGGATACTTTTGACAAAAAGGTGCTATATAAAATAAAAGTGTATTATAATTGTAATTGTCATCCATGAAAACACACAGTGATAAGTTATCTAAGTTGGTATTCCCAATTGAGTAAGTATATAGGATGTCAGCATAGCTATTGCTAGCAAACAGCATTTTCAGTTGGCATAACTAATGTCAGCAAAGGCCTATGGGAAATTATCTGACTCTGGATGCAGAATTCTGTGCTCCTGCACAGAATTCACATACATTAATCATTCAGCCAGACTGGATTGTTTATCAAGAAGATAGGCTGCTTGAATGGGACAAAGAAGCCAGAGACTAATCCCATCTACCATGCCTGCAAGTATCACACCCTCCTTATCAATTAAATTAACCATTGTTTCAAACAGTTTAAAAATTCTAAACAGAAAGATACTAGGACATACAATAGTTTCTATACACAGAATAAGATTCCAAGCTATAAAAGCCTCCTTTCTGCAACACATCTGGAGCTCTCTTTTTCTCTGGCTATCCTTCTCTTTATCTATGGAACACGAAGCTTGGACCATCACCCCATCCCCCTTTTTTCTCTCTCTGCCTTTCCCTGGAACTTCAGGCTTCTATGTCTTTCTTTTCCTCTGAACTCTGTAAGGCGGGGAAACTGTGTTGCTCTCTCATTAATTATAATGCATAATTGTAATGCTTATAAATATTGCTTTTCTGTAAGCCTATTTCTATAATATATTCTTTATGCAATCACCTCTGGCTGTGCCTTTTTGATTCTACTTCCTGGTGAATCTTCAGTGAGGGAACTGAACCTGGGACCTGGCGTTTGTAAGGGCGCCTCTCAAGTGACCCCACCAACCATACATTGTGGGGGCCACTAACAATCCTTACATTTTGGGGGCTCATCTCGGTCCTTCCTGATGATTTCATTTGGGTAAGTAGAATTCAATTTTTTTTTCCTTGTATGCACTGTGCAATAGGATTATGTATAGACAGAGTGAGATAGAAATCAAAAGACCTTGGAAAACCCTTAGATTGATTGTACTTTGGACTGGATGACACACTGTTGAAAAGTTCCAGTAATATTGTGGGGTTTTATACTTGGTGAGATTTTACTAATCAATAGACTTTGTATTTTTGATTGATAGACAGAGTGAGATAGAAATCAAAAGACCTTCTGGAACCCTTAAATTGTTATAGACTAGATGACACATTTGTGAATAGTTCCAGTAATATTTTGGGTTTTATATTTGGTGAGATTTTACTATCAAAAGGCTTTGTAGTGTTACCTGTGCCAGTTTGCATTTTATGCTTTGCTATTATAGGCTTGCTAGAGTGTATTGCATGTAAGAATATTTCAGCTGCTCTGAAGAAAAGCATGGTCCAAAATTAAGACACGCCATATCTGTACTAATAACTTTTACTTTTTTACCTTGTGCTTTTAATTCTATTTTTTGTCAGTCTCTGCCCTGGTGAAAGGCCCAGTACATACTGGACTGGAACTGGCAGCTGGCATTTCTCCTCTTCTAACCGACTTCTTATATTTTTTCCTGCTAAACTTCTGCCTGTAAATTTCAGGTAGTAACCTTTGCATTTAAAGTGTAGGCATAAGTGTATTATTTATGCCAATGACTCTTGCCTAAGACGCTTTACCTCATTTTTTTCTTCCTATTAACTAAAGTCTCCCTCCTTCATCAGTGGGAGCATTTCAATCTCAAAGGCTACACACAGACAGGGATGAGCAAGGCCCACGTACCAAGGCAGACTGCAGCCTCAAATATGAACCCTTTTGATTTTCAAGAACTCACAGATATTGTACACAAATAGTTTGACAAGAAAGGGGGTCCATATGAGGGTAATTTTCCAGAACATGATATTCAGAAACAAATGGTTGATCATTCTCAGGAGTTTAGAAAGAAAACAAATAAACGAAAGTGTCTTTTCATTCAAGGCATATGTAAGGGAATTATTAGCATAAGACAAGAAAATACTGACTTGAACACTCAGTGCCATCAGTTGTCCAAAGACTTAGATGAGGCACAAATTAATATATCCATGCTAAGAACCCAAATTGTTCAAACTGCAAATTCCTTTTTAGCTGTAAATGAACAATTAGAAGAGGCTAAGGCAGAATTAAAGTATTTAAAGTCAAAATGTGCCTCACAGGGACAGGTTAATGCTGTCTCCTCACAGATTCTGCCGTCTGCACCATTTCCACCCTTACCATATAATCCATGTAGTCAGTTTATAGAGAAAAAGAACACTGTTTTTGTAGCAGGCTAGCGAAAAGGTAAACTAGCTACAGATGTAGAACAGGAAGAAGAACCAACAAATGAAGGTGAGGAAAATTCATTACCAGGCCAGAGCAATACCAATAGTACCCCTATAAGTGACACAGCTCCAGTAACTGTAGTGCTGCAGAGACATATGTAGGACAGTGACATTGAAAAAATAGTACAAAAAGTGGGACCTATGCCTTTCAACATAAATGAATGGTGCAAATGGGCTACTGACATACTGATTCACTGGGGTCTAGGGAAATACAAAAGGAACAATGCAGATTTTGATAAGCTTATGCACCTAGCCCTGGGTCCACATTATTATAAATTTGGATCTCTTGTTCATCCATACCAATTTGTAAAGATGGGCATCGAACAACTATTTCACTGCACCTCTTTGCAAGTACTTAGAACTCTTTCACCCCTGCCAACCGATACCCCAGAGCAGTTTGCATATAGAGTGTGGGTAATCAATGTGGTACTTAACGAACATGAACATTGGCCCATTTCCTCAGATTATGGTCAGAGAGAACATAAAGAATTCCTATTAGAATTATTATCTCCCGAGATTACTAAATACCTTCTATTGTTCTCAAAGGACCCTAAAACTACGCCTTTTGACACTTTACTGCTCAGGATTGGGTCTGTGTGGAAGACCCAGCCAGCTCAAATTATTTCAGTATCAAAAGCTAGAAGGTGGCGTGCTGAGGGAGCACCCCAATACAAGAAAACACCACACACAGGAAATAGAGGTCATGTCAGAGGTAGTTACAGAAATTCCTCCACTTACATTCCCTTCCATGAACTCAGAGACCAAAAGGAAAAATTAGAAAAAGAGAAAATGAAATGGGAACAGGATCGTCACATAATGCAGATAGACTTGGACAGAGTAAAAAGTGATTTGACAGCTAGGAACAACAGTGCTAGTCCATAGGGATGTCCTGACTCTCTGTGTTTGAATGCCAAGGTGACTCAGGCCTTCACAGCCCAACCAGACTCCTTTCACTTACCTGTGGACTCACTTTTGGAGACGCAGGATAAGGGAAAGAAGTCAGAATTCAGCTTGAGGTATGTGGCACCTTTGATTTTGGACACTTGCAGCCGCCCCAATGTTAATACTACCATAGAGGGTCAGGATAAATTAACTTTGATTGATACAGGGGCTGGAATCAGTTTTACAAGCAGAGTGCCTCCTACTGGAGATCAGAAAAATGTAGAAATGTATGAGATTCAGGGTATAAATGACACAGCTTCAAAATGTGTTGCTTTCCCTGTGAAATGGGGCATCCCGGTTCAAAATGAACAGAGCTAGGCCATTTTAGAAATTACTGCCCCCACTATAGTGAGTACAGACAAAGAAATACTGGGAATTGATGTCCTCAACCAGTTAGACCTGGTTGTCGATATGGCTAACCTTACATTGTGGCAAGGCAGAGGAGAAGCAGAGGAGAGGAAGAGACCAGCGCCAGGGTTCCCGTTGTCCCGGCCAAGAGAGGAGCAGCGTCGGGCCAGGCACAGCAGGGGAAGCGGCGAGAGACGAAGCAGTAGGCTCGGGGAAGCGGCGAGAGTTCGCTCCGCCCACCCCCACCGCGTCAGAGGCTGCGCCGGACTCCCCCTTAAAAGGGGCGGAGCCAGCGCGGCACACGCGGCAGAGGAGAAGCAGAGGAGAGGAAGAGACCAGCGCCAGGGTTCCCGTTGTCCCGGCCAAGAGAGGAGCAGCGTCGGGCCAGGCACAGCAGGGGAAGCGGCGAGAGACGAAGCAGTAGGCTCGGGGAAGCGGCGAGAGTTCGCTCCGCCCACCCCCACCGCGTCAGAGGCTGCGCCGGACTCCCCCTTAAAAGGGGCAGAGCCAACGGCGCCCAGCCGTTCGGCGCGCGGCGAAGGCGAGCGGTAAAGGCGCTCGCCTTAGCGAGAGCGCCTTTGCGAAGGGCCTTGCAAGGGACGAGTACCTACTATCAAGAACACCGAGGAGGACTGAACGGTAAGAAAGCGACAAACACAAAAGGTAAGGAAGAGACAGACGCCAAGGGAACAAACCCACACATACAATCAAGGTGAGGTAGAGCGGAGACAGCACACACAAAAGAGACAGCAAGGCAAGCAACATAAGGAAGCAGCAGGAAAGGGACACAAGCACACACAAGGGAAGCAAGAAATGGAAGCCCAAGGAAGTCAGAAGGTGAGCTTTCCGGTCTTCTGTATCGGCTGCAATATGTATGACTACCTCCCTTCGGGGATCCAGGCATACATTTGCAATCGATGCATGGAGATGGATAGCTTGAAATGTCAGGTAAGACTATTGGAAGGAACAGTGATGGAACTCGAAGACAGAATCCGAGCACAGGAGAAGATGCTAGTGGAGTACAGCCCAAACGACGAGGTCAAGGAACTAGAAATGTTCATAGAGGAAGCTCATCAGCACCACGTAGAGATCCCAGAGCTGGAAAACTGTACTCAGGAAACCGATGTGAGGAGAGAAGACACCCATGCAAACACAGAAGAAACCGAAGACGAGGTAGGAGACAACCGCACATCAGGAGGAATAGTGAGAGCACAGGAAGACATCGCCCCACCCAAAGAACAGGAAACAATTTCAAGAGTATCAATGGAGGAAGAAGACTGGCCCTACTCCAAGGACGTGGACCTACGCCCCCCAAGGAATCCCCGAATAAAGAAGATGGGGATCATCGTAGGCGACTCCATTATACGACATGTGGACAGCCACACTGCAGGAGGAAGAGAGGACAGAGTCGTCACCTGTCTGCCTGGAGCAAGAGTGAAGGATGTGACCAACAGGATCTCCAGGATCATAGATGGCGCACGGGGAGAGGACACCGCTGTGCTTATCCACGTGGGAACAAATGATGTGAGCGGGCGGAAGTATGACAGGGAAGAGCTGAAGGGCCAGCTCCGCTCACTTGGAAGAAAACTGAAGATCAGGGAGGTGAAGGTGGCCTTCTCTGAGATCCTCCCAGTACCAAGAGCGGATGGAAAGAGACAAGGGGAATTGCAAGTAATCAACGCCTGGATGAGACGATGGTGCGAAGAAGAATGCTTCGACTTCGTGCGCAACTGGACGGCGTTCTGGGGAAAAAGCAAGTACTACAGAAGGGACGGACTACACCTCAACAAAGAAGGAGCAAGAGTTTTGGCAGGCAACATGAAGAAGGCAATCGAGAAGGCTTTAAACTGAAAGATAGGGGAAAGCCGACAGTCGACCACCGGTCGATGGCACGGATAGCAGGATGCCCCGACGAAGAAGCCAAGGAAAACTACTCCTACACAAGAGAAGACGACCTCACGGCAAATAAGGGAGAAAAAGCAGGAATGGACAAATCAGACACAGGAGGGGACGACCACACAGCAAACAAGGGTGATAACACAGGAGCAGTTAAGGATATCGTAATTGAAACTACAGGGACAGCCAAGAGTAGAAGGTCCAAAAAGGTAACACGTAGGGAACTTAGATGTATGTATACGAATGCTAGAAGTCTAGGTAACAAAATGGGGGAACTAGAGACAATAGCAAGACATGACATATTGGATATCATTGGCATAACAGAAACATGGTGGAATGAAGAAAACAAAAGGGACACAGTACTACAGGGATACAAGCTGTATAGAAGAGATCGAGTAGGGCAGAAAGGTGGAGGTATTGCTCTATATATTAAGGAGGGAATAGATTCTGTTGAAATGGTTACAACAGAAATGAAAGAGAAGATTGAGTCACTCTGGATCAAGATTCCTGGTCAATTTGGAGCAGATACGAAAATTGGCCTTTACTATCGTCCCCCAGGACAGGCGGAGGAAACTGACTCAGAAATGATGGAGGAAATCAAACAAGAATGCAAGACAGGCAATGTAATTATATTGGGAGACTTCAATTTCCCAGGGATAGACTGGAAACTAGCAACCTCCAACTGCGGCAAGGAGGCCAAGTTCCTGGAGGTGCTAGGGGATTGCTTCCTGGAACAAATGGTAAAAGAGCCGACAAGAGGCAACGCCACCTTGGACTTGGTCCTAAATGGCCTCACGGGACCGATAACAGTAGTGGAAGTCATGGTTCCACTGGGAACGAGTGATCACAATGTAATTAACTTTAAACTTGACATCGGGAAAGGGAAACATGCCAAAACCTTAACCACCACATTGAACTTTAAAAAGGGCAAATACGATAGCATGAGAGCCATGGTAGAAAAACGACTCGAAAAGAAGGTGGACAAACTAGAAACGGTAGATCAGGCATGGTCCCTACTGAAAAATACTATCACAGAAGCACAAGATCTCTACATTCCGAGGATTTCCAAAGATCGGAGATCAAAGAGCAAAAGAGAACCGGCATGGCTTACCAAACAGGTGAAGGAAGCCATAAAAGAAAAGAAGGACTCTTTCAAAAAATGGAAATACATAAAGACAACCGAAGCCTGGAACAAACATAAAGATGATCAGAAGAAATGTCACAAGGCGGTGAGGGATGCAAAACAGGAATATGAGGAAAAAATAGTCCAGGAGGCCAAAAACTTCAAGCCCTTCTTTAGATACGTGAAAGGGAAAAAACCTGCAAAAGAGGCAGTCGGACCCTTGGACGACCAGGGAAGAAAAGGGTACATCAAGGAAGATAAACAAATCGCAGACAAACTAAATTCCTTCTTTGCGTCCGTCTTTACGAAGGAGGACACCTCAACAATACCTGAAGCGGAGAAAGTGTTTGCAGGAGAAATAGAAGACAGCCTCACCACAGTTGAAGTGGACTTAGACCAGATATACTATCAGATCGACAAACTTAAAAGTGACAAATCCCCTGGACCGGATGGAATTCACCTGAGAGTCTTAAAGGAATTGAAGGTTGAAATCGGAGAGTTATTGCAAAAACTTGCAAACCTGACAATCAGAACTGGACAGATACCGGACGACTGGAGGATAGCGAACGTCACTCCAATTTTCAAAAAAGGATCGAGAGGGGAACCGGGCAACTATAGACCTGTGAGTCTTACGTCTGTCCCCGGCAAGATGGTTGAAGCACTGATCAAGGATAGCATGGTCCGGCACTTGGACGCACACGACTTGATGAAACCCAGTCAACACGGATTCAGGAAAGGGAAATCATGTTTGACGAATTTACTCCAATTTTTTGAGACCGTGAACGAGCAAATTGATAGTGGGAAGCCGGTGGACATAATATACTTGGACTTCCAGAAAGCGTTCGACAAAGTTCCACATGAAAGACTTCTCAGAAAACTACAAAGCCATGGCATAGAGGGGGATATACAAAGATGGATAGGCAAATGGCTGGAAAACCGAAAGCAGAGAGTGGGCATAAATGGGAAGTTCTCCGACTGGGAGAAAGTGACTAGTGGTGTACCCCAGGGCTCGGTACTTGGGCCGATCCTTTTTAATATTTATATCAATGATCTGGAGGAAGGAACATCCAGTGAGATCATCAAGTTTGCAGACGATACAAAACTATGCCGGGCGATCAGATCGCATGAGGATAGAGAGAAACTCCAGAGCGACTTGTGTCGGTTAGAAACATGGGCGGAGAAATGGCAGATGAAGTTCAATGTGGAGAAATGCAAGGTAATGCATTTAGGCAATAAGAATAAGGAATACGAGTATACAATGTCAGGTGCAACTCTGGGGAAGAGTGAACAAGAAAAGGACCTGGGTGTACTGATAGATAGGACCGTGAAGCTGTCGGCACAATGCGCGGCAGCGGCAAAGAAGGCAAATAGAATGTTGGGCATGATAAAGAAAGGAATCTCGAGTAGATCGGAGAAAGTTATAATGCCGCTTTATAGGGCAATGGTCAGACCACACTTGGAATACTGCGTCCAACATTGGTCTCCCTACCTAAAGAAGGATATAAAACTGCTGGAGAGGGTGCAGAGACGAGCAACAAAACTGGTGAAGGGTATGGAAAAACTGGAATACGAGGACAGACTTATAACACTAGGATTATTCTCCCTTGAGAAAAGGAGACTGCGTGGGGATATGATCGAGACCTTCAAAATACTGAAAGGAATCGACAAAATAGAGCAGAGAAGATTATTTACATTGTCCAATTTGACACGGACTAGAGGACATGTAATGAAGCTAAGGGGGGACAGGTTCAGGACTAATGTCAGGAAGTTCTGCTTCACTCAGAGAGTGGTTGACACCTGGAATGCCCTCCCAGATGAGATTATTGCGGAATCGACCGTCCTAGGCTTCAAGAGCAAACTAGATGCATATCTCCTTAAGAGAGGCATGTAAGGATATGGTGGACTATAAATTACGACAGGTGTACACCTGGCAGGGCCTCCGCGTGTGCGGATCGCCGGACTTGATGGACCGAAGGTCTGATCCGGAGATGGCATTTCTTATGTTCTTATGTAAAACTATAGTTCATGAGGTCCTTCCCATGCAATTAGCTACTCAGTGCACTAAGGCAGCTCAGCTACATGACCTTAGTGGAATTCCCTCAGAGGTGGCAGATATTCCAGTTTGGGCACAAGACAAACTAGATTGTGGGAGAATGCAAACTGAAATTCTGTTAGAGGGTGAGGACCCCCCACCACAAAAGCAATATCCAGTACCTCATCAAGCCATAGGACAAGTAACTCAGATTGTACAGGTACTAGAGGAGAGGGGTCTGATCAGACCTATCTCTACCACCTGCAATTCTCCAGCATGGCCAGTGGTCAAACCAGGGGGCTCATTCAGGCTTACTATAGACTTCCGGGCCCTAAATCAGGTTTCTAAATCCGTAGCACCGGTGGTTGCCTCTTACCCTGAAATGATTTCTAAATTGAACCCCAAATGCAAATTTTTCTCTGTCTTGGACATTTCTAATGGTTTTTGGAGTCTGCCCTTGGCCACTGAATGCCAGTACAAAACAGCATTTCAATGGCTGAATAAACAATATGCATGGACGGTTCTACCCCAGGGATATAAAAATTCACCAGCGATTTTTCATAAATATATGTACAATGTCCTGGCACGCATATCATGCCAAGAAAATGTGATACAATATGTTGATGACATTTTAATTCAGTCTGAGAATGAATCTACACACTGGGTACATGTAAGGGAGGTTCTAACAGCTCTCTTAGAAGCTGGCCTTAAAGTTAATCCTACCAAGGCTCAGCTATGCAAATCACAAGTCTCCTTTCTGGGAGTATCCATTGGCCAGGATGGTAAGTCTATAGATTCTCAGAGGGTAGAACTGATACAGAACTTGCCACTTCCTACAGATCAGAAATCACTCCAGTCATTTCTAGGGCTCACAGGGTTCTGCCGTGAATTCATGCATAATTATGCTGAGGTAACAGCCCCACTCTACTCCCTGCTGAAAAGTAAAGACTATGTGTGGGAAGAGGAGCATACAGATGCTGTCACCAAGCTTAAGCACATTTTAACCTCAGCTCCTGTCCTTGCCAACCCAGATCACACACAAAATTTTTTTCTTTATCTTGTTGTTGGGGAGAATAGTGTAGGTGCAGCATTAACACAGCGCCTAGGTGCAATGGATCGTCCAATTGCTTTCTTTTCCAGAATTCTCACTTCTCCAGAACTCAAAATGGGACTCTGTGAACAGCATACATTGGCTACATATGCTGCCATGCAGAAATTTACCTACATCATTGGGGCTCAAACTACATACATATGTAGCCACCATAACCCACTTAAATTCATTGTGGAGGGGAAGTTAGCATGCAGCAAGATTAGGACAGAGAGAATAGTCCAGGGGACCCTGATGTTGCAGGCACAGAATGTAAAGTTTGAACTTCTGAAACAGCCTAATGTACAGGTTGCAGGAATCCTACTGGAGGGGCAACCACATGAGTGTCAGTCCTCCCCCCAGTGCCCCTAATCACATGATCTTTAAAGAACTAGTAGTGGACAAAATATCTCCTTTTCTTCCTACCGTATATATTGATGGCAGTAGCCAGTGTGAGGGAGGCAGGCGATTAGCAGGTTTTGCAATGTTACAACTAGACCCTGCTAACCAAGTGATTCTGCAGAGACAGTATTCATGTGGTTCTGCTTCGGCACAGTACTGTGAACTGGCTGCGTTTGTAGCATGTCTGCAGCAATACCATGAATCCCACTCAGAAATGCAGATTATTTTAGACTCTGATTATGTTTTTAGAAGTGCTGTTGCATTGTTGCCGTGGTGGCTAGCTAATAACTTTAAATCAACTGACGATTCTCCTGTAAAACATTCATCATTGTGGACTATGGCACAGGAATTGAGTGAGAAGTTTCAGAGAGTACACTTAATTAAAGTGAAAGCTCACAGAAAGAAAGGTCCTTTGGTAAAGGGCAACACACTAGCTGACTCGCTAGCCAAAGAAGCATGTCATGTAGGCCCTGTATGGCCCTGGTATGAACAGACTCGTATGGTAGCCATTGCTACCCGTTCCACAGATTACGATCATGTGGTACCTCCGGACTATTTCATAGCCCTACAGAAAAATGACCCTGAACTCTCCAATCTGAGGAAGTTAATACAAGATACCTCTGATAACATATACGAGCACACACCCTTTATCACACTCACTATACAGAAAGACATTCTATGTGTGAAAAGAGAGGCAGGCTTAGTTATAGCTATCCCCAGACCTCAAGACTGGATGCATTGGGTTCATGGTGCAGGTCCCATGGGGACACCCCAAAGAGGATGAAATGCTGTCATAAGAACATAAGAAGTTGCCTCCGCTGAGGCAGACCAGAGGTCCATCTTGCCCAGCGGTCCGCTCCCGCGGCAGCCCATCAGGCCTAATTGCCTGAACAGTGTCCCTGACTAATTTTGTAACTGCCTCTAATCCTATCCCTATAACCTACCTCTACTCCTATCTGTACCCCTCAATCCCTTTGTCTTCCAGGTACATATCCTATCTTGGATATGTTGGTATGGTGGCCAGAAATGAAACATGACATACAGGATCATGTTTCCTCCTGTATCATCTGTGCCTCCTTTGGGAGACAGCCCAAAAAGAAAAGGGGGCAGTTGATGAGAGCACCGCCACGTGGTCCATTTGAGAGAGTGCAGATAGATCATATGGGTCCTCTTCCCTTAACTGCTAGGAAAAACAGATTTTTACTGACTGTGGTTGATTCATTTTCACATTGGGTAGAAGCATTCCCAGTACCAGATCAGACAGCCAGGACCACAGCTGAAATTCTAACTATGCAATTTTTTGCAAGATGTGGAATCCAAAAAACCATTGATTCTGACAATGGCCCTGCTTTTGTTTCCCAGCTTATCAAAGAATTGTTTGAGTTTCTAGGCATAGAACAGCAATTACACATCCCATACCACCCCCAGGCAGCAAGGCAGGTAGAAAGAATGAACCAGACCATTAAGGCCCATCTCAGCCCTATGCTGAATCTGACTGGAAAAAACTGGGATCAGGTACTCCCTTTGGTCCTTATGCATATCAGAGCTAATGTTTGTAAGTCCACAGGTTTTGCACCTTATGAAGCCTTAATGGGAAGGCCAATGCCACGGTGTGAAAATCTGTTGTGTCCTTTCCTTCCAGAGGACCAGATAGTAATTCTGGCTAATTAATGGATGAAATCCCTGCAAGAACATCTCAAAGAAATACAGACTACTGTGCTGGCTAACACAGAAAAGTCTAGGGATTATTTGCAGGAAATATATGCAAAAGGTTCTGACTTAAGGCCCCTCAAGGTCGGGAGCAAAGTCATGCTCCTGAACCCCAGACCTAACCTTCCCTTTGGGACAGCAAAATGGGATGGACCGCATTTAATAACAGATACCCTAGGCCCAAGCCTTTACCAAATTCTAATGCCTGACAACCAGCAATGCTGGAAACACATCACTCAGTTGAAACCATATGGGTAACATGTGTTTATCAGTCTCTGTTTTCAGATTTCACCTGAAGACAGCACGGACAGCTGTTTTGAAGACAGCACGGACAGCTGCATTGGATGAGGAAAAGTCACAAGAGATTGGTAACTATATTTTACACTCCTGCTGCATAGTTGATGAGCCTTATCTATAGAGCAGGAGTACAATATTTATGTAAATACGTAGTAGAAATTATTTTGCTTCTTGCATTTTACCAATAGTAAGTACTAGTTAATTTGTTTAAGTTTAGAGTTAGTTTTAGGATGGCACGGTTCTCTTTTACTCTTGTATATGCTCTCCTTTACCCAAGTATCATTACAGGAACTATCATTCGAATATGCACAATCGGTTGGGCAAAATCCACAGATAGGGTATATCGCTATCAAGAAATACCCCCACCTTTTCTTGAAGGAACCGAACTTGTCATATTAAGTTTTTGTTCTGTACAGGACAAGCCAGTGTTCTACTCAGTAAACATCACCCAAGTAAAGTGGGCACCCCCTGTCCCCACTTCTTTAGAAAGAACACAGGAACTAAAAGCATCCCCAGAGAAGTACTTTCTAGGGCCCCCTGCCTTGATTCTGAATAATATCTCCTGTCAGGATAACGGTAACTGGAAAATTTCGTATACATGGGTCCAGAGTAACCAACAACACATTATTGAGACGTCTTTCTTTTTTGATGTATCTTGCTTTCCTACTATCCCCCCTTCTCCCACCTCAGCCCCTCCTGTACTCTACCTTTCTGATATCAATATGTTTCAGGAAGGAAAGCCCTTTCAGGTTAAATATGATGCACCACATGATGTTTTATATGATGTAGAATACCATTTTCTTACTTGGCATTTATTTCCAAAATTGTTTTTAGTTAATCATAGATACCCAAATTGCTCGCAATTTGTTGCTAACCACATACATATGCTGAATACTTGGTTTGACATGCAGTCAGGTACAGCCCAAACCACGCAACGTAGAAATAAACGTGAATTATTGGACACTATTCTAGGTGGCACAGGAACTGCACTAGGTGCTCTTAATACAATTGATATAGAGGTACTACGCATTAAGATGGGATCCACCTCTCAACATGCTTCTGATGGGTTCACCTCACAGCATATTATTAATAAAGCTTCTTCTAAATTATCCAATGTAATTGTTGACACATTTGCTCTTATTTCATCCATTATAGAACATAAAATTGTGACCTTAGCACATGAGGAATATAGGTTGGGAAAAAATATTTCCTGGGCTATGGCCTGTGATTAAGTACAGATCGAGCTTATTACTATCCTAAAATAAATTCTAATCACACCTAAGTTAGGCCACTGGCCCCTGTCTCTGGTCCAGATGGCTAGTACCAAAGTACCTGATTTTGCTATAGCGCACCTTGATTGGTGGACAGTGAGTGTTCCAATCTGTACACCACAAGGATGCTCTATCTGTACTTTGATCCCATGGTCAGGACACCACACAGTTATTTATCCTGTAGTTAATATTGGTGTGCAGCTTGATAATATGCTTTTATATCCTTTGGATCACATCACATGGGTACTACCGCTGGATGATACCTGGACTTCATTTAAACCAATGGATCCCTCACTCTGTGTGCAGACACCATTTCATTTCAAGTGGGAACCTCATCAGTTTAAAGAGACTGTCACTTCCTGCTGGACTAATTCATCCTCCTGCTCCCTATCCGCAAAGATTTCCTACTCCTCTACTTCTTCACACACGTTGTACTACCTTGGAGCTGGACATTTTTGTTTTCACCTATTCTTTCCACAAAATGTTTCCTGTTCGTTGGATCCCCAGATTCATGACAGCCACCTTCCTAAGAACGCTTTGCTGTACAGTTCAACTTATTTACTGAACAATACCTGGTGTAGTCATTCACCTCTGTCCTCCATCACCATTAATGGGACAACCTACTCCACACCTCTGGTAACTAATGATTCTATGGACATGCCAGACTTTATTTCATATGCTGTGCATCCACTACCTCTTGGTATGGGGAATGAGACATTCCACAAGCTGCTGAACTTTACTGAACTCCATACTTACATTGAACAACTTAAGAAAACCTCCAAAGAAGTGAATCATACTATCACTTTTGAAAATGGACAGATTGCACAAACTGTAGAAAATTTGCTACGAGACGCTCATGTCTCAGTTTGGGAACTTTTCTTTGGGTATTCGCCCACTGCAAACCACGTATTTAATGTTTTAATTCACCCTATCATTATCTTAATTATTGTACAAATTTTGCTATGTATTATTATGATTTTCCTTTGCTGTAAAGTGAAACACATGTACATTTCTTTACAACGCATATCATACATAGTAACATAGTAACATAGTAACATAGTAGATGACGGCAGATAAAGACCCGAATGGTCCATCCAGTCTGCCCAACCTGATTCAATTTAAAATTTTTTTTTTTTTTTTTTTTTTTTCTTCTTAGCTATTTCTGGGCGAGAATCCAAAGCTTTACCCGGTACTGTGCTTGGGTTCCAACTGCCGAAATCTCTGTTAAGACTTACTCCAGCCCATCTACACCCTCCCAGCCATTGAAGCCCTCCCCTGCCCATCCTCCTCCAAACGGCCATACACAGACACAGACCGTACAAGTCTGCCCAGTAACTGGCCTAGTTCAATCTTTAATATTATTTTCTGATTCTAAATCTTCTGTGTTCATCCCACGCTTCTTTGAACTCAGTCACAGTTTTACTCTCCACCACCTCTCTCGGGAGCGCATTCCAGGCATCCACCACCCTCTCCGTAAAGTAGAATTTCCTAACATTGCCCCTGAATCTACCACGCCTCAACCTCAAATTATGTCCTCTGGTTTTACCATTTTCCTTTCTCTGGAAAAGATTTTGTTCTACGTTAATACCCTTTAAGTATTTGAACGTCTGAATCATATCTCCCCTGTCTCTCCTTTCCTCTAGGGTATACATATTCAGGGCTTCCAGTCTCTCCTCATATGTCTTCTGGTGCAAGCCTCCTATCATTTTCGTCGCCCTCCTCTGGACCGCCTCAAGTCTTCTTACATCTTTCGCCAGATACGGTCTCCAAAACTGAACACAATACTCCAAGTGGGGCCTCACCAATGACCTGTACAGGGGCATCAACACCTTCTTTCTTCTACTGACTACGCCTCTCTTTATACAGCCCAGAATCCTTCTGGCAGCAGCCACTGCCTTGTCACACTGTTTTTTCGCCTTTAGATCTTCGGACACTATCACCCCAAGGTCCCTCTCCCCGTCCGTGCATATCAGCTTCTCTCCTCCCAGCATATACGGTTCCTTCCTATTATTAATCCCCAAATGCATTACTCTGCATTTCTTTGCATTGAATTTTAGTTGCCAGGCATTAGACCATTCCTCTAACTTTTGCAGATCCTTTTTCATATTTTCCACTCCCTCTTCGGTGTCTACTCTGTTACAAATCTTGGTATCATCTGCAAAAAGGCACACTTTTCCTTCTAACCCTTCAGCAATGTCACTTACATACATATTGAACAGGATTGGCCCCAGCATCGAACCCTGAGGGACTCCACTAGTCACCTTTCCTTCCTTCGAGCGACTTCCATTAACCACCACCCTCTGGCGTCTGTCCGACAGCCAGTTTCTGACCCAGTTCACCACTTTGGGTCCTAACTTCAGCCCTTCAAGTTTGTTCAACAGCCTCCTATGAGGAACTGTATCAAAGGCTTTGCTGAAATCCAAATAAATTACATCTAGCATATGTCCTCGATCCAGCTCTCTGGTCACCCAATCAAAAAAATTCAATCAGGTTCGTTTGGCACGATTTACCTTTTGTAAAGCCATGTTGCCTCGGATCCTGTAACCCATTAGATTCAAGGAAATACACTATCCTTTCTTTCAGCAACACTTCCATTATTTTTCCAACAACTGAAGTGAGGCTCACCGGCCTGTAGTTTCCTGCTTCATCCCTGTGACCACTTTTATGAATAGGGACCACATCCGCTCTCCTCCAATCCCCAGGAATCACTCCCGTCTCCAGAGATTTGTTGAACAAGTCTTTAATAGGACTCGCCAGAACCTCTCTGAGTTCCCTTAGTATCCTGGGATGGATCCCGTCTGGTCCCATCGCTTTGTCCACCTTCAGTTTTTCAAGTTGCTCATAAACACCCTCCTCCGTGAACGGCGCAGAATCTACTCCATTTTCTCGTGTAACTTTGCCGGACAATCTCGGTCCTTCTCCAGGATTTTCTTCTGTGAACACAGAACAGAAGTATTTGTTTAGCACATTTGCTTTCTCCTCATCACTCTCCACATATTTGTTCCCAGCATCTTTTAGCCTAGCAATTCCATTTTTTATCTTCCTCCTTTCACTAATATATCTGAAAAAATTTTTATCTCCCTTTTTTACATTTTTAGCCATTTGTTCTTCCGCCTGTGCCTTCGCCAAGCGTATCTCTCTCTTGGCTTCTTTCAGTTTCACCCTGTAGTCTTTTCTGCTCTCCTCTTCTTGGGTTTTTTTATATTTCATGAACGCCAACTCTTTCGCCTTTATTTTCTCAGCCACTAGGTTGGAGAACCATATCGGCTTCCTTTTTCTTTTGTTTTTATTGATTTTCTTCACATAAAGGTCCGTAGCCATTTTTATCACTCCTTTCAGCTTAGACCACTGTCTTTCCACTTCTCTTATGTCCTCCCATCCTAACAGCTCTTTCTTCAGGTACTTTCCCATTGCATTAAAGTCCGTACGTTTGAAATCTAGGACTTTAAGTATCGTGCGGCCGCTCTCCACTTTAGCCGTTATATCAAACCAAACCGTTTGATGATCGCTACTACCCAGGTGAGCACCCACTCGAACATTAGAGATACTCTCTCCATTTGTGAGGACCAGATCCAATATCGCTTTTTCCCTTGTGGGTTCCGTCACCATTTGTCTGAGCAGAGCCTCTTGAAAGGCATCCACAATCTCCCTACTTCTTTCCGATTCCGCAGACGGAACATTCCAGTCCGCATCCGGCAGGTTGAAATCTCCCAACAGCAGAACCTCCTCTTTCCTTCCAAACTTTTGGATATCCACAATCAGATCCTTATCAATTTGCTGCGATTGAGTCGGAGGTCTGTAGACTACACCCACGTAGATAGAAGTTCCATCTTCTCTTTTCAGAGCAATCCATATCGCTTCTTCCTCTCCCCAGGTCCCTTGCATTTCGGTCGCTTGGATATTGATCTTTACATAGAGAGCTACTCCTCCACCTTTATGACCATCTCTGTCCTTCCTAAAAAGATTATATCCCGGTATGTTTGCATCCCATCCATGTGATTCACTGAACCATGTCTCTGTGATAGCAACAATATCTAGATCTGCCTCTAATATCAGGGCTTGCAGATCATGAACTTTGTTGCTTAGACTGCGAGCATTTGTGGTCATCGCTTTCCAGCTATTTTTCAGCAATAATCTCCTTTTTCGTATGGATTTTTGTGTCGTTTCACTTTCCGTTGCAATACTAAGAAATGAGTTGCTGATATTGCTTATGTTGCAGCCTTTACTACTATCACATCTTTTCTTTTGCTGGGGGTGGTCTCTATAATTGTCCTTCATACATACACCACCCCCACCTTCTAGTTTAAATGCCTGGAAAAATATTGTCTAAATTTCTCTGCAAGGTTTCTTTTTCCTGCTGTAGTAATATGTAGCCCATCAGTGCAATATAGCTTCTTGTCCTTCCATGTATTTCCCCATCCTCCTATGTACCTGAAGCCTTCTTGATGACACCAGGCTCTGAGCCATCTATTAAAGTCCTCTGTGTTTTTCATTCTTTGCTCTCCTTTTCCATATGCAGGCAGTATTTCAGAAAAAGCTAAAGTCTTTACAAAAGGTTTCACGCCCTCACCAAGCTCCCGAAAAGCTTTCTGTGCTGCAAGTGTGGAGTTGTTGGCCAGGTCATTTGTTCCCAGATGGATAACAACATCAGTGTTAAAATCCTTAGTTTCTTCCTTAATTATAGTCAGTATTTGCCTGGAACTCCTGGTAGCTGAGGATCCTGGAAGACATTTCACTATTTTGGACTCCTCGCCCTGTGTTCCAAGGTTAATGCCTCTGATGATGGAATCCCCCAACAGTAATAGTTTTCTGTTTTTTGGCTTTTTTATTTGTACTTAGGGTGCTCTTGTTCTCTTGAGTTTCCTTCATTGGTTCCAGTCCCACCTCCCTTCTGTTTTCCTGAGTATCGCAGTGCACTAGTGGAGCGAAGGAATTCTGTAGAGGTAATATTAGTGAAGGTGGATGTTTCTGTGTTACATGTCGCAGTCTTCCTGAGCCTACTGTGACCCATTTATTCCTGGGCTGTTTTATTCTTTGAGGTAGAGGTGGTAAGTTGGTATGATTTTGTGGAGTGATGGAAGCTGCTTTAATTGTATTCAATTCCTGTTTAAGTTTGCAGAGCTCCTCCTTAATACTGGCAAGTTGAAGACAGATGGGGCAAGCCTTAAGCCTCCAAATAGTATGTCTTGGAATTAAAGCACCACAGTGATTGCATAGAATAAAGGTCATCTTGATTGGTTGTGAAGTCCTGATTATATGGGTCTCTATATATGAATAGTGGTCCCTGGGTTGGTGGGACTATAAGTAAGACTACTAGTAAGGCAGAAATATAGGCTCTATACCACCTAAAACACAGTATTTTAAACAAAACTGCAGGAAGAGGAAATAAGATTTAACAGAGGAAAGAGAAGGATTTTTTTGTGCTTTTTTATATTTTTTTAGTAAGAAACAGGGAGGAGAAGAGAAATTAAGCAGATATAATGCTGAAAACCAGTGAAAAGAGCAGAATATGAAATGGTGAGTAACTTAGCTTTTAGAAGTTCACAGGGCAGCCTTGTTTCAGCAATGTCCCAAAGATAATGCAATTAACCTTAGAAGTAAAACAGAACCCCTCCCTTCTCCACCTAATCAGCAGAAAACAATGGCTGAATACTGGTAAGACAGAAATATAGGCTCTATACCACCTAAAACACAGTATTTTAAACAAAAAAATGCAGGTTCTATCAGTGCTACCCTAAAACACAGGATTTATAACAGATTTTCCCTACTTTAGTCACCCCACAGGCACCAGAAATATAGGCTCTATACCACCTAAAACTCAGTATTTTAAACAAAACTGCAGGTTCTATCAGTGCTACCCTAAAACACAGGATTTATAACAGATTTTCCCTACTTTAGTCACCCTGAGCCACAGGCACCAGAAATATAGGCTCTATACCACCTAAAACACAGTATTTTAAACAAAACTGCAGGTTCTATCAGTGCTACCCTAAAACACAGGATTTATAACAGATTTTCCCTACTTTAGTCACCCTGAGCCACAGGCACCAGAAATATAGGCTCTATACCACCTAAAACACAGTATTTTAAACAAAACTGCAGGAAGAGGAAATAAGATTTAACAGAGGAAAGAGAAGGATTTTTTTGTGCTTTTTTATATTTTTTTAGTAAGAAACAGGGAGGAGAAGAGAAATTAAGCAGATATAATGCTGAAAACCAGTGAAAAGAGCAGAATATGAAATGGTGAGTAACTTAGCTTTTAGAAGTTCACAGGGCAGCCTTGTTTCAGCAATGTCCCAAAGTTCCTTCTAGCTTTTAAGGCAGTTATACATGAATTTCCAGTATCTTCTCTGACACTTGCTAATTTGGCTAATTTGGTTCCAATTTGGTTTTAATTTGGCATGGCCTATATATTGCATTGCATTACCAGGGTCAGACAGGGGTCGGTGCTGGGACCGCTCCTATTCAATATATTCATTAACGACCTGGAAGCAGGAACAAAATGTGAGGTTATTAAATTTGCGGATGACACCAAACTATATCGCAAGGTCAATAACATGGAGGACTGCGAAGATCTCCAAAAAGATCTGACAACACTGGAAAAATGGGCCAAAAAGTGGCAAATGAGTTTCAACATAGGGAAATGCAAGGTCATGCATATAGGGAAAAAAAACCCGATGTTCACTTACAAAATGGGGGGATCAGCACTAGGGGTGAGCGACCTTGAAAGAGACCTGGGAGTGATGGTAGACACAACATTGAAGTCATCGGCGCAGTGTGCCACGGCCTCAAGGAAAGCAAACAGAATGTTGGGTATCATTAAGAAGGGTATCACGACCAGGACAAAGGAAGTCATCCTGCCACTGTATCGTGCTATGGTGCGCCCGCACCTGGAGTACTGTGTTCAGTTCTGATCGCCGTACCTCAAGAAGGACATGGAGGTACTTGAGAGGGTCCAGAGAAGAGCAACTAAGCTAATAAAGGGCATGGAGGACCTCTCATATACTGACAGACTGAAAAAGCTAGGGCTTTTCTCCCTGGAAAACCGGAGACTTAGAGGAGACATGATAGAAACCTTCAAGATCATGAAGGGCATAGAAAAAATAGACAGGGACAGATTTTTCAAATTAAGGGGATCAATAAGTACAAGGAGGCACTCAGAGAAATTGAAAGGGGAGAGGTTTAGAACAAACGCCAGGAAGTTCTTTTTCACACAGAGGGTGGTGGATACATGGAACGTGCTACCAGAGGATGTGATAAACAGGAGCACGCTACAGGGGTTCAAAGAAGCTTTGGATAGGTACTTGGAAGACAAAGGGATTGAGGGGTACAGATAAGAGTAAAGGTAGATTATAGGGATGAGATTAGAGGTAAGTTACAAAATTAATCAGGGACCACTGTTCAGGCACTAGGCCTGATGGGCCACCGCGGGAGCGGACCGCTGAGCAAGATGGACCTCTGGTCTGACTCAGCGGGGGCAACTTCTTATGTTCTTATGTTCTTATCCCATATCTCATACTCTCTCATGACATCTTGGTACCTTTTATGCCTAAACCTTCTGAGAAAGTTTCCTGCATCCCTTATGCACCATTCATTCGCTCAACGACGGGTAAGATATAAGCATTCTGGGGACCCCGCCCAGATGATGGACTGTACAACCTAAGACAGAGGTTTGAACTCATAATGGGAACTGTTTATCTTCATAGCTTGGAGATTCTGCAGAACAGGAGACGTGCTGCTGTAATGTTGGAGGAAAGCGAGGCATCTGCGAAATGCAGACTGGCCGTTTATAGAAGGGTACCGCAAGCTTGCCTTCATTTCAAAGAATAAAAAATTTAAAAAAAAGTATGGGAGATGTCAGCATAGCTATTGCTAGCAAACAGCATTTTCAGTTGGCATAACTAATGTCAGCAAAGGCCTATGGGAAATTATCTGACTCTGGATGCAGAATTCTGTGCTCCTGCACAGAATTCGCATACATTAATCATTCAGCCAGACTGGATTGTTTATCAAGAAGATAGGCTGCTTGAATGGGACAAAGAAGCCAGAGACTAATCCCATCTACCATGCCTGCAAGTATCACACCCTCCTTATCAATTAAATTAAAAAAAAGTATGGGAGATGTCAGCATAGCTATTGCTAGCAAACAGCATTTTCAGTTGGCATAACTAATGTCAGCAAAGGCCTATGGGAAATTATCTGACTCTGGATGCAGAATTCTGTGCTCCTGCACAGAATTCACATACATTAATCATTCAGCCAGACTGGATTGTTTATCAAGAAGATAGGCTGCTTGAATGGGACAAAGAAGCCAGAGACTAATCCCATCTACCATGCCTGCAAGTATCACACCCTCCTTATCAATTAAATTAACCATTGTTTCAAACAGTTTACAAATTCTAAACAGAAAGATACTGGGACATACAATAGTTTCTATACACAGAATAAGATTCCAAGCTATAAAAGCCTCCTTTCTGCAACACATCTGGAGCTCTCTCTTTCTCTGGCTATCCTTCTCTTTATCTATGGAACATGAAGCTTGGACCATCACCCCTTTTTTCTCTCTCTGCCTTTCCCTGGAACTTCAGGCTTCTATGTCTCTCTTTTCCTCTGAACTCTGTAAGGCCGGGAAACTGCGTTGCTCTCTCATTAATTGTAATGCTTAATTGTAATGCTTATAAATATTTATTTTCTGTAAGCCTATTTCTATAATATATTCTTTATGCAATCACCTCTGGCTGTGCCTTTTTATTCTACTTCCTGGTGAATCTTCAGTGAGGGAATTGAACCTGGGACCTGGCGTTTGTAAGGGCGCCTCTCAAGTGACCCCACCAACCATACATTGTGGGGGCCACTAACAATCCTTACAAAGGTCTCCAAGATAAGTGAAAGGAGGCATGCGGTTCAGTTCCTTAAATATGCAGCCATAACACTATTACAATGGAGCTCATTTTCAAACAGAAAAACATAATTTAAAAAAAGGGGGGACCCTGATCCAAGATGGCCGACGGTCCCGGACGCTGAGCAGCACGCCGGAGATTTTCTGAAAACTTTTCTTTGGAAAGAGTTACTTACTCAGAATGCCGAAGAGGAGAGGCCGCAGCGCCGCTGGAGCCTCGCGGCGTTCGGCGGTCCCCTCGTTCGGCAACATAGAAGAACTCCTGCGTTGGATGCAGGATGTCCCGGCAGCGTCGGTGCCCCCGCTGGAGACGCCTCAGAGGGGCGGGAATGAGGCGATCTCCTTGGGGCTGGAGACTACGCTGAGCCCCTACGCTAGGGCACCTCCCCCACCTCCTCAGGTTACCAGCTCCCCACGAGAGGAGGAGCTGCCGGTAGAAGGCAGGCATCTACCCTCGGAGGCCAGGGAGAACAGTGAGGGGAGCATGGAGATGGACTCCCTGAGTTTTCAGGTGAGTCCAAAGAATATTGAGGAATTGGAAACATCAGGGACTACTTCAGGCCAGCAGAAGGATTACCAGGAACAGCTGAAAACTGGTGAGACTATTCAAACTTTTAATTCTTCATATGTTATTGAAAAACCCAGAGAAGTAACACTGGATTCAATTTTGGATTTGGTGGCTGACCTAGCCAAGTCTGTCAAGCCCCAGCTTTTGCAGCTGGAAAATAAAATTACTCTTCAAGAAACTGAGATAAAAAATATAAAAGTTGAAATTGGTGAATCTAAGAACTCTATTGAGAATATACAACAGGAATTAAAAGCATCAAAACAGCTTAATGAAGCAATAATAAAAGATAATACAAATATGCGTAGAAAATTGGAAACTTTGGAGAATTTTTCGCGTAAAAATAATCTCCGACTGATTAACTTTCCTAAGATACCCTCAGTGACGCCTAGGGATATGTTGAAACGTTATATGTTGGAGATTTTGGGTATTCCAGAGGATACATTACCACCACTTACTCAAGTATATTACCTACCAATGAAACCTATTAAATCACCATCTAAACAACAGGAGAATAATCAACCAATTAATGTTTCAGCAATTTTGGAACTTTCGGATAGAGAGCTTGTATCTCCGGCAACATTGCTTCTTACTGTGGCTCTTGCCCCAGATAAAAACTGGTTGCTTAGGTTGTTCTTTAGAAACAAAATGAAAGAATTTCTTGGACAAAAAATATTAATGTTTCCAGACTTGGCACGGGAAACCCAGAGAAGAAGGCGAGAGTTTCTTTTGTTGAAACCAGGAGTTATATCTCTTGGTGGGACTTTTTTTCTTCGACACCCTTGTAAATGTGTAATACAATACCATATGAAGAAATATGTATTCTTTGAACCATTCCAGTTGACAGCCTTTTTGGTAGGAACTCGGCTGGATGAAGGAAAATCAAAATCAAAGTGAAGTGCATTTGAATAATGATATCCTTCCTCAGCCAAGGTATCTTGTTTTCCTAATATTTGAATTGATAGTTGTTAGTATTTGTTACCAAGTCCGCCTTATCCTTCTTGGATCTAATTTTGAGGACTTGAGCTGAATTTAAGCTAAAAATTTTATTTTATTTTACTTGATTACCATGTATTTTACTTTTGAGTATTATTTTCCTGCTTTTCTTCAACTTTCTGTACAAGTGGATACTTGATTTATAACATGTAAAAATTTGATAAATAAATAATAATAAAAAAAAAAGGGGGGGGGCAGATGGACATTTTTCTCACCAAAACTTTCCAATTCGCTGTTTTCAAAATCCATTTTCTAATGGATTTCTATGGTGCTTGCCTGCAATGCATCTAAATCTCAAGAGGACATATTAGAGCTGTGGTGTGGTGTGGGCTTACGACTTGGACATTTTTCTGGGCACAATTTGCAGGTCTGCGGCTTGACCTGTTCTAGCAATGAATAAACACCAAAAAGGTGCCCAAACTGACCAGATGATCACTGGGAGGATGTAAGCATGGTTCATAGACAAAATTGCACGAGACAACGGCGCACCGACAACTGAGCGCAGACAACTGAGCGCAAGGTTGACGGCGCGCCGAAGAAAAGCATTATTTTAAAGGGTTCCAACGGAGGGTGTTGGTGGGGAACCCCCTTATTTTACTTAACAGACATCGTGCTGGCATTGTGGGGGTTTGGGGGGGTTGTAACCCCCTCATTATACTTGAAACCAAACTTTTTGCCTGTTTTTTAGGGAAAAAGTTCAGTTTTAAGCATAATGCGGGGGGTTACAACCCCCCAAACCCCCCACAACGCCAGCGCAATGTCTGTTAAGTAAAGTGGGGGGGTTCCCCCC
Organism: Geotrypetes seraphini; assembly: GCF_902459505.1. Lineage (NCBI taxonomy): Eukaryota > Metazoa > Chordata > Amphibia > Gymnophiona > Dermophiidae > Geotrypetes > Geotrypetes seraphini. Next base: position 90,896,796 of record NC_047094.1, on the reverse strand, counting down.
CACACCCCCCGTCGGAGCCCTTTAAAATAGTGCTTTTCTTCGGCGCGCCATCAATCTTGCGCTCATTTGTCGGCGCGCCATTGTCTCGCGCGATTTAGTCCCGTCACCTGTAAGCATGACCCCGCCACACTCACCCAGTGGTTACTGACCCCTTCCACACCCCCACACCCCACAAAGATATAAATGAAACATTGCATACCTACCTGTTCTACAGCTTCAGATATTATGGCCAGTCCTATTAGACCATCAAGGAGGTTCCTGGAGTAGCCTGGGGATATAGTGAGCTATACAGATGGGGACTCCGGTCCATATCCTGTTCTAACCACCACACATATAGTGAAGTATGTGAGCCTTCCAAAACACACCCAAATCCCACTGTAACTACGTATAAATGATACCTGCAGACATAAGGGCTATTGTCGTGGTGTACAGTTGGGTCCAGTGGGTTTTGGATGGCTCACCATACAGTACAAGAGGGCTATGATATGATGTGGGACCTTTTATGTGAAGTTCATTGCAGTGCCTTCTATGGTGCCCCACTGCTCTGCCAGTGTGATCAGTCTACTAAAAAAGCTAGCCCCTCCTAAATCCCAATGGCTTGTTCTGTATGCTTTTCGTGTGAATATAAAGACATTTATTTTTTTTAAAAAAACAAGATAGACATTGTGCAGTTTTGAAAATGGGCATGTTTGGTACTGGATTTTTGTGAATATTTCGCAAAATGTCTAAACTTAGATTTAGATGTCATATCGAAAATGTACCTCAGTACATGGTATGACAGGATGTGATCAAGATTTCATATCATTGTATAACCTTAAATTGAACTCTTTATAAATTGATCCTTCCTTCTCCTCCTTTCCCCAGTAGGCAAATGCCTCCATTTTACGCATTAGTGGATTGAAAAGCAATGCCTGGAGCAGGTGTGTACGCACTAAGATTGGTTGAAATTGAAAACCAAGTTGAAAAGTGTTTTCCTTATTTCATCCAATCAGGGAACTCATTTTCTAGCATTCTAAGGGGGCAAGTTGTAAGCATTTCCCCAACAGATACAAAATGGAAGAAAATGGAAGGACACACAAGAAGGGTGGAGGAATAGCGCTATACATAAAGGACTCCATTCCTTCAACCAGGATGGAAACAGCAATAGGGGCGGACAACTTGGAGTCACTATGGGTTAAACTACCAGGAGGTAATGGAGCTGACATAAAATTGGGACTGTACTATCACCCACCAGGACAACCGGAAGCAAACGACCAGGACCTGGAGACTGAATTAAGGCAGGTATGCAAAAGCGGAAGTGTGATGGTGATGGGGGACTTCAACTACCCTGGCATAGACTGGAGTATTGGACACTCAAACTCCACAAGGGAAACAAAATTCCTGGAAGCTATAAGGGACTGCTTCATGGAACAGCTGGTCAAGGAACCAACAAGAGGAGAAGCCACTCTTGACCTAATCCTCAACGGGCTAGGGGGACCCGTAAAAGAGGTGGTAGTACTAGAGCCACTAGGAAATAGCGATCACAACATGATCCATTGCAAGCTAGAAATAGGAACACCAAAAGTAAAGAAAACCACATCGACAGCACTCAATTACAGAAAAGGGAACTACGAGGCCATGAGGAAAATGGTAGGAAAGAAACTCAGCAAGAGCTCAGGGAAGATGGAGACCGTAGAAGAAGCCTGGTCCCTGCTCAAGGACACGGTACACGAAGCACAGAACCTGTACGTTCCCAGGTTTAGGAAAGGGTGCAAGAAGAATCGAACAAAGAACCTGGTGTGGATAACAAATGCAGTAAGAAAGGCGATAAGTGACAAGAAAGCATCGTTCAGAAAATGGAAAAAGGACCAAACCAAGGACAAACAAGATGAACACAAAAGGTACCAAAAGGAATGTCACCGAGTGGTAAAGAAAGCAAAAAGAGAATATGAGGAGAGACTAGCAGAGAAAGCAGGAAATTTCAAACCATTCTTCAAGTATGTGAAAGGGAGACAACCGGCCAGGGAGGAAGTGGGACCATTGGATGATGGAGACAGGAAGGGAGTGGTAAAGGAAGAAACAGAGATAGCTGAAAGGTTAAACAAGTTCTTCTCGTCAGTCTTCACGAGAGAGGACACATCTAATATTCCAGAACCCGAAGAGATCTTACATGGAGACCAGGATGGGAAACTGGTCAAACTAGAAGTAAGCCGGGAGGAAGTCCTCCGTCAGATAGACAGACTAAAAAGCGACAAATCACCAGGTCCGGATGGCATCCACCCAAGGGTACTAAAAGAGCTGAGAAACGAAATAGCAGAAACTTTTCGCAAAATATGTAACCTTTCCTTAGAAACAGGGGAGATCCCAGAGGACTGGAAAATAGCAAATGTCACGCCCATCTTCAAGAAAGGATCAAGGGGTGACCCGGGAAACTACAGACCAGTGAGTTTGACCTCGGTTCCGGGAAAGATGATGGAAGCACTGATTAAGGACACCATCTGCGGCCACATAGAAAAAAATGGGCAGCTGAAGGCAAGCCAGCACGGCTTCTGCAAGGGAAGGTCATGCCTCACGAACTTGCTGTACTTCTTTGAGGGAATAAACAGACAGATGGATAAAGGGGAATCCATTGACATCATTTACCTTGACTTCCAAAAAGCCTTCGACAAGGTACCCCATGAATGGCTGCTTAAGAAGCTGTGGAACCACGGGGTGCAAGGGGATATCCACCGATGGATCAACATTGGTTGGCAGGCAGGAAACAAAGGGTTGGATTAAAGGGCCATTACTCAGAATGGCAATGGGTCACGAGTGGAGTCCCACAGGGGTCGGTGCTTGGACCACTCCTGTTCAATATATTTATTAACGACTTGGAGACAGGGACGAACTGTGAGGTCATTAAATTTGCGGACGACACCAAACTCTACAGCAGGGTTAGAACCAAGGAAGACTGTGAAAACCTGCAAAGGGACTTAACGAGATTGGAAGACTGGGCAAAAAAATGGCAAATGAGTTTTAACACTGAGAAATGCAAAGTCATGCATGTAGGGAAAAAGAACCCGATGTTCAACTATAGAATGGGGGGATCGTTGCTGGGGGTGAGCAAACTTGAAAGGGACCTGGGGGTGATGGTAGACACAACATTGAAAGCATCAGCACAATGTGCGACAGCCTCAAAGAAAGCGAACAGAATGTTGGGTATCATCAAAAAGGGTATCACGACCAGGACGAAGGAAGTCATTTTGCCGCTATATCGGGTGATGGTGCGCCCACATCTGGAGTACTGTGTCCAGTACTGGTCGCCGTACCTCAAAAAGGACATGGCGGTACTTGAGGGAGTCCAGAGAAGAGCGACAAAGTTGATAAAGGGTATGGAAAACTTCTCATATGCGGACAGATTGGAAATGCTGGGGCTATTCTCTCTGGAAAAGCGGAGACTTAGGGGAGATATGATAGAAACCTTCAAAATCATGAAGGGTATAGAGAAGGTAGACAGGGACAAATTCTTCAGGCTGTGGGGAGCCACAAGCACAAGGGGGCACTCGGAGAAATTGAAAAAGGACAGGTTTAGAACAAATGTTAGGAGGTTCTTTTTCACTCAGAGGGTGGTGGACACATGGAATGCGCTCCCGGAGGCTGTAATAGGCCAGAGCACGCTACAGGGGTTCAAGGAAGGTCTAGATAAGTTCCTAAAAGATAAGGGGATTGAGGGGTACAGAAAGAAGTAGAGGTAGGTTATAGGATTAGACAGAAACCACTTCACAGGTCACGGACCTGATGGGCCGCCGCGGGAGCGGGCCACTGGGCGCGATGGACCTCTGGTCTGACCCAGTGGAGGCAACTTCTTATGTTCTTATGCTTAGTAAATGAAGCCCAAAACAGGAAAAAAAATTTCAGCACTTTTGGATACTAAATTTGTCTTAAGCGAGTTCTCCTATGGGTGCCTAGTTCCTACTTTGGTCTCTGGTGGAGTCCTGAACAATTCTTCAGAGATATCCTTGTTTTTTGAACTAGGCTTGCTTTCTGTGGTTAGGGGGAACAGCCTTCTTATTATGGAAATGTTTTCATTCTGTTTCACTTCTCCCTATTTTAATAAGATCCCTAGGTCAATATACTGTTTTTAGAAAACTTTTAAAGATATTCTTGTTTAAAAAAATTTTATCTTGAAATTTATCTTCTGCTGCTAATGTTCTATGTGAATATTTTACATCAGCACAATAGAATACTTAATAATGTCAAACTCTTCAAGCTTAAATCAATTTAATTGTTTTTTGTTTTGTTTTTTTCGGATCTCAGTGATGTCCCTCAATAGCGGTTTAACTTCTTTCTGCTAGAAAAATGGGCATCAGTTCTTCACCGATCCATTTATCCTTATATTTTCTTTAGTATTCATTTATTTGAATATTTGTCATTGCATTATGTTTAACTTGGATTGTTCCCAGTAATATATTGCTATCCACCATGAACTCGTAAGGGCTTTGGTGGAATAGAACTCAAAATGTGATGTAATATATGGTCCAAGAACATTTTTTCTTTGTATTAGATGTTGTGGACTGCTATTAATATTTTTGCACTGTGTTGCAGAAGGTCCTATTTCCCCATTCCTTTATTAAATTTACTGTTTTCTCTGTGGAAGTGTTTATTCTTGTATTTCATTTGATTATTATGGACCAATATTCAACAGGGTTTAAAAACCAGACAGATTGCAGCCTGGTTAAAACCCCAATGAGCTGGTTGGTCACCAATACTCAGCCGCATTTATCTGGGTAGTAGCATAACAATATAAGAGTTGCCATACTGGGACAGACTGAAGGTCTATCAAGTCTAATATCCTATTTCCAACAGTGGCCAACCCAGGTCACAAGTACCTGGCAAGGTCCCAAAAAAGTAAAATAGATTTTATGTTATTTATCCCAAAAATAAGCAGTGGATTTTTCCATCTTAATGATGTCTGCTTTCACCACATTCTCTGGCAATGAATTCCAGAGTTTAATTACATGTTGAGTGAAGAAATATTTTATCCAGTTTCTTTTAAAATTTATTACTTAGTAGCTTCATTGCATGCCCCCTAGTCTTAGCTTTTTAGAGAGAGTAAACAAGCGATTCACATCTACCTGTTCCATTCCACTCAGTATTTTGAAGACCTCTATCTTATCTCCCCCTCCCCCCACTCCCCACCCCCTCACCCTCCCACAAGCTGTCTCTTCTCCAGGCTGAAGAGTCCTAACTGTTTTAACATTTCCTCATAGGGGGGTTGTCCCATCCCCTTTATTATTTTCATCTCCCTTCTTTGTACCTTTTCTAATTCCACTATATCTTTTTTTTTTTTTGAGATGTGGCAACTAGAATTATACAGAGTATTCGAGCTGCAGCCACACCATGGAACGATACAAAAGCATTAAAACATTCTCATCTTTGGGGGGGCGCTGGTGAGCCCGATGAGGTGAGCAGCTAACCGCACGAGCTCCGTCGGCTCAGACTCAATTGCCAATCAAAGGGCATCAATATCGCTCTATTTTGCAGCGATTCTAACACCTACGGTGGGCGAAATGTCAGCGGGTAAGCCCCATAAAAGAAAAAGCGCCGAACCCGTTTCCCCGACGAAAGCGGAGGCTGCTAAGCCTGAGGACGCTGCATCAGGGAGCTGCTCGTGGAAACAAAACAAGACACGAGCGATTTAAAAGTTGAGTTTGCGGCCATGAAAGAAGAAATTGCGGCCATACAAAACAAAACCGCGACTCTGGAAACCAGAACAACAGCCGCTGAAATGTCTATTAAAAATCTGTTAAAACAGACGAACCGTGTGGCAGCGCTGGAGTGCGCTCTCGAAGATGCGGACAATCGCGCGAGGAAAACCAGTTTCCGCCTTTTGGGTTTCCCAGAGGGACGGGAAGCTTGTGATCTGATAGATTTCCTTGCAGTTCTCCTTCCACAAATCCTTAAAATGAATGATGATACTAAGCTGGATTTTGACTGTGCTTACCGTCTTCCACAACCGAGTGTGTTTCATAAGAAATACCCCAGACCTGTACTTGTTACCTTGCACAGACACCAGCAGGTTCTTAAAATTATGCAGCAAGCCAAATTGCACTCACCCATCACCTTTGAGGGCAATAAAATCCTGATTATCCCAGACCTGGCAAAACAGACGGCGAAGAGGAGGAAATTACTGCTCTCCTACAGACCTCAGCTTAAGAACCTGGGAGCCAAATTTGGTATGCTATACCCTGCACGTCTGAGGGTCACTTTCAATAATTCCACTAAAGACTATTTTAACTCAGCTGATTTAGCAAACTTTATTGAGAGTGTGAAACCCACTGCCATTGACAAAACTTGATTTTTGCCTACACACTGATGCATCTAATGTCTCTGTCTGTTTACAACATGTTTCTTTTTACTGTTCTATGCAGTCCTTATCATTAATACTGCCCAATTACAGTTGTTTGATATACTGTACAACCTACTGAAAATGTTGCCCAATACCTCAAATATGAGCTAATGGAGCTTTGCTGTTTAGTCTTCTCCTTCTTGTCAGCTTTCTGACCCATGGTGTTGTTGCTCTGTTTAATACAGTTCATTGTGTTATTGCAGATTCATCTGAACTATTTCTGTGCAGTATTTAACTCTCATTCTTCTATTGGAATATATGATACTCAGGAGATTTTTGAGAATGCACTAGTGATGACATGTATATGCTTTGTTGATTCATATTTTATCCTGACACCAGGTTCCTCATGACTCTAACATGGATTTCTCTCAATGTAAAAGGATTCCACAACCCAGTGAAAAGATTCAAAATCTTGCGTCATACTGAACAACTTAATCCAGATATTGTATTCTATCAAGAAACACATCTCAGTGAGTCTGATGCTCGTAAGGTTGCTCCCAAATGGGCACACGGACCACTGTTTTCTCCAGCTGCAGGGAGGAAAAACGGAGTTATCACTCTGATAAGAAAGCGTTCTGACGTCAGCATTGTCTCCTCCTCACATGACATGGAAGGCAGGTGGATCAGAGTTACTTTGAAAGGTCTCTAATTGTCTAATGCATGTCTATAATATATATGCACCTAATCAAGATTGTCCTTCTTTCTTTGAAGCCCTAGCAGACGATATTAGCTCTGCAGATGCATTGCCTTTATTACTAGATGGAGATTTCAACCTTGTCTTAAATCCCGAGATGGATAGGAAGTCCAAGGCTACATATAAAAAACCAAAGGCTTGGCACTGCCTACAAGATCTAATGTGCCAGCTGAAACTGGTGGATCCTTGGAGACTGTTACACCAAAAAGATGAGAAATTCACCTTCTTTTCTCCTCCGCATTCCTCCTACTCGAGAATTGACTTTTTTCTGCTCAGTTATTCTTTAATAAGCAAAGTGGACACTTCTGAAATACATCCAATCACAATATCAGACCATTCTGCAATTACCATCACGCTCCAGGACTTTGCCCTGTCAAAACCATCTGGGGTTTGGAGATTCAATTCCTCTTTATTATCGGATCCTCTCTTCATAGACCACATTAATGAGCATATCAAGGTTTTCTTCCTTCTCAACAAAGTTGAAGAAACGTCTTGGCAAACCACTTGGGACGCATTTAAATCATATATCAGAGGAATCATTATCTCTTACGCCGCCAAGTTAAAGACTGACACCAGATATCAATTACGATTGTTAGAATCTCAAATAGCAAAGTTAGAGGCCTCTCATGCTGCAGATCTTACCAGCATTACTCTACTAACTGAATTGAATAAATTGCGCTATGACTACAACTTGCATCTTAGCACTACTGCTGCCTCTGAGGTCCTCCTTCAATCTTCCCATTACTATACCACAAACAATAAAGCTGGCCACCAGTTGGCGCAATATCTAAAGGTGAAGATGGAAAGAACAACTATAGCTGCAATAAAAACTGAGACAGAGAAGACTCTAACTGCTGATGAAGAGATATGTGGTCAATTTCATCAATTCTACTGGGATCTATACAATTCAGAAAATCCATCCTTGTATTCCATAGAAGAATACCTAAACTGTATCTCTGGTCCCAAATTATCTGATAGTGATAATGATCTTCTTTCTGCACCACTCGAATTGGATCACTTAACTGATGCATTGAAGTCCATGGCTAAACGTAAGGCACCAGGGCCAGATGGATTGTCAGTCGAGTTTTACTTGGCTTTCAAAGAAACTTTGCTTCCTCTTCTGTTGTCTTATTTGACGCACCTCATAGACAAAGGCATGGCGGCAGGCTCCTTCACACAAGCATTGATCATCGTACTGCCTAAACCTGACAAAGATCCGTTATATGTACAACATTATAGGCCTTTGTCCTTGATAAACGTTGATGCCAAGTTATACGCGAAGGTGTTAGCAAGCAGATTACAAGCGGTGTTACCAAAAATAATACACACCGATCAAAATGGCTTCATGAGTGGCAGACTTGCTAGCGATAACACCCGCCTTTTCTTTCATATTATACTACAAACCTCAAGATCTGCCTCACCGTTTGTCACCGTTGCCTTAGATGCAGAGAAGGCATTTGACCGGGTGGAATGGTCCTTTATGTTTCAAGTGTTATCCTGGTTTGGCTTTAGGGACTCATTTATCCAAATGGTGCGGGTTCTTTATTCTCACCCAGCTACCAAGCTACGTATTAATGGGACACTTTCTGAGATGTTTTATCCTTCAAGAGGCACGAGGCAGGGCTGTCCACTCTCCCCTCTATTATTCAATCTGGCTCTGGAACCACTGCTGATTGATATCAGATCCAACTCTTCAATACAAGGATATCATCTTGGCAACTTCTCGATTAAACTGTCAGCCTACGCAGATGACGTCCAAATCTATACCATGCTGGAATCTTTGCCGGCCTTGCTGTCTACTATCAACTCGTATTCTGCTGTATCTGGCTACAAGCTCAACCCAACTAAATCTGAAGTAATGCCTCTTTCGGGCTTGCCGTGTAGAGAGGAGGTTGGAGCGCTTCATCTCAAGTATTCCCCAAATAAGTTGAAATACTTGGGAGTATACTTTGGTATCACCATTGAAGAAACTCTGGAATATAATATCTCCTACATCACCAATATCATTACCTCTACTACTAACAGATGGTCGCCTCTGAAATTATCATGGTGGGGCCGATTGGACTCTATTAAAATGGTCTTAGTTCCGAAAATTACTTATATTCTTTCCATGCTACCCTTTCTTCTTCCAATGTCTGCTTATAAGAACTTTGAAACTGCCATGGTAAAATTCTTATGGAATGCTAAGACCCCTCGCATAGCCTTGAAAAAACTAAAATGTACCAAAGAGCACGGAGGAGTTAATTTTCCCAGCCTATATGACTACCATCTTGCTTTCCTATGCAGACAGGGATCTCAGTGGCTAGTTACTCCAGATGAATCCCATATGCCAGCTTGGCTACATTTGGAAAGTGCTTTGCTCCCTGAGGAACAGCTCATGTATATACCATTTGCTCATAAAGGAAAGGGAATAAGGGACATCATTTTAACTTCTACTATAGAAGCTATTCTAGAAATAGATTCTGCTGCTCCTATACGGTGGAATGCCACCGTCAGCTCACCTATATGGCGCAACCCCAGTTTATTAATACAAGGACGATACATGGAGTGGAAATCTTGGCGCAAGAAGGGCATCTAGACTATTGGCCAAATGTTATCTGAATCCACCTTACTGGACTTTAGTGAGCTAACTGAGCTGTTCGGCTTGGATTCGTATTATCATTACCAATGGTTACAACTAAAACACTGCTTAATGGCCTACTTCAAAAAAGATACACTACTAGTTGATACTCCTACCATACTTCAATGGGCTGATACGATCCTGTCCACAACGAGTCAAGCATCCAATTGGTATAAGCTACTACATAAGAAGAAATTCAAGCCGCCATTGACGTTATATGACATATGGGCACATGATACGTCAGTACCTGCTGACCAACATGATTGGGGAGAGTTGTGGTTACAATCATTTAAGGCATTAAAGTCCTCTACTATGTTACATACTGTACTATTTTTCTACCATCGTGCGTATTGGACACCACTAAAAATGTCCAAAGTGGATTCTTCTCATTCAAACAAATGTTGGTCATGCCTGTCTGATGTAGGGACTTTGGATCACATGATTTACCACTGTACCCAACTAACACCCTTTTGGTCGGATGTTTGGTCCACCATATGTAAAGTATTACACATCTGTGAATATCTTTCATTTGTCATTGTCGTATATGGATCTAGTGCATTACAGAAACATCACCTCGATAAATATGAATCCAGACTGTTTAGATGCTTGATCCTCATAGCGTTCAAAACTATTCTGTCCAGTTGGAAAGATTTCTCGTCCTTACATCATAATACCTGGTGGAATACTGTATGTTTGATATCTAAATATGAACTAGTAGCTGCAGATAAGACTAACTCTTCTTATTCCTATCACAAAGTGTGGTCTCCTGTTTCAGATTATTGTAACACCAGATAGATTAACACATCAATAACTTATGTAGAATATCTATCTGATTTATGTATTTACAGCTGTTGTGTTTAGTAATGATTCCAGTACAGAACAAGATTTCTACTGATGTTCTGTTACTGCACATGCCTTAAGAATGTGACACTGCAATGCACGGTTTAGTGTTTTGTTTGATTTTGTATTTTATACTATTTACAAATTTCAATAAAAAGATTGAACTTAAAAAAAAAAAAAAAACATTCTCATCTTTGTTTTCCTTTCTTTTCCTGATAATTACTAACATTTTATTTGCTTTCATAGCTGCTGCCACATGGGAAGGGTGAAAATGCAGACATTACGCAGATCTAAAACCGCACATCCTTAAAAATCTGAGGTCCATGCCACTTTTAGTCTCAGCATAGGTTATGGCTCTGACAGACCTCTATGACAATTTAGCTCTGACGGATCCTAATGCTTTTCCCTCCCTATGCTAAGACTAAAAGTGGCAAAACTTTTGCCCTGAGGTCTGTGCCACTTTTAGTCTCAGCATAGGGAGGGAAAAGCATTAGGATATGTCAGCGCTAAAGTGTCATAGAGGTCTGTCGGAGCCTTAACCTATGCTGAGATTAAAAGTGACATGGACCTCAGATTTTTAAGGATGTGCAGTTCAGATTTGTGAGGTCCATGAGGTCAGATGAACTGCAGACTTTTGCACACTTTTTTTTTTTTTTTTTTAATCCAGCTATTTGCCATCCTGTGTCATATCACGGGGGCTCTCGGAATCTGGAGGAAGGGACGATCGGACTAATTAGCAAAAGCCACAGTGCACCTCCTCACTCCTTAGCCATTAGAGAAGGCAGAACTGGGGGCCTGAGCTGAGCGTGCAAGGAAAGCGGTGGAATAAGCTAAAAGGCAGACTTGTCAATGCACGGGCCTCAGATTTTTAAGGACGTGCAATTTTAGATCCATAAGGTCCGTAAGGTCCGCGTTTTACCCCTTCCCCTGCCACACACAGCTAAGGGTTTCAATATATCATCAACAATGACTGGGCGCCAGCAGTGACTCCTAATGTAGAACTCTGTATCACATAGCTATACTTCAGGTTTCTCTTTTCCACTTGCATCATTTTGCAATTGCTCGCATTAAACATCACCTGTCATTTTGATGCCCAGTCTCCCAGTTTCCCAAGGTCCCCTTGCAATGTTTTACAATCCTCCTGTGATTGAACAACTTTGAATAATTGTGTGTCAGCAGCAAATTTAATTATCTCTCTAGTTATTCCCATCTCTAAATCACTGATAAATATGTTAAAAAGTTGCAGTCCCAGAACAAACCCCTGGGGAACCCCACTATTTATCCTTCACCATTGAGAATATTGACCTTTTAATCTACTCTCTGTTTCCTATCTTTTAACCAGTTTTTATTCCTTAACAGAACATTACCTCCTATCCCATTGCTATCGAATTTCCTCTGAAGTCTTTCATGAGGTACTTTGTCAAATGTCGTTTGAAAATCCAGACACACAGTACCAACTGACTCACCTTTATCCATATGTTTATTCACCTCTTCAAAGAAATATATTAGATTAGTGAGGCAAGATTTCCCTTGACTAAATCCATGTTGGCTTTGTCTCATTTCTGCCTATTTATGCGTATATGCTCTGTAATTTTGTTCTTTATGATAGTCTCTACCGTTTTGCACGGCACTGCCATCAAACTCACTGGTCTATAGTTTCTGGGATCACTTCTGGACAGTTAGATTTTAAAGATAAATGACAAATTGCTAACAATAATTCTGCAAGTTCATTTTCTTAATTCTATCAGTTCTCTGGGATTTATACCATCTGGTCCATGTGATTTACTACACTTCAGTTTGTCAAATTGCCCAATTATATCTTTGGTTGTTAGAGATTTGTTTTAGTTTCTCTGACTCATCAGTATTAAATACCATTTCTGGCAGTGGTATCTCCCCTGCATCTTCCACTAACTAGCCATTCCATGACTGGCTAGTGGGCTAACCTGCAATATTCAGTCTGCTAATTAACTAAGTAAATGAATAAATAAAGGACAGTAATAAAGCCAGGCACCAGTCTCAATATCGGCTAGTGCCCGATTAACTTCTGGGTCAGTGCACATACCCAGATATTCAATGATGGAACTGCACATGTTCTGGCATTGAATATCCAGGGCTAGTTCAGCTTGTAGCTGTGAGCAGCTTACAAGCCACTGACTACTGCGGACTGAAAATCAGCCCCTTAATAAACACTTAGGCCCTGATTCTATAAAGGGCGCCTAAGTCCTGTCTAATGCTGAGCGGGACTTAGGCGTCCAAACTAAGTGGTTAATAAGACATTTAAGGGTCTTAACGAGCATTAATTGGCACAAGAACGTCCAAAGGATGTGGATGTCACTTTGTACACGCCTCCACAATTTCATGAACGCCCATTAGGAAAACTCATGCCTAACGGAATAGGCTTGGGCATTAATGGGCGTGCTTTGGGTGAGGCTTCAATATAGGTGTCCTTCGATTCATTTGCATAATGCTGAGCGACCTACAGCATCTATCTTATGCCTACATTGTAGACGAATGAAAACCAGATCTACTTAGGCATAGTTTGGATGCCCTCAATGCAATCTGCTAAATATCTCTCTGGGTTTTTATATTTGCTTTATTAAGCTCAAAATATATTTAATAAGGCGCCACATAAACAGGGCACATCAAAACAGATGTATTACATGCAAAACCTTCTATTTTTTTGTGGACAAACAGCAATACTATTTGCTAATTAGAAGAAAAGATCCATTAACTGAAGCACAGCACATGAAAAACACAGCTTTAGGTTTCTTGCTATAAAGCTACCCTTTTTTTCTGACTAAACAGTGCTCCAATTAGCTCATTCATTAAAGCAAAGAAAGCACATGAAAAAATATATAGATTGCATACATAACTTCATTTGCAAAAGCTTAAAAACAGAAAAAACAGATACAGACCTTAGCATGGCTTCTACTTCATTGCAAATGGAGGTGTGCAGCTGCACAATGCTGACCTCATTGTGAGATCATCAAGGTGCACCTGCAAGGTAGAATGCCACAATTAAAATATGTGCTGGGATTTGAACCTATGATTTCTGGAAGATGAGAATAGGGCTGTTACCCATTGAGCCACAGCAGCTTCCACTAATGTTTTTCTTCCTCACATCTGATATGATAGCTTAGGGATCTGCTAAGCTATGATCTTGTCAGGTATTTTCAAATTCACATGGCTAGGATCACTAAGCTCTAATGGTAGGAACCCCCACAACTGAAAGGAAGCAGCTGTGGCTCACTGGGTAAATGCCCCGTGCTTATCTTCCAGAGGTCATGGGTTCAAAGCCCAGCATATATTTTAATTGTGGCATTCTACCTTGCAGGTGCACCTTGATGATCTCACAATGTTTCTCCCTATTTACTTTCTAATAACTCAATATTGGTATTTGGACTTTTCATTTTCTTCTTTTAACAAGGAGTAGCCTAGTGGTAAAAGCCCTGGGCTTGATATCCAGAGTAATGCCAGGGGCAAATGAGTTAGCAGATTTTTTTCTTTCTAAAATCTTAGTACTACAGTCAGGGGGAATAAGTTTGCCATCTCATAAGGATGAGTTAGATGTAGTCGAATCTGAGGAAAGGAATATAAACTTAGGGAAATCAAGTTGGTCAGTTTTTCAATAACCAACTTTGGTCATTTGAATTTTGAAGAGCAAATCTCATCTGCAGTTGCTAAAGGATTTGGGGCATTAAAACAGCTTAGAGCTATTAGAGACTTCCTGGATGAGAAATCTTTACATACCTTTTAAACTATCTAAATTGGATTATGGAAATTTAGTATACACAGGAATAACAACAGGGCAATTAAAGCATTTACCCTGATCCAGCACCTCCCTCTCACAGTCCAGGGTCAGGAGCAAATAAGACCACTGGAAGGGCACTCCCACTATCCGGGCCAGAAAGTCCAACACCTCATTCCAGTAAGTACTCAGTAGCGGACACGCAAGCATCATGTGCTGACATCAGAGAAAGGGCGGGACCACCGGAAGAGGAAGCATTTCAGAGCAGGGCTCACAGAAGGCCCGGAACCGCCGGCAGAGGAAGCAGCAGGAGAACGGTAGGAGCTTCTCCATGATGATGGGGGGGTGGGGAGGCTGTGGGGGTGCGAGCGGTCCTGCAGGGGGGGTGAATCGGACGTCGGGGGGTGCGAGCGGTCCTGCGGGGTGAATCGGACGTCGGGGGGGTGCGAGTGGTCCTGTGGGGTGATGTCGGGGGGGGGCATCAGGCTTTCAGGTTGGGGACAGGACTTCAAGGGGGAGAGGAGAGTCGGGGCGGCCAGAGGAGAGTAGGGCGGGCGCAAGGAGAGTCGGGGCGGGCGAAAGGAGAGTCGGGCAGCGACGGGAGAGTCGGGGCGGCATGCGCGGTATATGGGTGTGCGCGGTATATAAAAATTTCTTTACATAAATTACAGTTTCCCGCGCGCTATACCCGTGTGCGCGTTTTACACGGGTGCGCGGTATATGAGTGAAAATACGATAATGGCGGAGCTGGAGATAAGCAAAGAAAGGCATAGTAGGTAAGGACCAGTGACGTCGGAGATCTGCATATGAGGGGAAAGCTGCGACTCCGGAGGAGGACGAGGGGCATGACCCAGACAGAGACCAGTACCAAAACATGTCTCCACGTCAGGGCCCCCCTTTGCTACTTGTGTATGGTTTGCTTGTTTTGTCCGTTCAATAATTTTTCTGTTCAATAAAAATTTTTTTTTTAAAAAAAAAAGCATTTACAAACAGTACAAAATGCTGTGATTCAGTTGTTAGGCCATGCACATATTCGTGATCATTTGACTCCTCTATATTTGAAATTCCACTGGTTACCAATGGAATTTAGGATAAAATTTAAGATTTTGATGTTGGCACATAGAGCATTATTTGAGTTACAACCATTATATCTGTCTTCTCCTTTACTAATGCATAGTGCGGGTTTTAACTCCAGCAGCGGCGGTAACTGCTCTGATGCTCATAGGAATTCTATGAGCATTTTAGCAGTTACTGCCACTGCCGACGCTAAAACCCACGCTACGTTTTAGTAAGGGAGGGGAATGCATAGAGCATTCTGGACCCCTGTTCGTTTACAAAAATTAAATTGCTCTAAGTCTGATAGATGTTGGCATTGTCATCTTGAAGCAGGGACTTTAGATCACAGTTCTTCAACCACCGGTCCGCGTACCGATGCCGGTCCGCAGGAGATTTTTGCCGGTCCGCACAGGGCCGGCAAGATTGACTCACTTCAACTTCCTGCCGGTCCACGCAGGGCCGGCAAGATCAACATCTAAAGTCTGCGGACTCTGCGCTGGGCCGGAGAGATCTTGGGGAGCCTCCGACAGTGGCTTTCTCTCCTCTCTGCAGCTCTCCTTTACTTCCCAGCGCAGCGATTCACGAAGGCAGCCTCGGGGCTTTTGCTGAGTCGCGGTTGCCTCTGATGATGCAACTTCCTCTTTCCTCAGAGGCGGCGCGACCCAACAAAGGACCCGAGGCTGCCTTTGTGAATCGCTGCGCTGGGAAGTAAGAAGAGCTGCTGGGAGGGGAGAAAACCACTATCAGAGTCTGGGAAGCTGCTGGGCAGGGGAAAAAAGGGACAGCTGCTACTGGAGAGGGAGAAGGAGAGATGCTTCTGGGAGGGGAGGAGGGAAAGGAATCTGGGAAGCTGCTGGGCAAGGAAAAAAAGGGACAGCTGCTACTGGAGAGGGAGAAGGAGAGATGCTTCTGGGAGGGGAGGAGGGAAAGGAATTTGGGAAGCTGCTGGGCAAGGAAAAAAGGACAGCTGCTACTGGAGAGGGAGAAGGAGAGATGCTTCTGGGAGGGGAGGAGGGAAAGGAATCTGGGAAGCTGCTGGGCAAGGAAAAAAGGGACAGCTGCTACTGGAGAGGGAGAAGGAGAGATGCTGCTGGGAGGGGAGGAGGGAAAGGAATCTAGGAAGCTGCTGGGCAGGGAAAAAAAGGGACAGCTGCTACTGGAGAGGGAGAAGGAGAAATGCTGCTGGGAGGGGAGGAGGGAAATTTATCTGGGAAGCTGCTGGGCAAGGAAAAAAGGGACAGCTGCTACTGGAGAGGGAGAAGGAGAGATGCTGCTGGGAGGGGAGGAGGGAAATGAATCTGGGAAGCTGCTGGGCAAGGAAAAAAAGGGACAGCTGCTACTGGAGAGGGAGAAGGAGAGGTGCTGCTGGGAGTCGAGGAGGGAAAGGAATCTGGGAAGCTGCTGGGCAAGGGAAAAAAGGGACAGCTGCTACTGGAGAGAGAGAAGAAGAGATGCTTCTGGGAGGGGAGGAGGGAAATTAATCTGGGAAGCTGCTGGGCAAGGAAAAAAAGGGACAGCTGCTACTGGAGAGGGAGAAAAAGAGATGCTTCTGGGAGGGGAGGAGGGAAAGGAATCTGGGAAGCTGCTGGGCAATGAAAAAAAGGGACAGCTGCTACTGGAGAGGGAGAGATGCTTCTGGGAGGGGAGGAGGGAAAGGAATCTGGGAAGCTGCTGGGCAAGGAAAAAAAGGGACAGCTGCTACTGGAGAGGGAGAAGGAGAGATGCTGCTGGGAGGGGAGGGAAGAGAATTACTGCTGGACAGGAGGAGGAGGGAAGGGAGAATGAAAAAAGGAAGGAAACAGCTGGCAGAGAGATTAGAGGAGGGGAAGGTGAGACACAGCCATGAGAAAGTAGAGAGATTGATGATAGGAAGGGGTCAGCAGAAAAATAAGCAGAGATGGACAATGATGATAGATCTGGTGTAGGAGAGATAAAAATGAAGAGAGCAGTGAAGCTGGAATGAATCATGTAAAAAGGAGAGAGGGGGCACAAACTGGATGGAAAGGGGAGCGGGGCATAGAAAGAAGAAAGATACCATATGGAAGGGGGAGAGGACAGACAGTGGATGGAAGGGGCAGATGCTGGATTGAAGAGACAGAAAGGGCAGACGCTGGAAGGAAGAGAGTGAAAAGAAGATTGAAAGCAGAAACCAGAGACGACAAAAGGTAGAAAAAAATAATTTTATTTCTATTTTGTGATTAGAATATATCAGATTTGAAATATATATCCTGCTAGAGCTGGTGTTAGACATAGCTGAGGACTGCAAAGCCCAGGCAGTGCTTCTTTAGCTTCCAGCTGGCTTAGGGCGCTCTCTGACCAGGGGGCAGTTGCCCTAGTTGCACTCCCCTAAAACTATTCCTGTCATGTGTGACTGCAATATTCTGTTAGCATGATATTTCTGTGTAGCATTCTGTAATAATTTGGCTTGTTCAGTTTTCTTGATAGTAGAGGGGATATATGTGAAGGGGAGGGGAGACAGGGATTTTGTTGATCCATTCCTGCTCTGAATTATTTGTATTTATAAAATGACAATTGTACAGAATATTGTTTCTTTTTATACTTTAATAAAATACATTCAATATAAAATCATAACTGAGGCTTGTGTGGATGGGATCAGATGATTTGTGGGGACCGACTCGCGGAGATGGGGCAGAAACGGGGTTTTTAAATTTTAGTCCTAGTAGTTTGCCGGTCCACAAAATAATTCTTTTTTTTCTGCCGGTCCACGGGTATAAAAAGGTTGAAGAACACTGCTTTAGATAATTATTGTTCTATTGTCCATTTATTATGGATTTTTGGAAGTCAATTTGGGGCCAAATTAATAATTTATTAGAAAATCATGTGGCATTATCGTATGATACAGTATTATTTGGCATGTCTATGAGGGCTAAGAGCCAAATATCTTCCAAAAATAATAAACTCTTACTTATTTTAACAGGAGTCGCCATACAACAAATAACATGTAATTGGAAAAATTGGAATAGATTAAACTATAGTTTTTGGTGGAATTCAGTGTGTCATATTTATAAAATGGAAAGAACATTAGCTTTTCAGAAAGGAAATTTTAATAAATTTCAAGATGTATGAACATAAGAACATAAGAACATAAGAAATGCCTCCGCTGGGTCAGACCTAAGGTCCATCGCGCCCAGCAGTCCGCTCACGCGGCGGCCCATCAGGTCCAGGACCTGTGCAGTAATCTTTTATCTATACCCCTCTATCTCCTTTTCCAGCAGGAAATTGTCCAATCCTTTCTTAAACCCCAGTACCGTTCGCTGCCCTATAACGTCCTCTGGAAGCGCATTCCAGGTGTCCACCACACGTTGGGTAAAGAAGAACTTCCTAGCATTTGTTTTGAATCTGTCCCCTTTCAACTTTTCCGAATGCCCTCTTGTTTTTTTATGTTCTGAAAGTTTGAAGAATCTGTCCCTCTCTACTCTCTCTATGCCCTTCATGATCTTGTAAGTCTCTATCATATCCCCTCTAAGTCTTCTCTTTTCCAGGGAAAAGAGACCCAGTTTCTCCAATCTCTCAGCGTATGAAAGGTTTTCCATCCCCTTAATCAGTCGTGTCGCTCTCCTCTGAACTCTCTCGAGTAACACCATATCCTTCTTAAGGTATGGTGACCAATACTGGACGCAGTACTCAAGATGCGGACGCACCATCGCCCGGTACAGCGGCAGGATAACTTCTTTCGTTCTTGTTGTAATACCCTTCTTGATTATCCCCAGCATTTTATTCGCTCTCTTGGCGGCCGCTGCGCACTGTGCCGTCGGCTTCATTGTCATGTCCACCATTACCCCCAAGTCCCTTTCTTGGGTACTCTCATTCAATAACATCCCTCCCATCGTATAGCTGTGCCTCGGGTTTCTGATTCCCACATGCAATACTTTACATTTCTCAACATTGAACTTCATCTGCCATCTCTCTGCCCATTCTCCCAATTTGTCCAAGTCCCTTTGCAATTTTTCACAATCTTCCTTTGTCCGAGCTCCACTAAATAGTTTGGTGTCATCCGCAAATTTTATTATCTCACTCTTTGTTCCTGTTTCTAGATCATTTATGAATATATTAAATAGCAGTGGCCCGAGCACTGAGCCCTGCGGGACACCACTCGTGACTTTCCTCCAGTCTGAGTAGTGTCCCTTCACCCCTACCCTCTGTTTCCTACCCGCTAACCAGTTTCTGATCCATCTATGCACGGCTCCGTCCACCCCATGGTTCTTCAGTTTCCGGAGTAGACGTTCATGAGGCACCTTGTCAAAGGCTTTCTGGAAATCTAGGTATATGATGTCTATGGGGTCTCCTTTGTCCATCTGTTTGTTAATTCCCTCGAAGAAGTGCAATAAGTTGGTCAGACACGATCTCCCCCTGCAGAAACCATGTTGGCTGGTTATCAGAAGTTCGTGTTTTTCAAAATGTTCATCAATTTTTTCTTTTATTAGTGCTTCCGCCATTTTCCCCGGAACAGAGGTCAGACTCACCGGTCTGTAGTTTCCCGGGTCTCCTCTTGATCCCTTTTTAAAGATGGGCGTAACGTTGGCTATCTTCCAATCCTCCGGAATCACACCTGTTTTCAGAGACAGGTTGCAAATTTGCTGTAGTAGTTCCGCTATTTCCTCTTTTAGTTCCTTCAGCACCCTTGGATGGATTCCATCCGGACCCGGGGATTTGTCAGTTTTTAGTTTTTCTATCTGTCTGCGCACATCATCAAGGCTCACTTCTATGGATGTTAACTTTTGTGCTTGATTTCCATTGAAGAATTGCTCAGGTTCCGGTATGTTGGTTGTGTCTTCGTTTGTGAATACAGATGAAAAGAACATGTTAAGTCTTTCTGCGACCTCTTTCTCTTCCTTCACCGCTCCCTTCCTGTCTCCGTCATCCAGTGGTCCCACCTCCTCCCTAGCCGGCTGTTTCCCTTTAACATGGGGGCGATTAACAAATTATTACAATGAATAAGTATTATTTTCCCTGATTTGTACAATTGAAAGAATGGGGTGGGGGGGGGAGGGGGGACTTTCTTATATGGTATAAGCTTTAAGAGATGTTGAAGGGAGGGGAGAGAAAGGGATAATTCTATTTAATATGAAGAATTGTAGAATTCAAGTGATGTATTTAAGTCAAAATGGTTGATACTTTTTGTTGCACTTGATGTAACTTATAAAAATGAATAAAAAATTATAAAAAAAAAAAAAAGTAAAGGGGGGGTCAGTGTTATTTTTTGCACCTAGGCAATTATTATGATCATTGAACGATAACAGAGTCATTGTACCCCATATTCTAAAGGCTCATCTTGCCTCAACTAGAAATTGTGCATTTTTTATTTAGTTCCAATTTTATGGAAGTTTGCCTGTAGAATTGAGAAAGGAAGAATCTTTCCAAAATTTTAAAAGACATCTAAAGGCACATTATTTTCAATTGGCCTTTTTAAACTGACAGGATGTGAATTCGGGACTTCAATCTGCATTTATATATTCTTAGATTTTTGATTTTCATTTATTTTTAATTAATTGGTTAATTTTTAATTAAATTTTATTAATTTAGATTGTTATATAATATTATGTATTAGGAATGTTACTTTTTTCTTTTTCTTTTCTATTTAAATGGAGTTCTTTTCAGAATTTTGATTGAATTATATTGTAAACTGTTTTGATCCTTTTTTGGCTGTATATGCAGTATATAAAGATTTTAATAAACGTAAACAAACAAATTCCACTGCTGCTCTTTGTGATCTTGGATAAGTCACTTAACCCTCCATTGTCTCAGATGCAAAATTAAGTTGTGAATCCTCCAGGGACAGGAAAATACCTACTGCACCTCAATGTACGTAATTCTCCTTGAGCTACTACAGAAATCCAAATAAATAAAAAGTGAAGTACTGGGCTAGTCTGTTGTCTTGTACTACATGGGGGAAGAATATCCACATTCCATCTTGTTTATGCAAAGATCGGTGCATCCTTTCTGCCAAATCTTTAATGGCAAAGATTAACATCAATCTCTAAAGGGTTCCCATATGGCTAGTGCTGACATTCACTGAAAATGTCACACAAGCAATAAGATCTTTGGGGACAACATAATGCTCACAAATGTTTTATGAAAGGGGGTCCTATTAATTAATCTGAACTAGCAGCTACACTTTTATATCTTAAAAATCAACTTCCATGAAAGAGCGCCATGGAAGTCAAATATCTGTTCTCAGTTAAGACTTCTGCCAGGACTGCAACATCTCATAATTGTCTCTCATTTTCAGAATCTCTAATACGGCATTAAAGTACATTTGCCAGATATCTATTTCTTTTCTTTTTTTTTTCTTTTTTTAAAATATCTTTATTAGCAATTGCAAAGGGACATACAAGCAGAGATAA
This sequence comes from Geotrypetes seraphini, assembly GCF_902459505.1. NCBI lineage: Eukaryota > Metazoa > Chordata > Amphibia > Gymnophiona > Dermophiidae > Geotrypetes > Geotrypetes seraphini. The sequence continues at coordinate 90,875,106 of NC_047094.1, read as the reverse complement.
GCAGAACAACCAGGGAGAGAAACAAGTGAAAAAACATGACACCAGATGAGGCATAATACAGAAATCCTTCGGCTGGATGCCCGTTGTAAGGGGGGTATGTATGTGGGGTGTTTGAGGCATGATTGTTGTGACTTGAGGCCAAGTGTTTGGAGTTTGTGCGGGTTGCTTGGGGGGTATTCTGCTATTTAAAAATGCTAGTTATCTATTTCTATAGAGAGTCCTCCTTCCCAGGGCAGGATTAATTCGTCGAGGGCCCCTAGGCACACAAGTACACTGGGCCCCCTGCCCCTCCCCACCCCACCATGCGCCCAGGCGGAAACAGGAAGTTGTGTCAGAGGGAAGCTTTGGGCAAGCAGCACCGCTTGCACAATTACAGTTCCCGTTGCCTTTCTTACCCGCGTTGCTTGCTTGTCTTACTTTCCGTCGATGGGGGGTGGGGCCTGCGTTGCCGATCGGGGGGGGGGGGGGGGAGAAGGCCTGCGTTGCTTAAAGACTGCATCTGGGAACACATCGATGCTGGAGGGGCCCATCGCCGTTTGGAAAAAACAATGTTGATGCCTTCCTTCATCGGGCCCCCCTGACCATTTTGGGCCCTAGGCACGTGCCTACTTGGCCTATTGGTTAATCCTGCCCTGCTGCTTCCTTCTTCACCAGTGATGTCCATTAGTTTTACGCTGTTCTATGCCACACAAACTAAACCATGACATACCCCCAGATTGCTATTCTGGGGTGCACATGCAACTAAAGTGGCTAACGAGCCAATTAGCGCTAATAATTGGGTGCTGACAATCATTATTAGCACTAATTGGAAACAATTTAGATTTGCAAGAGGAAAGCCTAAAATGACTCTTCAGCCTGGAGAAGAGACGGCTAAGTGGAGATTTAAGTACTGAGTGGAGTAGAACAGTTAGATAAAAATCGCTTGTTTACACTTTCCCAAAATACTAGGACTAGAGCAGGGGTTCTTAATCTGGGGTCCATGGACCCCTAGGGGGGCTCCATAGATGGGTTTCATGGGGTCTGTGAGGCTACGGAAAAAATTAACATTTACACTTCTCCCTCCGTATTTGCAGTGATAGGGGATTAACAGACCCGCGAATACAGAAAAACCGCAAATAACTTTTTCATATGTCATTCGCTGTTTTCTATTAAAAACCATCGTGAATATGGTAAAACCGCGAATAACGTGGTGGGAGACCTGGCCCGTTCCTGAAGGAGAGGCAAAACACGATGAAGAAAGTGCCAGGAGTCGGCGATTTTTCTCTGTAAACTCTTGGAATCAGCGATTTCTCTATGCAACCTGATGTCATTTGGGGGGGAGGAGCCAGCAAGCTAACAGCCACAAATAATCAAAACCGCGATTGCTGAAACCGCGAATACGGAGGGAGAAGTGTATATTCACTATACAGTCCGGCACTGTTGATTTTTCTCACAGATAACAAGAAAGTAGATGTAGTAATAGTAGTAGATCTGTTTGTTTTGGTTTTTTTTTTAAGTTCAAAATGGTTTTATTTGTTTTATAACAACGATACAACAGTACGGTGTAGTTGATCTGTTTTAATTTCCACAAGAGGATTGTATTTCATTACTACTTTTTGCATAAAAAAGAGGATTTTTTTTTATATTGTTTACTTTAAAGTTTAATAATACCTTGTGTAAGTCATATATGTATGAGACAATCAAATCTCAATAAATATTCATTGCATGCAAAGTTGTGTTTATGTGAACATTTCTGGGGAAGGGGGTCCATAGCTTTCATCAGATTCTTAAAGGGGTCCATGACTCAAAAAAGGTTAAGAATCACTGGACTAGAGGGTGTTTGATGAAGTTACTAAGTAGTAGATTTAAAACAAACTGGAGAAAATATTTCTTCACTCAACCTGTAAACTCTGGAAGTCATTGCCAGAGAATGTGGTGAAAGCAGTTAGCTTAACAGGGTTTACACAAGGTCTGGATAATTTCCTAAAACAAAAGTCCATAAACTTGGGGAAATCCACTGCTTATTCCTAGGATAAGCAGCATAAAATCTGTTTTACTCGTTTGGGATCTTGCCAGGTACTTGTGACCTGGGTTGGTCACTATTAGGAACAGGATACTGGGTTTGATGGACCTTCAGTATGTTCCAGTATGGCAACTCTTGGGTCTTATATGTACGAAAATACAGTATCTTAAAGAACCAGATTTAAAAGTCTCTCTTTGATTTTCAAGGTCCTTAAACAAATTGGGCCAGATTAGCTAAAGAGCAAATTAGCCCTCTGCATGCTTTAGAAGCCTCTAAGGTCCTCTCCAGGAGCATCACCATAAGAACATAAGAAATGCCTGCACCGGATCAGACCGAGGTCCATCTTGTTCGGCGATCCGCGCACGCGGTGGCCTATTTAGGTACTCCTTTTTGGAGACCCGGATTTCCCGTATCCCTCAATATGATTTGCAAGAAGGTGTGCATCCAACTTGCACTTGAAACTCGGAACAGTAGTCTCCGCCACAACCTCCTCCGGGAGAGCATTCCAAGCGCCAACCACTCGCTGTGTGAAACAGAACTTCCTAACATTTGTCCTAAACCTGCTGCCATTCAGTTTCAGGCTATGACCCCGTGTCCGTGTCACCTCTGAAAATGTTAGTAATGCTGTTTCCTGGTTTATTTTATCAAATCCTTTTAATATTTTAAAAGTCTCTATCAAATCCCCTTGCAATCTTCTCTTTTCGAGGGTGATTAGTCCCAGTTTTCTGAGGCGTTCTTTGTAGCTCAAATTTTCCATACCTTTGACTAGTTTCGTGGCTTGCCTCTGCACCCTCTCCAGCAGAGTTATATCCTTCTTAAGGTATGGAGACCAGTGTTGGACACAGTATTCTAAGTGAGGTCTGACCATTGCTCTGTACCTTGTCAAAAGAAATTACACAATGTGATGTCAGTGAGCCTTCTCAGGAGTAGCCTCCACACTCTGGAGCTCACTCCCAGAAGGGCTATGTCAAACTCTTCTCTTAAGCCTTTAATATATTTATTTATTTTTAAACATTTACATCCCACACTATCTCTAAACTTGAGCAGGTTACAATATATCTATAAAAAAATTAAAACATCACAACACAAATATAATACAATAATCATCAATAATAATAAAACCCTTAGCGCGCATGCGCATTCCTACTTCAGTGATCCCTGCCTCCGTGATCCGTAGCTCCGTGGCAGAGTAGGCAGAGACATGGTAGTAGCGGCGCATAAGAACATAAGAACATAAGAAGTTGCCTCCGCTGACTCAGACCAGAGGTCCATCCTGCCCAGCGGTCCGCTCCCGCGGTGGCCCATCAGGCCTAATTGCCTGAACAGTGTCCATGACTAATTTTGTAACTGCCTCTGATCCTTTAATTTTATCCCTATTACCTACCTCTACTCCTATCTGTACCCCTCAATCCCTTTGTCCTCCAGGTACCTGTCCAGACCCTCTTTGAAGCCCTGTAGTGTGCTTCTGCTTATCACATCCTCCGGTAGCGCGTTCCATGTATCCACCACCCTCTGAGTGAAAAAGAACTTCCTGGCGTTTGTTCTAAACCTTTCCCCTTTCAGTTTCTCCGAGTGCCCCCTTGTGCTTGTGGTTCCCCGTAATTTGAAAAATCTGTCCACGTCCACTCTTTCTATGCCCTTCATGATCTTGAAGGTTTCTATCATGTCTCCTCTAAGTCTCTGCTTTTCCAGGGAGAAAAGCCCCAACTTCTTCAGTCTGTCAGTATATGAGAGGTCTTCCATACCCTTTATTAGCTTAGTTGCTCTTCTCTGGACTCTCTCAAGTACCGCCATGTCCTTCTTGAGGTACGGTGACCAGTACTGGACACAGTACTCCAGGTGCGGGCGCACCATTGCACCATACAGTGGCAGGATTACTTCCTTCGTCCTGGTTGTGATACCCTTCTTAATGATGCCCAACATTCTGTTCGCCTTTCTTGAGGCTGTGGCGCACTGTGCTGGCGCTTTCAATGATGTGTCTACCATCACTCCCAGGTCTCTTTCAAGGTTACTCACCCCTAGCGGTGATCCCCCCATTTTGTAAGTGAACATCGGATTCTTTTTCCCTACATGCATGACCTTGCATTTTCCTATGTTGAAGCTCATTTGCCACTTTTCGGCCCACTCTTCCAGTGTTGTCAGATCTTTTTGGAGGTCTTCGCAGTCCTCCATGGTTTTGACCCTGGTGTATAGTTTAGTGTCATCCGCAAATTTAATAACCTCACATTTTTTTCCCGCCTCCAGGTCGTTGATAAATATATTGAACAGGAGCGGTCCAAGCACCGACCCCTACGGAACTCCGCTCGTGACCCATTGCCAGTCTGAGTAATGGCCTTTTATTCCAACCCTCTGTTTCCTATCCGCCAGCCAGTTTTTGATCCATCGGTGGACCTCCCCTTGCACCCCGTGGTTCCATAGCTTCCTTAGCAGTCTTTCATGTGGTACCTTGTCGAAGGCTTTTTGGAAGTCAAGGTAAATGATGTCTATAGATTCCCCTTTATCCACCTGGCTGCTTACCCCCTCAAAGAAGTATATAAGTTAGTGAGGCATGACCTGCCCTTGCAGAAGCCATGCTGGCTCGGCTTTAGTTGCCCAGTGTTTTCGATGTGTTCCCAGATGCAGTCTTTAATCAGCGCTTCCATCATCTTTCCCGGGACCGAGGTCAAGCTCACCGGCCTGTAGTTTCCTGGGTCTCCCCTTGAGCCTTTCTTGAAGATGGGCGTGACATTTGCTATTTTCCAATCTTCCGGAATCTCTCCAGTTTTTAAGGATAGGTTGCATATTTGTCGAAGTGGCTCAGCTATTTCGTTCCTTAGTTCCTTGAGTACCCTTGGGTGAATGCCGTCCGGACCTGGCGATTTGTCGCTCTTTAGCCTGTCTATCTGTCTAAGGACATCCACTTTGCTCACCTCCAGTTGGACCAGATTTTCATCCTGATCTCCTTTTATGATCTCCTCGGGTTCCGGAATGTTGGTTGTGTCCTCTCTCGTGAAGACTGACGTGAAGAACTCGTTTAACCTGTCAGCTATCTCTTTTTCCTCTTTTACCACTCCCTTTCTGTCTCCATCATCCAAAGGTCCCACTTCCTCTCTTGCTTCCCCTTGACGTACCTGAAGAATGATTTGAAGTTTGTTGCTTCCCCCGCCAGTCTCTCTTCATATTCTCTTTTTGCTTTCCTAACCACTCGGTGACACTCCTTTTGGTGTTTTTTGTGTTCCTTTTGGTTGTCCTCTGATCGCATGTGCGGGTGGGGGTTTTCAGCACGTGTGGCACTTTCCTACCCTTCCTACTGCTGGAGCCAGCGGCGGTTTCTGTGCGCCAGTTGCCCTTTGCACTCTAAAGAAAAAGGTACGTGGGAGAAGGGCCATGATAAAAAGACAGGCAGGGGCACGGAGATAGACAGACAGACAGAAATAGACACACACACAGAAAGACAGGTAGGTGGGAGAAGGGGCATGAGAAACAGACAGGCAGGGGGCAGGGAGAGAGACAGAAATAAAGAAAGACAGACAGCAGCCAAGGAGAGAGAGAGAGACAGAAAAAAAAGACAGATAGGCAGATAGCGGCCAAAGAGAGAGACAGAAAGAAAGAAAGACAGACAGACAGACACATCTATTCTAGCACCCGTTAATGTAATGGGCTTAAATACTAGTTCATAAATAAAATAATAACACTAGAACATATTCATATTGTGATTGACTGTCCACTCACACTGCACCTGCTTGCTACACACCCAGTAACTGAGATCGGTTACTTGTACCTTATTCAATATTATAAACCATTTTGGATGAATCTCTTCATGAAAAGGCGATTAATAAATCCCAATTTTTAAAAAAAATTCAAAAAACAATTCCCCAAAATTGTGCATAAAAAGGTAGTTCTGTGACAGAACATGTACATTTTACACACCACTTCTGTGAGTAGGTTTAAAGAATATCAGTAGTGCTACAGAAATTATTTTTTAATTCAATTTTCTATACTGTCCTCCCAAGGGAGCTTACAATAGACATGCATTTTTCCCTGTCAATCCTGGCAGGCTCACAATCTATCTAATGTATCTGAGGCAATGGAGGAGGGAGGATTAAAGGCTAGATTCGCAAAGCAAACCGATTGTGTACCGATCAGTTTGCGACCCGATTGTACTCCGGCCCAATTCACTTACCTCTCTGCCGATCCGATTCCGATCCACACTTGCAAATGAGGGGAACGGCATGCAAAGTAGGCAGGGATACAACTCACTAAATAAATTTTGCAAACCGACTAGGCTAATCTAATCTAATCTAATCTAAATCTTGGGTTTATATACCGCATCATCTCCGCAGATGGAGCTCGACACGGTTTACATGGTTAGGGAAGGAACGGAACTCCAGTGGAATTATATAAGTATGAGAGAAGAGAGGTTGGTGTGAGAGTGCCAGGAGCGGGACGGGGTTACGTTCTGGAGAAGAGCCAGGTCTTCAGATGCTTACGGAATGGTAGAAGGGGGCTCAAATTGCGGAGAGGGGAAGGGAGACTGTTCCAGAGCTGAGTGATTCTGAAAGGGAGGGAAGAGCCAAGTTTACCAACAAGGGAGATGCCTTTTAAGGAGGGGTAGGATAGTTTTAATTTTTGAGTGGATCTAGTGGAGGTTGGATTTGAGGAATTCCAGGATAGAGGGATAAAAGGAGGAAGGATACCGTGGAGGATCTTGAAGGTTAGGCAGGCACACAGGCTGGTCGATCAACCCAAGAAACAACTGCTGGGGTCGCAAACGTCCTTTGCCACTCTCCAGTTCCATTGCCGCCCTGCTCTCTGCTGCCCCGATCTGGCTGCCTTTACTCTGGAGAAGCCCTGGGAGCAGTGGCTGTTGGCCGCATTGTTTAGCTCCTCTCGCCGCCTTGCTCTCTGCTCTTCTCCTGCCTTTCAGCCTCGCCGCCCTGACTCTCTTCTTGCCGCCCTGCTCTCCGCCCCAAATCCAAACTCCCCTTGCTCTCTGCCATCCAGACTAATCTCTGCTGCCCCGAATCTCCTGCTCTCTGCCTCCTTCCCTGCAGTGCGAGCCCACGTGTTTAAAGCGGGATTGCACTACGCAGTGCAGCGCTGCTTTAAACCTGCGGGCTCTCACTGCAGGGAAGGCAGCAGAGAGCAGGAGAGTCAGGGCCAGTGAATTTTAGCCTTAAGAGGCTGCCGCCACCGGGGATTGCCCTTCAAGAGTCGAGGCCCCCCGCAAAAAAAATAAAAAATAAAAAATGCAGCAGAAACGAACAGGAACGCATGCGCAGACCATCTACGGGGAAAGCAGATGGTCTGCGCATGTGTCAGGATCGCACACTAGCGATCCGTGTCAGTGGATGCGGGCATTCCTCTGATCGCCCCTATTACAATATTATTAGTTGCTGAATCCATTGAACCTGCCTGGATCGATCACGATTGGGCAGGTTAGTGAATCTAGCCCTAAGTGACTTGCCCAGGGTCACAAGGAACAGTGTGGGTGTGAACCCACAACCGCAGGGTGCTGAGGCTGTAGCTTTAACCACTGCATGACTAAATGTCTCCCTGGACTATGGTGCAGTGGTTAAAGCTACTGGCTTTAAACTGAGTAGCTATGATGGCTCACTAGTGCTAGTTGGGTTATTTGTTATACAGTTTGGCACATTTGTATTAAATATTTTTAGGGATGGTTTTTCAACACGTGGACGTGTGCCCCCAGTTTCGAAAAGTATCTGTAGCAAAGGAGCATCAGTAGTAGTTCTTGAGCAGGGATTTTGTATGTATTTAGGCCCGGATTCTCTCTATGGTGCTGATATCAGTGGCTGCCTCAAAAGCGTCCCCTGATCACATGTCAATCACGCGACAGTGCAGTATAGAGAATCATGCCTCTGGGAAAGATAGGCGCTGGACATGTAACTTGATGATCAAGTTAAAGTGCATAGGAACATTAAAAGTTTTTCAAAATACTGTACTTGATATAGAGAAATTTGATGTTGAAACCCAAAAGTTCTAAAAGTTTGTGGAATAATTGAAATTAGAAACCAAAGTCCTTAGGTCAAATTCAGAGACACCAGATTCATAAGTAAATACTGTCTGAATCCTATGCAAAGTTCATACTGTCTTGTAACAGTTCATATCCCCTCTTAATTCATGGAGAAATTCATACGAAGATCTTATTCGCTGATAAATACTTAGCTGAATCTTGTTGAAACTTTATATTACCACACACAAGTTCTTATCACCACTCGACAGAGCTCCGTTTCGTCACCTTCATCAGGAGCGGAGATTGCGAGGAAAATAATGCCTTAATGAAGCAGCAGGACCTGCATAGGCCTGCCAGCACATTCCTCCAAAACGTAAAACAATCAGCATTCGCTTTGGGGTAAATAGAAAATAATAATGGCATATAAGGAGTTTAAGAACGCCCTAGAGAACCCGCAAGAACAGCGCACATTCACTGACGTGATGACGTCAGAATATAAATCACCGAAGCGGTAAAAATAACAAAAAAATAACAATGAAGAAAACAAAAAAGCGTAATCCAAAAGAAACAATAAAGAATTAATTCTATACTGGCTATATTATTCAATGTGCTGAAAACAAGAACTTAAGCTTTCTTGGTAGAAGGTTAACTAATGAAATATCTATCCATATTTTCATTAAGTCCCATCGGAGGGTATGATTGCAAATGAAAAATCCCAAAATTTTCTCATTTAAGAAAGTGTTTCTATCTCCATTAAAACCTGTGGGAATCTGTTCCAAGATGCACCATTCGAGAAAAATCATGATGGTAAGTCCTGTTATGAACCACCATTGGAGCTGTGAGTTTGCCCTTATTCAAACAGCTGCGATGTTCAATAAGTCTGATCTTGATACTGCGGGTAGTACATCCCACATATATTAATCCACAGGGACAAGAAATCACATATACCACAAATTTGGAATCACAAGTGGTATTAGCACCAAGATAATATATTTTCTTGTTTATTTATTTATTATATTTTTCATTTTTTATATTTTTTTTATTTTTCCCTGGTGTGAATGTTTGTCTGTGATTTAGATGGGATTTTAACTTAATTTTTCACATTAAACAGGACTAAATGATGTATGGGACAGTTCTCATTTAGACCTATGGTCTGGTGCTGGTCACCTATGAGTTGCTGTCCAAGCCCACAATTCCCCGTTGACACACGACGGGCTCATACTGATGTCCATTATTTAATAAATTATTTTGTAATAGTCTCCTTTCTCTTTTTCATTCAAATTCAAACATTCTTCCCCAGGGATTAAGAGTGTTAGTCAATTAATGAAAGTGTTAGTCATGCTGTTTGCACAGTACAAAACAATCATGTCACAATGGTTTCCTTTTCTGTGTTTACTCAAAGAATAGTTAAGCTCTGGAACTTGTTGCTGGAAGATGCGTTAACAGTGGTTAGTGTAACTGGGTAAAAAAATAAAAAATAAAAGTTTGAACAAGTTCTTGGAGGAAAAGTCAATAGTCTGCTATTGAGAAGAACATGGGGAAGCCATTGCTTGCCCTGGGAACGATAGCATGGAATGTTACTACTATTTGGTTTTTTGCCAGGTATTTGTGACCTGGATTGGCCTCTGTGGAAACAGGATACTGGACTAGATGGACAACTGATCTGATCCAGTAGGTTCATAGACAATGGCGCGAAAGACAAAAGCGCACGCCAACAATTGAGCGCAGCATGCGCCACCGCGCCGCTCTAAATTACAATTTTTAGGGGCTCCGACAGGGGGTTTTGTTGGGGAACCCCCCCAGTTTACTTAATAGACATCGCGCCGGCGTTATGGGGGGTTGTAACCCTCCACATTTTACTGTAAATTGAACTTTTTCCCTAAAAACAGGGAAAAAGTGAAGTTTTCAGTAAAATGTGGGGGGGTTACAACCCCCCACAACCCCCACAACGCCCCCACAATGCGGCGCGATGTCTATTAAGTAAAGTGGGGGGGTTCCCCCCACGCCCCCCCCCCCCGTCGGAGCACTAAAAACAGTAATTTAGAGCGGTGCGGCGGCGCACGCTGCGCTCAATTGTCTGGGCGCGCCTTTGTCCCGGCGCGCTTTTGACCTGACACCGATCCAGTATGGCTATATTTGTATTCTTATATGATGTATCATTTATACTCTGCTGTCATTTGTCATATCATAATTATATGATTGTTCTGCTGTGCTGTTTAATATTGTATAGTCTGATACTATGTTATGTTACTCTTATTTTTAGAATTTAATTTTCCATTGTCAATGTTCCCTCATTGATTGTGTTATGCTTGTATTTGATTGTTTCAATATTGCTATGTTATTAACAGAGCCTAATGGTGTGTGTGCTGGCCTGAGAACCAGAGGAACTCTGCTCGATTCCCACTGCAGCTCCTTATGACTCTGGGCAAGTCGCTTAAACCTCACTTGCCTCAAGTACCTGGATGTAATATGTAAAGCATTTTTATTGTAACCACAGAAAGGTGGTACAGGCGGTCCCCGAGATACAGACACCCGACTTAAGTACGACTCATACTTAAGAACGAGGTCGCAGCTTCATTGGATTTCACTGAGCAGTATTTCCAGTGGCATAGACGCCTTCACTTCTCCTGCAGCAGATTTAGGAATGATGCATGGCCACATTAGGAACAGTGTGTGGTTGTGCATGCTGTACCTTAGAGGGAACACTGGTAGGGACAGTCGGCCATTTTGTCAGCTGGGAGTAGAGGGAAGCAGCAAGAATCTTAAAATCTACATGCTCCAAGTTACATACAAATCCGACTTAAGAGCAGCTTTAAAAACGTAACTCTTTCTTAACCCTGGGACTGCCTGTATATCAAGTCCCATCCCCTTTCCTTTAAAATAATTATAAGTTTTATGCCAGGTTGTACCTGTCATCCACTGCCTTGAATGAATCTCTTCATAAAGATGGTTAATAAATCCCATTATATAAGTAAATATTTCTTCCTCATGTAATTGACACAGTAATGTCTCTATTCCTTTCCCGTCTCCCCATAACTATGGAAGAGAGCCGGTTATCCCACCCATTCACAACACCATCAGCCTGTTCTACCTACTTCCTACTGCACTGGTGGGAACAGAGATGCCACCCCTAGTATCTCCTTTCTGATGTTAATACAGTTTAGACTGTCATTGAGACTTTTATTACTGACAATGCCTTTCCACCCCCCCCCCCCCCCCCCCCCCAGAGCAGCCCTGTGCTGATATGTCCTGGGGGCTGCTTTGTTGTCTTCCTTGTCCAGTGAATTATTCCGAGAGAACTTATCTTCTCTGCTGATCGGCAGTGACGTTTTCGCTACCGTATCTTACACTTACGGCTGTGATTCCATTGTATATGACAGGAATGTATTAGCAGAAATAAGCAGATGGCAGTGTGCTGGCAAAGACCTTATCAAACTGACAATTCTGCTTCATTCACTGCTCCCTTGTGTCCTGACTGTAATTTATTAGCTCTCCATTTGCTGAAGCAAATTCACTTTACAGTCCAAGTGTGGGGGGGATTCAGACATCCCGCCTTTCATTTTCATTCAGTAGTCCAAATTCATTCAAACAAATGAATAAAGTCATGACAAGCGGTATACCAAGCATTAGAATAAATTTTCTTATTATAAATGGAATGGGGACTTAGAATTCACTCCCGAAACAATGGAGGGAAGAAAAGTCATTAGACAAATTCAAAGGTTTATTAAAAACCTTTTTATTTATAAACGCCTTCGATGGCTAAAATTTCTAAGAGATTCTAATATCTTCTTTTCCCCGTCCTTCTGTGTTAACCTTTAACTGTCTCTTTTCTATCACAATTGTAGTTCTCCCCTTATCCTTTTGTATCTAATCAGTCATGTTAGTCCTTGCCTATGTTAGTAATTATTTTACCTATCATCCCCATATTTTATTGTGCATCACTTTGAATCTCAAAATTGTGATTTTATCAAAATTTTATTAAACTTGAAACTTATATGCTGCCTTTTTGTGGCTTTGGCATTTTAAAGCTGACATTCAAAGCAGTGGGCACTTGAGAAGAGAAGGCTGCGAGGGGACATGATCGAGACGTTCAAAATGCTGAAAGGCATCGATAAAATAGAGCAGGAAAATAAATTATTTACATTGTCCAACACGACACGGACAAGAGGACATGGTTTGAAGCTAAGGGGGGACAAGTCCAGGACAAATGTCAGGAAGTTCTGTTTTACGCAGCGAGTGGTAGACGCCTGGAATGCTCTCCCAAAGGAGGTTATCAAGGAATCCACTGTGCTGGGATTCAAAGGCAAATTAGATGCACATCTCCTTATGAGAGGCATAGAGGGATATGGGTGACTAAAACTACATCAGGTGTATACCTGACTGGGCCTCCGCGTGTGCAGATCGCCGGACTTGATGGACCATGGGTCTGATCCGGAGATGGCAGTTCTTATGTTCTTATGACTCTTCCAGGGTCACAAGAAGCAGCACTGGGATTGGGTCCAGAGGCGGAAGCTCTACCAGTGAGCCACACCTTCTACCATAGAAAACACTAGCTGAAATATGAATGTCCTGAGTTGTTCATAAAAAGAGTGGAAATAATGCTGCATTTTCAGTAAATGTACTGTGAACGTGATGTTGTCCCTTTGTATGTGAAGGCTGTGTGATGAGTCCGGCTGAATACTAAGGGCTAGATTCACTAAGGGCACGGGTCGGATCGGATCCATGAGGCATCCAATCTGATCCGTGTCTGGGGAACTGATTCACGAATTGCCCTCATGCAAATGAGGGCGATCGGAATCACACCCCCAACAGACTGAATCGGATCGCTGAACATGCGCTGGCCCTCTGTGCTCGGCAGAGCAGGAAATTTCTTTTTTCTTTTTTTTTTCCTTCCCAAGCCGCTTCCCACCCGCTTTAAGCCCGCAGGTCAAACCACGGGCTTGCTCTGCGGGTAAGGGTGGGAGAATCGGGGACGGCAGGAGTTCGGGGCAGGCAGGAGATCGGGGCAGAGAGCAGAAAAACAGGGCAGAGAGCAAGGCGGCTGAAGGCAGGGCAGTGGGAAAGGACCTGAGCGACTGGTCATCATCAGTCACTTGCTTGTGATTGGCCAGCCCAGTCAGTGTTGCAGGTTTTTTGTTAGTGAATCACTGCCTGCCATTATTTGAATGCCGTGCCCCCTCATTTGCATGCACGGATCGGAGGATGATCGGGACACAGGTTAATGAATCAAGTCAGATGGAAATTGGGTCACAAACCGATCGGTACACGATTGGTTTGCTTAGTGAATCTAGCCCTAAATGCTGTAATCCACCTTGAACCGAAAGGCAAAGGCGGAATAGAATTCACTAATGTAATGTAATGTACTGTCTCTTGAATGGTTTTAATATGCAGTCCTGCATACGTCTAGCAGCAATATAGAAATGATAAGTAGTAGTAGTTTGTTTTATGACTGCTAATAGAGATTCTCCTTCAACTCACCATAATCAAGAATTTGAGAACACAAACATTAAAGGGTTTCAAAACTCTGAGCCTCTAAGGCCAAATATCACACGATTCCATGAACCAGAAAATGCCATACAACATTTTACTAAATACCCAGGGCATACAGTCACACTGCTAATCATTTCTCTAGCACTACCAGACATACACAGTGCTGTACATCAAAACATAGATAACACGGTTCCTACTCAAAAGAGCTTACAATCTAGTCAAAACAGGCCAACTGGACAAGAGGTGAATTAATACACAATGCTCAGGTGGGGGAATTACAGAGGGAAAGATATTGGTGCTTAGCAAGTAGGGGAATTACGCAGGGAATGATAAGACAGATATTGTTTCTAGAAGGTGGATTGGAGTTTGGAATTGAAAGCATCTTCAACGAAGTGGACTTCTGAGTCTGGATTTTAATACTACCAGAGACGGAGCTTGACATAACCAAGTCAGGCAGTTTGCTCCAGGCATATGGTGCAGCAAATTAGAAGGGGTGAAGTCTGGAGGTGGCTGTAGAGGAGAAGGGTACAGATTAGAGAGACGTATCCAATGAGCGGAGTGCCCAGGGAGGAGTGTGGGGAGAGAGGAGAGATACTGAGGAGCTGTGGAGCGAATACAGTTGTAGGTCAGTAAGAGGAGTTTGAACTGTATGCGGAAACAAGGAACCAAAAAGTGACTTGAGGAGAGGGGTAAAGTGCGCATAGCAACATTGGTGGAATATGAGGAGTGCAGCAAAATTCTGAAAAGATTGAAGGGGAGAGAGAGGGTTTAGCGGAAGGCCAATGAGAAGCAGGTTGCAGTAGTCTAGGCGAGAGGTGATGAGGGTATGGATGAGATTCTTGGCAGTGCGCTCAGAAAGGAAAGGTTTGATTTTAGCAATACTGTAGGGAAAGAAACAACACTGCTAGATATCCAAGGACCAAACCAATTATGCCAGTTTTGATTCCAGTCTGTGTAGTACAATTGATTGTCCAAGTGAAATGTCAGTGAAAACATTATGATATCATCTGGCATGCTGGGAGACCATCCATCCTACTGCAACTCAATGAAAGAACTATGCCTGCTCTCTCCAGATGAACATCTATGTCTACCCATTTGTATTGATTCTTCCCCAATTCAAATGGACAGTAAAGTCAAACTTCTCGGAGTCATTCTAGACAAGGTTTACCTCACCTTTCATCAACAAATTAGTGCAGTTATGCATAAATGTTTTCATAAGCTTAGGCTCATCCGCTCTATCTCTTCTTTTTTGATCCCCCCCCCTCTATCAATATCCTGATTCACTCTCTTGTAATTTCAACCATAGACTACTGTAATGCTCTTTATCAAGGTATAACCCAGAAAGAAATCCGCCGTTTACAACTATTGCAAAACACTGCTGTCAAATTAATCTATCATGCAAAAAAAATTGACCATGTCACTCCTCTCCTCCACAAAGCACATTGGCTACCCATCACTCATCGCCTCATCTAAAAAATACTCCTCCTCACCTTCAAAACAAAAAACTCTAACCAACCATAGATAAACCATAGATAAACTGTAGATCCCATACTCATCATCCAGGGCCCTCCGATCTAACAATCAAAACCTACTTTCCATACCATCAATACACAAATTGTTTTACAATACCATTCGCAAATCCATTTTTTTCAGTCACCTCCCCCTCTCTGTGGAATGCCCTCCCATTAGATCTTTGATTAGAGAACTCTCTTGAAAATTTTAAAGCCAAACTTAAATCTTTTCTCTTTAAAGATACCTTTACTCTCTAGTATCAGCTCCCGCTTCTCAAAGTTTTAACTCTTGTAAAGCCTTGAAACACCAAACGCTTCTTTTGAAGCGATCCCCCATCCTGTCTTACCACTCACCATTTACCTTCCTTTTTTTACTAATTTTACTTTGATGTATTTTTAAAAACCTTTCCCTCCCCAACTTCCTTTTTGTTTCATGTACATCAATGTGAATCCATCTAGTATTTTTAATATTTGATAAAATATTGCTTCTATTTACCTATTTTAATTGCTTTCTTCAGTCTTTTTATATTGTACACCGTTTAGACACTTGTTTTGGTAGACGGTATATCAAAAATAAAGAAACTTGAAACTAAGATCAGAACTCACAGAATGGAAAACATGCAGAAAAGAAGCCATGCAGTCTAGTGGAACAACAAAATAATTTCAGAGGGAGCCAGGCCGGCGTGAGCAGCAGGCTAGAATAGTTGCTGATGCTGACAAAGATTTTTAAAGAGGTACGTGGGGGCGCAGGCATGGCTTGGGAGGCAGAGAGGTGCCGGCACCCTCACCAAGATGGTGCCCGGGGCAGTCTGCCCCAGGGCAGGATTAATTCTTCGAGGGCCCCTAGGCACACAAGTACATTGGGCCCAATAGCCATGCCCCGCCCCTCCCCCATCGACAGACCGATCGGCAACAGACCCCCCTCCCCCATTGATGGAAAGTAAGATAAGCAAAGAACATGGGTAAGAAAGGCAACAGCAATTTTAATTTTCCAAGCGGTGCTCCTTGCCCAAAGCTTCCCCGGGTGCGTCAGAGGGAAGTTTTTGGCAAGCAGCACAACTTGGAAAATTACAGTTGCTGTTGCCTTTCTTACCCGCGTTCCTTGCTCAGAATCATTTATAAAATAGCTTTACTCACACATAAAATACTTATAAATAAAGCTCCCATATTTTTAGAAAGATATCTAATACCATACTCTCCCATAAAATTCTTAAGATCTGAAGATAAAGCTCTGCTAGTAGTGCCTTCCTTAAAAGTTATATATTCTAGGGGAGATATGATCTTTTCTGCCACAGCCCCACAAATCTGGAATTCATTGCCATTTAATATAAGAGAAGAAAAATTACTGAGCAAGTTTAAAAGTCTCCTAAAGAGCTGGCTATTCAAGGATGCTTTCCAATAGATTTGTTATAACCTATAATAGCTTCAGGAAGACGATCTAATAGAATTAAGCGGGTACCTGTTCCCCAGCCTTCTGTGTCTTGACCCTCCCCTGGTTTTATTTTTACTTTTATTTTTTTTAGAATTGTATTTATGTCAATTGCTGTCAACCGCCTCCCTCCTTGCATGTATTACTGTATTAGTAGTGAATGTTATGTTTGTTGGTTTTTAATATTTTACCCAATTTTTGAACTTATGTAAATCGCATTGGATTTGGACTAAGCGAAGTAATCAAAGAAATTAAATAAACTTGAAACTTGAAACTATCAATGGGGGACGGGGTTCTATTGTCGATCGGTCCGTCGATGGGGGAGGGACCCGCGTTGCCGATCGGGGGTACCGCGTTGCTGATCGATGCTGGGGGGTATCACCGTTTGAAAAAAAAATACCCTCCTTCATCGGGCCTCCCTGACCACTTCAGGCCCTAGGCACGTGCCTACTAGGCCTATTCGTTAATCCAGCCCTAGTCTGCCCCCTCGCCCACCCCCTATCAGGAGTCA
Source organism: Geotrypetes seraphini (assembly GCF_902459505.1). NCBI lineage: Eukaryota > Metazoa > Chordata > Amphibia > Gymnophiona > Dermophiidae > Geotrypetes > Geotrypetes seraphini. The sequence goes on along the minus strand of NC_047094.1, from coordinate 90,858,210 downwards.
ATTTCAATGGAACTGTTCATAAATGTATACAAGAAAGTGTAACAAGCACCTCCCACAATATCTTGAATAAGCAGTAGCAGAAATGGCAGAAACAGTGGTGTAGTGAGGGTAGGAGGCATCTGGGGGGCGGTGGTGCTCCCCCCCTTGCCCCTCTCCTCTCCCCCCCTGCACTCCCCACTCGCATATTCCCTTCTCCCCTCTAAATCTTCGTCAGTACGAATGGCTTTTCTCCAGTATGATCCTTGAGCCAGCTTTGGATTTCCCTCTGACGCCACTTCCCGGCCCCTTGACCCAGAAGTGATTCAGAGGGGAGCCAGGCTGGCGCAAGCAAGAGGCAGAAATTGCTCACGCTAGCGAAGATCTACAGAGGTATGGGGTGGGGGAGGGAGAGCACAAGCATGGCATGGCAGGGCAGAGAGGTTCCAGCACCCCCAATGACACGGCACCTGGGGCATTCCACATCCCCCATCCCCCCTTACTATGCCACTAGGCAGAAACACCAGGAACACACTGCCACACAAATAACTACCTTTGGATCTCCTGTGCTGTGCAATAAATACAGAATATTGCATTCAATAATCCATATGTAGGTAGCAGTGTACTAAATCTGTAATGGGAAGGGGTAAAACACGGACCTTATGGACCTCGCGGATCTAAAACCTCACATCCTTAAAAATCTGAGGTCTGTGCATTGACAAGTCTGCCTTTTAGCTTATTCCACCGCTTTCCCTGCACGCTCAGCTCAGGCCCCCGGCTCTGCCTTCCCTAATGGCTAAGGAGGGAGGAGGCGCACCGTGGCTTCTGTTAATTAATCCAATCGTCCCTTTCTCCAGATCTCTCCCTCCACGCTGATTCCGAAAGCCCCCGCGATATGACACTGGATGGCAAATAGCTGGGGGGGGTTAAAAAATGTGTGCAAACGTCTGCAGTGCATCTGACCTTGCATACCTCACGGATCTGAACTGCACATCCTTAAAAATCTGAGGTCCCTACCACTTGTAGTCTCAGCATAGGCTAGGATCCGTCAGAGCTAAATTGTCATAGAGGTCTGTCAGAGCCAGAGACTACAAGTGGCACGGACCTCAGATTTTTAAGGACATGCGGTTATAGATCCGCAAGGAGTATAAGGTATGTGAGGTCCGCGTTTTACCCCTTCCCATCTATAATCTGTACTACACAGGGATGAATATTTTAAGGCACTCACTGTTCAGCAGATTCTTAGTATTAAAATATCATTGTGCTCGACTACATAATTTGCTCCCCCTTCTTAACCAGCAACAGGAGATATGCAGGGATGACAATGTTGGGGAAGGGGTAAAACACGGATCTCAACCCCAGGTCCTTAAAAATCTTCATTTATTGACAGCTGAGGTTTCAGATTTCATGTATGCAGGACCGCGTTTTAGCCCCTCATTCCACCGCAGCATCTGTTGCTATTTCTGACCCCATGGATTTGTGCCAACAGTCTTTTATTAATAACGATTAATTTGAGGAAACACTTCAGCTAACGGACCCTAATGCTTCTCCTTCCCTAAGTCGGGGGAGGGTACAGGCACAAACAACATACCAGGCGAACTAAAATGCCAATACATTTATGAGGCTGAGGAAAGTAGACACCGAAATTCTGGGTCAGGGGTGAGTGCACACACTTTTGAGTCGGGAGTAGGGTCACATCATATTTATGGGTCACATTGTAATTCCGGGTCTAGGGGGAGTACACACTGTAGTTCTGGGTATATGGGGAGTACACATTGTGGTTCTGAGCCTCAGGAAAGCACAAATAACACAAACAATGCTAAAGGTGTTCAAATAGCTCAAACAGGAATATCCCCACTGAGACATAACAAAAATATAACATGGAGGGCTATGTACGTCAACGCACACAGTTTAGGAAACAAGATCCTGGAACTGGAAACAGAAATAAGGAATGCCGGCCTGGATGTGGTGGCAATATCCGAAACCTGGCTCACAGACTCCCATGGGTGGGACATGGTCATACCGGGTTACAACTTGCTTCGCCGGGACAGAGAGGGTAGGAAGGGAGGGGGTGTAGCATTATATACTAAAGATGACATTAAGGTCACGAGAATCTCAGATGTCCAGTATACTGGGGAATCCCTTTGGGTTAATTTGGCCAGAGGGAAGGACAAATGCTTGTATCTTGGTGTAATTTACAGACCCCCAAGACAACAGGATGACCTGGATATGGAAATAATCGAAGATATAGAAAATATCACCTTGCGTGGGGACACAGTATTGCTAGGTGACTTCAACATGCCTGATGTGGATTGGGTTACACTTACCTCTGCTTCCGGCAGCAGCAGGAGGCTATTAAACTCTATGAAAGGAGCAAGCCTCAGGCAACTGGTGTTGGAATCGACAAGGGATCAGGCAATACTGGACCTGATACTTACCAATGGAGAAAGTGTCACAGAGGTCTCGGTGGGCGACACATTGGCCTCCAGTGACCACAACATGGTATGGTTCAATATCAGGAAAGGTTTCACTAAATCTACTACACTAACCAAAGTCCTCAAATTCAAGGACACAAATTTCAAAGAAATGGGAGACTTCGTTCACCAGGCGCTACAAAGCCAAGAAGAAACCGATAACGTGGAAGACATGTGGTCGACTTTGAAAGCAACCATACAAGAAGCAACAAACCGCTATGTAAAATCAGTAAGTAAACGGCGAAGGAACAATAAGCCACAGTGGTTTACTGTGGAGATCTCAGACCTGATCAAGGAGAAGAAAAAAGCATTCATCTCTTACAAACAATCAGGGAAGCAGGACTCTAGAGCAGACTACCTGGCCAAATCAAAAGCCGTCAAAACAGCAGTCAGGGAGGCTAAATTCCTCATGGAGGAGTCTCTAGCAAAGAACATCCAGAAGGGAGATAAATCCTTCTTCAGGTATATCAGTGATAGAAGAAAAAACTCAGGCGGGATTGTACGTCTTAGGAAATCAGACGGAGACTATGTGGAAAAGGATTCGGAAAAGCCCAACTATTAAATGAATACTTCTGCTCAGTCTTTACCCGAGAAGCGCCAGGGCTCAGCCCTCAGCTACAGACAAGGGTTGGCTCAGTTGACCCGTTTAGTAACTTTGAGTTTACGCCCAGCAGTGTCTACGGTGAGCTGTCAAAGCTCAAGGTTAACAAAGCAATGGGGCCGGACAACCTGCACCCCAGGGTGCTTAGGGAGCTGAGTGATGTCTTGGCGGAGCCACTGTCCACGCTCTTCAACCTCTCCCTTAGTACAGGCAGCGTCCCGTTGGAATGGAGGACGGCTAACGTCATTCCACTCCACAAGAAAGGCTCAAAGATGGAGACAGCAAACTACAGACCAGTGAGTCTAACATCGATAGTGAGCAAACTAATGGAAACTCTAATCAAACACCAATTAGATAAGATCCTGGATGAGGAGAATCTACGGGATCCCCGACAACATGGATTTACTAAGGGGAGATCCTGCCAATCCAACCTGATCTGCTTCTTTGACTGGGTAACGGGGAAGCTGGATATTGGGGAGTCCCTGGACATCGTGTACCTGGACTTTAACAAAGCATTCGATAGCGTACCACACCGCAGGTTACTGAGCAAGATGAGTTCTATAGGATTATGTAACACATTGACGAAATGGGTTGGGAGCTGGCTTGGAGGTAGGCTCCAAAGGGTGGTGGTGAACGGCACCCCCTCCGAAATGACGGAGGTGATTAGTGGAGTACCACAGGGCTCAGTCTTGGGCCCAATCCTATTCAACATCTTTATAAGAGACTTGGCAGAAGGGCTTCGAGGTAAAATAACATTATTCACCGATGACGCCAAACTGAGTAATGTAGTGGGCAAATGCACAACAGACGAAGATTCAGTGCCCGACAACATGATGCACGACCTACTCCTACTGGAGCGATGGTCTAGGACATGGCAACTCAACTTCAATGCCAAAAAAGGCAAAGTTATGCACCTGGGCAGCCAGAATCCATGCAAGTCTTATACCCTTAATGGCGAGATCCTAGCAAAAACGGTAGCAGAACGAGACTTGGGGGTAATCGTCAGTGAGGACATGAAGTCTGCCAATCAAGTGGAGCAGGCTTCGTCCAAGGCAAGACAAATCATGGGCTGCATACGAAGGGGTTTCGTCAGTCGTAAGGCGGAAGTCATTATGCCATTGTATAGATCCATGGTGAGGCCCCACCTGGAATACTGTGTGCAATTCTGGAGGCCGCATTATCGCAAGGATGTGCTGAGACTGGAGTCGGTGCAAAGAATGGCCACCCAGATGGTCTCGGGACTCAAGGATCTACCATACGAAAAACGGCTTGACAAATTACAGCTATACTCGCTCGAGGAGCGCAGAGAGAGGGGGGACATGATCGAGACGTTCAAGTATCTTACGGGCCGCATCGAGGCGGAGGAAGATATCTTCTTTTTCAAGGGTCCCACGACAACAAGAGGGCATCCGTTGAAAATCAGGGGCGGGAAACTACGAGGTGTCACCAGGAAATTCTTTTTCACTGAAAGAGTGGTTGATCGCTGGAATAGTCTTCCACTACAGGTGATTGAGGCCAGCAGCGTGCCTGATTTTAAGGCCAAATGGGATCGGCACATGGGATCTATTCACAGGGCAAAGGTAGGGGAGGGACATTAAGGTGGGCAGACTAGATGGGCCATGGGCCCTTATCTGCCATCTATTTCTATGTTTCTATGTTTCTATGCTGAGACTTAAAGTGGCAAAACTTTTTGCCCTGAGGTCCGTGCTATTTTTAGTCTCAGCATAAGGAGGGAGAAGCATTAGGGTCCGTCAGAGCTCCCTTAGCTGAAGAGTTATTAATAAAAGTCTGTCGGCACAGATCCGTGGGGTCAGAAACGGCAGCGGTGGAATGAGAGGCTAAAACACGGACCTGCACACATGAAATATGAAGCCTCAGCTGTCAATAAAAGGAGATTTTTAAGGACGTGCAGTTAAGATCTGCGAGGTCCGCGTTTTACCCCTTCCCACAATGTTGTATGGGTCAGGCGTACATAGGCTTAGTGGAAGACACAACCAAAGCAGAATGGGTTGTGTGCTGCATCTTTTTACTTCTGCCTGGTTAATGGCTCTGACTGAACTGGATTGATAGTGTAGCTCACCTGCTGTATTTGAAACACTTTTGGCTTTTCAGAGAAAACCCACTCTTGCCCTGGGACTGGTGCCATGAAATCTCGCTGCTATGTGAGTTTCTACCAGGTACTTGTGACCTACATTGGCCACTGCTGAAGGCAGAACACTGGGCGGTCTGACCTAGTATGCTGTTCTTTTGTTCAGATTCATGAGACGCCCCCCACCCTCCGAGGGAGCTAAAGTATATTAGCTGAGACTCCCAAAGAAATCAAACGATCCATAGCTGGTTCTTTTGTTAGTTAATGAGTGACTGAGCTATTTAGGTTAGACACAATATAATACTTCAGTCTGAACCCGGGTGATGATTTTTACTGTGCAATGGCAAACATCTTCCACGGTACAGAAGATCACCTTCCTTGTCACTCAGCCTATGAATAGGACTATTTGGACCCAAGCAGAGATGAACGCTTCCAAAAGCAGAGACTCTCATGCCACTGGTGGTTCCAGAGCAGTAAACGTCAGTGTATGCTCAGAAAGAATGCTACTACTGGTGTCATTATTGCAGGCTCATTTTATTCAATTGCTATAACATGGGTAATCAGGCTGTTCTTAAGAAAATGTAGGACAAAGCCGTGGTCACATGACATGTTGTCTAACTGGGAGCTGTGTCACTTGCAGATTTCCATTTCACCTTTGGAGACTTATTTATTTATTTTTCTGTACTTTCTGTGCCACCTTTAACTCCCTGCTGCTGATCAAAGCGGTTTACAATCTAAAATCCAAAGGAAAGGACCTACAAAATCTTTGATAGGGAAGCATAGACAGTTAACCAAACAAAGATCGCACGTAATACTTACAGTATATTCAGGTACTGTCATCCAACACCGGCCTCAGCAATTCAGTCATGTACATTAAGTGTTCGCTGTCAGACTCCTTGGCTCCTATCCTCGGGTCCAGGAGATCTTTCAGACCAGGTTTTCCTTTGCACTTGTCCTCTTGGAAATTGGTAATGCTAATAGATACTTTAGGGCTCTCTGTCTCTTTAATCAGTACTTTCCAGTTACGATGCATGAAAGACACAACAATATGTTCAGACCAATAACTGATATGCAACATAGTATATGATATGATATAGCTTCTGGGCAAGTGGAGAGACCATGCAGCTCTTGGTCTGCCATCATCTACTGTGCTACTTGCTCTTTGCTGGAAGTATCTGGAATGCTTCATTGCTCCCATTTTCCCTGTTCCACGCCTCACAAGCCCACCATAAACAGTATCCAGTAAGTTCATTTGATTGTTTTGCAGTACATTCCCAGCAGCCATACTGGGAATAAACAGCAGTTCAAAAACCGGGACTTTCACCATTTCATTGGGTTCTTTATCACAGACATCAATCCCTTTCACCACCTAACCAGGCACCTTCAATACATAGTCACAATCCCTTTCTACCCATCAAATGTCAAGGTCATCTGTTCCCATTTATGGTAGCAATTTAAACCCGTCTTCACATTAGCATATGGCATAGGTTCACCTTGGAACTGTCCGCTCTTGTGTTCAAATTAACATCAATCTATTTATTATATTACATTTCACAAACACTAACGAGAATATGCTAGCTGGCTAATGCTTCCATGCCCATTCTCCACCCATCCGCTCTGGCGTATATCCTTTACACCATGGAAAATCCAATAAACTCTCAAACTTATTTGCCACAGGGTATATAATAATTATTTTCATAGAAAGTTTTAGCAATGGTTTAAATAGCTATTTTATTTCTGCTATTGACTTCAGCGGTGACACTTAGGTCTAGATTTTCAAAAAAACGTATTAAAAAACGAAGACTGCTGTCCCAGCCATTATATTAGTAATTTTTAAAAAGTGAGTCATTCTCCAAAAAAACGCTCATTCAAATGAGGTTGGTGGAGAGTAGCAAAGACTTACTAAATTTGCATGTGCCCATTGCTGGTTATAATAATAGGCACATGCGCAGAATAAATGAAAAAAAAATAAAAATGGCCATGCTCTCCCACTGCCAACCAACACTCCCCCCCTCCTTGCCAGTGGGAGAGATGCCCAATCTCTTCCGCCAAACCGTCATCCCCCCTCCACGCAGCAGATGAGATGCCCAATGTCTATCGCCACCAACCAACATCCCTCCCAGCTCCCTTCGGCAGCAGGAGAAATACCCAATCTCTCCCGCTCAAATTACATCTCCCCCCCCACCCCCACCCCCCACAGCGGGAGAGATGTCCAATCTCTCCCACCACCAACCAACACCCCCAACTCCCCTTGGCAGTGGGAGAGTTGCCATCAAGTAACCCAATCCCCCTGTGTCTTTGATGACCCTCACTCTCTCCCCCTTACCTTATTTTTAGATGACTGGTTGGAGGGATGCCTACTCCTTCTGGCTAGCTGGTCTGCCTCTTCAAAATGGCAGGCCTTCTCCTTACCAGTGCATCCTGGGAGGGGCCTGAGTTTTTTCAAGGCCCCTCCTATGGGTGGGGACTTATACATCTGAGCCAATCAGAGCCTTAGCCCCCCCCCCTTCCGATCGCATGTCAATCATATTATAGCGCCATTTAGAGAATCACGCCTCCAGAAAAAGTAGGCCCTGGAAATGTATGCCAGTGCTTTCAAAGCTTACATTTCTGGTGCCTCTATAGGTACACTCTGGTGTTAGTCACACCTACAGTGGTGTTAGACACTGTAAAGCACCTATGGAGGCGAAATTCCAGCGCCAGTTTTCTAGGTGCCGGTGGGTGCCTTGAACATCAGTTTATAATGTTGTTTAAATGGCATTTTTCATTTAACTTAGGGGCCAGTAGGGTGCCTGCTGGCTCCTAAGTTAAGGCACAGTTTATAGAATATGGACATAGGTGCTTCTTCCATGCCAAACTTGTAGCTCAGAAAAGTGTTCTAATGGATGCAAGGCATTGAAATAAAACAGAAATGACAGATCTGCATACAACACACTTAAGCGCTCATTTGCCAAATAGCAACTAAGTGCTTCCGTGTAGATTTATTTATTTAAAAATTTATATCCTGCATATCCAGCAATTCTATCTGGGTAATAAAAAGCATACATAATAAAACATAGAAATGCACTGTAAAAGCATGGCAAAATACAGCACAACACAACATCATACAATCCCTTAAAAAACATACACCATGTAACAAAATATAAAAAGAACAAACAATAGCCCCCCCCCCCCCCACCAAAACCAAAAATAACTTAACACATTAAAATCCAGAGTAGAGCCCCTGAACTTATTTTGCATAAAAACGATCTGCAAAGGGGCGGGGGCATGGAAAGCCATGCCACAGCATTCTTTTAAAATGCATGCAATGTTATAGCATATCATGGAGCTGTATCAACTTGCATGCCAGGATTTATACCTGGCTTCAATTGATGTAACTCCATGCATGCAAAGTTGAGCACAAATCCTGGCCCTCTTTGCTATTTATTAAAGGGTGCTGATACTGGAACACCCGTTATAGAATACTGTTCAGTAATGATTTTTGAGCACAATTTACTGAATCTGGCCTTTAAGCAAAAGGGTCCCTTAGTGTGTGTAAAATTTGATCCACGTTCATAAAAATGTTAATGGCCAGAAATCAGTTTTCTATGCATTAATTCCAAGGGTACATGCATGTAAAGTCAATTCAATATTTTATGCATGTAATATTTTATGCATTCAATATTTTATACATGTAAAGTCATGCATAAAATTTTCCAAACTGAATGCACATTCTTAAAATATAAGTCCAAATCTATCATCTGATCCACCAAATCAGCTCTATCTGTTCAATAGTTCTGCAATTATATCCTCACCCAGGGTATCAGGTATCCTGCAATTCTTCAAGGGCCACAAAATTTTGACCTTGAAGCAAAATGGCACTACCTCTGAGGAATCATAGGAGATCAGAATTGGGGAAGGGAGGATTGGAGAAGCTGCTGGCATGCTGGCTGGTCACAAGTGCACAGGGATGCAGCACATAATATACCCCTTCCCCTCAAATACAGATCTGCAAACAGTTCTAGGAGGAAGATGTGTTGAAGTAGCATTGTCTCAGGTTGCAGGCCTCCTTTGTTGCCTAGGAGGACTCATGCAGTGTTTGAACCACATGATCATCATAGTACTACACAGGTCTAACCATGAGTCGGGACCCAGGCAGCAAAGGAGGAAGAGGGAAGAGGGAGATGCACCTTCATTTAGAGAGAAGAAATCAGCAGATAAGAGGAAAGGTAAGACGGAACAAGGGACGGATGTGATATGGGTGTGATATGGGTGATTTGGCATGTGCATAGGGGAAGGGGTTGTTGCCTAGTGAGGAAAAGGCACAAAAGAGTGAATGAGACCTCCTTCTCCCCTTTTCTAGTTCTAGACCTACCACCACATCCCACTAGTAGGCATCTCTCCCGAGCCAGCACTATGCACGGCTGAGCGGCAGAAGGTTTCTTGGCAGCGTGGAGAGTGGACATAAGAATAGCCTTAGTTGGTCAGACCAATGCTCTATCAAGCCCAGCAGCCCGTTCTCACGGTAGCCTATCCAGGTCACTAGTACCTGGCCAAAACCCAAGGAGTAGTAACATTCCATGTTATCGATCCAGGGCAAGCAGTGACTTCCCAAATGTCTTTCTCAATAATAGACTATGGACTTTTCCTCAAGGAAATTGGCCAAACCTTTCTTAAAGTAGTTTACTGCTTCAATGATAATGATAACAAGTTCCAACCAACAAATGTAGAAACAACAAACAAACTTGTATAGTTTTTGACTGTAACAGCCACGCTAGAGTATTTAGAGTATGAAACCCTCAGAGTCCTGCACTGTTCAATAATGGCATTGAAACAGATAAAAGCAGGTGTACAGTTTTTCTTTCATTGGGTTTTCATGCTCTTATATCAACCTTATTATATTGTAAGCACCATGTAAACTGTAAACTGTGACTAGTGCAAATAAATACTTAAATAAATAAATAAATAAATAACTGGCAGCACTTAGCTTTATCTTGTTGCTGCATAAATAGGCACATGCCTAGCCCGTTAATATAAAGGCCCGACGGGACCCGTTTCGCTGACTATAGCTTCTTCGGGGGTCGTAAAGTTCAGGCTATAACAAAGGATTAAAAAGATTAATCATTACATCCTCTTTAAAACTGTTAGTCAAGTTAAACTTATAAATAGGTACTCACTGTGAACAGCCTAACCCGCTGTTAGCGGATCCTAAAATGGCGCCGGCAAACTGACCGGAACGCGCATGCTCTTAAGAGGCCAAAATCTATGACCTCATTATATGACCTCATTGTGATGTTAGAAATTATCACTAACAAATCTTAAATTATCAGCATACCTTAGCCTAGCTACAAAAACCTAAGATTGGCCATCTGAAATTTTTAGAAAAAAGCATACCAATCTATTGTATTGCTCAAACCAGATGGTTTAACTGTATTCAAAGATCCATCGACATTCTTTCTGATGCAGTTGTCTTTGTCTGTCTCCCCCTCTAATGTTGGCTTCCACTTTATCAATACAAAAGAATTTCAAGTCAGTGAACTTATGCTTGAACTGAACACAATGCTCTACAAGAGGAGCTGTTAATTTATTATGTTTCAGGTTAGATTTGTGTTCAGAAAGTCTAACTTTAAATGCTCGAGTGGACATGCCGACGTACCATTTTGAACAGGGACAGGCTATCACGTAAATGATATGATCTGTACTGCATGTCAAAAAATGGCGAATAGTATAACTTTTGCCATTAACTGGATTGGTAAATTCTTTCATGGGTGATACTACTTCGCAAAAACTACATTTACCACACCTGAAAAACCCTTTAGATAGAAGATTATCATCTTTGAGATGTCTTTGTGTTACCATGGCAGGACTTAAAAAGATCTTTCAGATTTTTTTCTCGAGAGAACGCAACTCTGAAATCTGTTTTTTGAAAAAGAGGATGAGATTGGATGATCTTCCAGTTGTTACTCAAAATATTAGCTGAGTAGCATAGCGCAACACACATGTACAAACGTCTGCTTTAGCATTTGTATCGGATATGTCTTTAGAAGATAAAAGAAAATCTCGATCGTAATATCTCACTCTTTTTAATGCGTTTTTAAAGATCTTATCTGGATATCCTCTTGTTTTTAATTTCTTAAACAGTCTTTTGGCCTGTGTTTTAAAAGTAGAAAGCAAAGAACAATTCCTTCTCAAACGGAGGAACTGAGAAAAAGGCAGGTTTCTTCTTAGACTTACAGGATGACAGCTTTTGAAGTCTAAAAATGTGTTTCTGTCCGTAGGCTTAATGAAAGTGTCAAATTCAAAATGGTCACTGTATTGTGTGATGGACAAATCTAAAAAAGTTATGTTGTCCACTGCATGAATCATTGGAAATTGGATGTTTAGAGTCACAACTGTTGAGCCAACTTAAGAACGCCGGAAGATTTTCTACAGCGCCTGTCCAGAGCATCAACACATCGTCGATGTATCTGAACCATTTATATATGTGGTCAACAAAAGGAGAATGAACAACCCAGGTCTTTTCAAAATTATTCATATAATAGATTGGCCACCGACGGAGCAAAGGTAGCGCCCATAGCAACTTCCTTATTTTGTTTATAATATTGTCTGTCAAATAGAAAAAAATTCTCCTTCATCGCCATGTTGGCTAATGTGCACAAAAAAAATCACTCGGAATGCTGTGTGGTCATATCTGTGTTTCCAGCACGTCCCTGATGGTCAGTAAAGCCTCTTCCTGGGGAATGGACGTGTACAGCGAAGCGACATCAAATGAAACCAAAATAAATGGAAAATCATTCTGTGGAATAGAGTCAAGCTTCACAATCACATCTTTCGAATCCTTTATATAAGAGTCCATCTTACAAACTTCCCCTTTCAAAAACTGATCTATAAAAATAGACAAGGGTTCTAAAAATGAACCTCGGGACGACATTATAGGTCTCCCTGGTGGATGATTCATACTTTTATGTATTTTGGGTAACACATACAAGACGGGTACTGTTGGGAACTTTTTATTCAAAAATTTGTGATCTTTGTAGGTTAAGAACCCTTCTTGTAAACCCTTATTAGTCTGCTTTTTTAGCAAAAGGATCATCCAACAGGAGAGGACGAGGCAAAAACCGGAGAGGAGCACAACGAGGAAAACCCAACACCAGATCACAGACAAGACAGAACCAGTGGTGATAAATCTTTCAGATCGGACTTTGGATAGTAGTGCTCTATCTTTATTAACACATGGTCTCTCTTTTGTCCCAACATCTTATTTTAATTCTTTTCAATTTAATATCGACTTGGAGAAATTTCTTAGGAAGTTACAAATTAAAGTATTTTTTAACAACAGTATAGCTCATCCTGACAAAACTGTAGTCAATCCATCATCTACTTGGTCTCCACCCATACCCATGGATCCTGTCATTAACGCTTTTAAACAATGTGTGTTAAGAGACAATGATCAATGGACAGAGAAGACAATAAAACATCAGTCAAATTTGAAAAGGAAAGAAAAACAAGCCATGATCGATATTAAAAATGATTCTACAATTGTTATTAAGAAAGCTGACAAAGGAGGAGCCGTAGTGGTTATGAATAAAATATATTATATGTATGAAATCTACAGACAATTGAGTGACACGCAAGTTTACGAGAAGTTATCTCTAAACCCCACTAAACGTCTTCAAAGAAAATTTTTTTTGATGACTAATAAGGGTTTACAAGAAGGGTTCTTAACCTACAAAGATCACAAATTTTTGAATAAAAAGTTCCCAACAGTACCCGTCTTGTATGTGTTACCCAAAATACATAAAAGTATGAATCATCCACCAGGGAGACCTATAATGTCGTCCCGAGGTTCATTTTTAGAACCCTTGTCTATTTTTATAGATCAGTTTTTGAAAGGGGAAGTTTGTAAGATGGACTCTTATATAAAGGATTCGAAAGATGTGATTGTGAAGCTTGACTCTATTCCACAGAATGATTTTCCATTTATTTTGGTTTCATTTGATGTCGCTTCGCTGTACACGTCCATTCCCCAGGAAGAGGCTTTACTGACCATCAGGGACGTGCTGGAAACACAGATATGACCACACAGCATTCCGAGTGATTTTTTTTGTGCACATTAGCCAACATGGCGATGAAGGAGAATTTTTTTCTATTTGACAGACAATATTATAAACAAAATAAGGGAGTTGTTATGGGCGCTACCTTTGCTCCGTCGGTGGCCAATCTATTATATGAATAATTTTGAAAAGACCTGGGTTGTTCATTCTCCTTTTGTTGACCACATATATAAATGGTTCATTACATTACATTACATTACATTAGTGATTTATATTCCGCTTGTGCCTTGCGGTTCTAAGCGGATTACAATTTATAAGACTGGACATTTCCAGTAGCGGTGCAGTACATAAATTCAAGAATGTGTCAAGATACAATTGTTAATCTGGGTTTTTCGGAAGAACTTGAAAGCTAATAGTAGATTATGATAAGTAGTTGTGATGAGTAGATATAGTAATGTCAGGATTCTGGTAGGTTGTTGTGATGAATGGAAATAATAAGAGTCAGGGTTCTGATGTATTGCTATGGTGGTGATGGTGGTGGTCATGGGAGTATTTTCTATTGTTGTTGAGGGGTTATGATGATGGAAAGTGTTTTTTGAAGAGATGAGTTTTGATTTCTTTTCGGAATATTTTGATGTCTGTTGAATTTATCAGTAGGTTGTTGATGGTGGGATCAATCTTTGCTGCTTGTGTCGCTAAAAGGCTGTCGTATATTTTCTTTCGTCTTGTTCCGTTGAGAGGGGGGTGAATGAATAGGCTCCGAGTTCTCCTTAATCTATGAGATAGGTTACGGTTCAGATACATCGACGATGTGTTGATGCTCTGGACAGGCGCTGTAGAAAATCTTCCGGCGTTCTTAAGTTGGCTCAACAGTTGTGACTCTAAACATCCAATTTCCAATGATTCATGCAGTGGACAACATAACTTTTTTAGATTTGTCCATCACACAATACAGTGACCATTTTGAATTTGACACTTTCATTAAGCCTACGGACAGAAACACATTTTTAGACTTCAAAAGCTGTCATCCTGTAAGTCTAAGAAGAAACCTGCCTTTTTCTCAGTTCCTCCGTTTGAGAAGGAATTGTTCTTTGCTTTCTACTTTTAAAACACAGGCCAAAAGACTGTTTAAGAAATTAAAAACAAGAGGATATCCAGATAAGATCTTTAAAAACGCATTAAAAAGAGTGAGATATTACGACCGAGATTTTCTTTTATCTTCTAAAGACATATCCGATACAAATGCTAAAGCAGACGTTTGTACATGTGTGTTGCGCTATGCTACTCAGCTAATATTTTGAGTAACAACTGGAAGATCATCCAATCTCATCCTCTTTTTCAAAAAACAGATTTCAGAGTTGCGTTCTCTCGAGAAAAAAATCTGAAAGATCTTTTTAAGTCCTGCCATGGTAACACAAAGACATCTCAAAGATGATAATCTTCTATCTAAAGGGTTTTTCAGGTGTGGTAAATGTAGTTTTTGCGAAGTAGTATCACCCATGAAAGAATTTACCAATCCAGTTAATGGCAAAAGTTATACTATTCGCCATTTTTTGACATGCAGTACAGATCATATCATTTACTTGATAGCCTGTCCCTGTTCAAAATGGTACGTCGGCATGTCCACTCGAGCATTTAAAGTTAGACTTTCTGAACACAAATCTAACCTGAAACATAATAAATTAACAGCTCCTCTTGTAGAGCATTGTGTTCAGTTCAAGCATAAGTTCACTGACTTGAAATTCTTTTGTATTGATAAAGTGGAAGCCAACATTAGAGGGGGAGACAGACAAAGACAACTGCATCAGAAAGAATGTCGATGGATCTTTGAATACAGTTAAACCATCTGGTTTGAGCAATACAATAGATTGGTATGCTTTTTTCTAAAAATTTCAGATGGCCAATCTTAGGTTTTTGTAGCTAGGCTAAGGTATGCTGATAATTTAAGATTTGTTAGTGATAATTTCTAACATCACAATG
This sequence comes from Geotrypetes seraphini, assembly GCF_902459505.1. Taxonomy (NCBI): domain Eukaryota; kingdom Metazoa; phylum Chordata; class Amphibia; order Gymnophiona; family Dermophiidae; genus Geotrypetes; species Geotrypetes seraphini. The sequence goes on along the minus strand of NC_047094.1, from coordinate 90,843,057 downwards.
AGGTCATATAATGAGGTCATAGATTTTGGCCTCTTAAGAGCATGCGCGTTCCGGTCAGTTTGCCGGCGCCATTTTAGGATCCGCTAATAGCGGGTTAGGCTGATAACAGTTTATAAGTTTAACTTGACTAACAGTTTTAAAGAGGATGTAATGATTAATCTTTTTAATCCTTTGTTATAGCCTGAACTTTACGACCCCCGAAGAAGCTATAGTCAGCGAAACGGGTCCCGTCGGGCCTTTATATTAACGGGCTAGGCGTGTGCCTATTTATGCAGCAACAAGATAAAGCTAAGTGCTGCCAGTTATTTATTTATTTAAGTATTTATTTGCACTAGTCACAGTTTACAGTTTACATGGTGCTTACAATATAATAAGGTTGATATAAGAGCATGAAAACCCAATGAAAGAAAAACTGTACACCTGCTTTTATCTGTTTCAATGCCATTATTGAACAGTGCAGGACTCTGAGGGTTTCATACTCTAAATACTCTAGCGTGGCTGTTACAGTCAAAAACTATACAAGTTCGTTTGTTGTTTCTACAAACCTTTCTTAAAACCAGCTATGCTATCCGCTCTTACCACATCCACTGGTAACGTGAAAAAAAAATTTCCTCCTATTGTTTTTACAAGTATTTCCCTATAACTTCATTGAGTGTTCCCTAGTCTTTGTAATTTTTGACGGAGTGAAAAAATCGATCCACTTGTACCCGGGCGGTGCTGAGCAGCAGCAGGTGTCTTGGCAGCGAGAAGAGTAGGCATCTCTCTCGCTGTTGTTGTGGGTTGTTTTTTTTACACATTTTTTTTCTGCGCAGGTGCCCATCGCTACTACCAGCGATGGGCACATACAAATTTAGCGAATCTTCGCTGCTGTCCACGGACCTCATCTGCATGTGCAATTTTTTGAAAATGTCTCACTTTTTTCAATTCGCTATCAAAGCGGTTGCGTTAGCAGACCATCACTTTATAATGCAGGGTTTTTTGTTTTTTTTAAGAATTCTGGCCGAGGAGTGTATAAGCCACAACTTTTAATTTTGGGTTTTGTTGTTGTTTATAAGCTTTTATTTTCTTCTTTTGCTTTTTAAATATATATGGTTTATTTTACTTCTTATACAGCCCGTCCTACAAAATATAGCAGGGTGGTTTACAAAACAGATTATAAGTGTAGAAAAAGGAGAGCCATTTGCAAAGAATTGGAGTAGATAAGGGTTGCTAGGAATGCTTGTAGCCATCCATTTCCACCATCACTAACCTTTATAGGCTTTCTCAAAAGGTAGGTTTTTAACAGTGCTTTTAAATTTGGGGAAAGACGGCTCTATATAGAGCAAATTTATTTATTTTTAGTAGTTATAGACTACTTATAGCCTAAGGGGCTCATAATCAAAAAATATAAATGTCCAAAAAGTGTCCTAAATCGGCACTTGGACCAATAATTGAATTGGTCTTTCTGGACATCAAGTAAGGTGACCCTGCCTGTGTGAGTCCAGAGCTCGAGATGGGCATGGTGGAGGTGTGTTGTGGGCAGGCTTTGGGCAAGCATAAAGGCAGGTTAGACTTGGACATCTTGCAGCGGTAATCGAATGTTTTGCATGACGTCCTTGACAGAACTTAGACGTTCAGAGCTAGACCTATTTTTGAAGCATTTAAGTGCCACAAAGATTCCCAAACTGACCCAATGACCATTGCATGCATCAAGGTAAGACACCCCCACTGACCCCCCTTCCATCACACAAAAATAAGAATAACAAGGTACATACCTGGTTCTAGAACAGCAGCGTCTAGTATGGGGAAGTCTAGTAGAGCATTAGGTGTATAGAATTATCCAGGGGGTGGGCTAGTGAACCATAGAGAGGAGGACCCAGGCCTAAGAACATAAGAACATAAGCCGTGCCTCTGCTGGGTCAGACCTGAGGTCCATCATGCCCAGCAGTCCGCTCACGCGGCGGCCCATTAGGTCCAGGACTTGTATACTAGCCCTATATCAATCCCCTTCTATCCCCTTTTCCTTCAGAAAATTGTCCAATCCCTTCTTGAACTCCAATACCGTACCCTGTCCTATCACTCCCTCTGTAAGCGCGTTCCAGGTGTCCACCACCCCTTGGGTGAAGAAGAGCTTCCTAGCATTGGTTCTGAATCGGTCCCCTTTTAATTTTTCGGAATGCCCTCTCGTTCTTGTAGTTGTCAAAAGTTTGAAGAATCTGTCCCTCTCCACTTTCTCTATGCCCTTCGTGATCTTATAAGTCTCTATCATATCCCCTCTAAGTCTCCGCTTCTCCAGCGAAAAAAGCCCCAGTCTCTCTAATCTTTCAGCGTATGAAAGGTTTTCCATACCTTTTATCAAACGCGTCGCTCTCTTCTGAACTATCTCGAGTATCGCCATATCCTTCTTTAGGTACGGTGACCAATATTGGACGCAGTACTCCAGATGTGGGCACACCATCGCCCGATACAACGGCAGGATAACTTCTTTTGTTCTGTTTGTAATACTCTTCTTGATTATTCCTAGCATTCTATTTGCTTTCTTAGCAGCCACTGCGCATTGTGCCGATAGCTTCATTGTCATGTCCACTATTAACCCCAAGTCCCTTTCTTGGGAACTCTCAGTCAATAACAGCCCTCCCATTGTGTAGCTGTACCTAAAATGCAATCTGACCACAACATCTATGGTATTAAGTAGAAGCCCATCAAAACCCACCCAAACCCTACTATACTGCCATGTAGGTGCCACTTATAGTCATAAGGGCTATTGGGGTGGTACGCAGGTGGGTATAATAGGTTTGGGGGGACTTTTAGGGGGGCTCACCATAAATTATAAGGGAGTTAAGGTGAGATATACATCTGACACCCTTTATGTGAATTTCACAGCAGTGCCCTCTAAGGTGCCTCACTGCTCTGTTAGGATGTCTATGTGGTGAATCCATTAATATGCTGGTCCCTCCCACGTCCAAATGGTCTGGATTAGGACATTTTGAACATGGACGTTTTTATATTCAAAAATGGCCAAAAAAGTTTAAACATCCTAAAGGCCAACTAGGTCATTAAAAAAAAAAAAAAAATTCAGATGGTTAGCGGTTTCGAAAATGGATGTTTGCCCTCCCCAGTATGTGGACATCTTGCGGGAAACGTCCAAAAGTACTCAAGTATTTCTCCCTATCTGTCCCAGTGGACTCAGAATCTGCCTAACATGCCTGGGGCAATGGAGTGTTACGTGACTTGCCCAGGGTCACAAGGAGCAGTGCTGGGCTTGAACCTGCATCCTTAGAGTGCTGAGGCTCTAGCTATATAACAGCACCATTGAAACAAAGCAGTTTATAGATAAAACATACACAAAAAGAATAAAATCCAGAAATACATATACACTGTCTAACAGATAATTCTCAGACTTTTTTTTTTTTTTTGCTTCATTGATTTGATTTTGCCTCAGTATCCTACTACCCAGACCTTAGGAAACAGATTACATTTCCATCAACTTAACTAAACTAAACTAAACCTTGGGTTTATATACCGCACCATCTCCACGAATGCGGAGCTCGGTTTACAGGAAGAAGGATGAGAGAGGAACTACAGTGGAGAGATTAAAGAGTTAGGTGTAAAGGGGGAAGGTGAGAGGCCTAAGAGGGGGGAAGTTTTGAGAATAGCCAGGTTTTTAGGTGTTTGCGGAAGAGTTGGAGGGAGCTTGAGGTTCGGAGTGGGGAGGTGAGGTTATTCCAGATCTCAGTGATTCTAAAGGGGAGGGATGACCCAAGTTTGCCTGCATGGGAAATACCTTTTATGGAAGGGAAGGATAGTTTAAAAATTTGGGAGGATCTGGAGGAAGTAGGGGTTGGGGAGTTCCAGGATAGAGGGATAACGGCAGGAAGGATGCCATGTAGGATCTTGTAGGCCAGACACGCACATTTGAAGTGGATCCTGGGGATTACTGGGAGCCAATGGAGCTTAGACAGGAGTGGTGAGACGTGATCAAATTTGCTTTTCGCGAAAACAAGCTTAGCTGCGGCGTTCTGAATCCGCTGAAGTCTGTGGAGGCTTTTCTTGGTTAGGCTGAGGTAGATAGAATTGCAATAATCCAATCTGGAGAGGATGATGGATTGTACTAGGACTGCGAAGTGTTTTTGGTGAAAATAGGGTCTGACTTTCCTTAGCATGTGAAGGCTGAAGAAGCATTTCTTCACCAGGGATTGGAGATGTTCGTTGAAGGATAGAGAAGAGTCTAAGGTGACACCCAGAACTTTGCTTGAGAACTCGAGCTGTAATGGGGGGCCGGAGGACAATGGGATGGAGGAAGGTAGATGGTCTAATTTTGGGCCGAGCCAAAGGAGTTTTGTTTTGGACTCATTTAGTTTCATATGCATTGTGAATGCCCAGGATTGGAGGTTCTTTATGCATGAGGATATGTTCATGGAGAGGTTAGTGAGGTTCGAGTCGGTCTCAAGGAGGACGAGGATGTCATCAGCATAAGTGTAAAGAGTTTCAAGGGGGGATAGTTGGAGTAGTTTCAGGGAGGACATGTAAATGTTAAAGAAGATTGGGGAGAGGGGTGAGCCTTATGGGACACCACAAGTCGGGGTCCAGGGGGAGGATGAGGTGCCGCTCATGTTAACATGTAAGAGCGGGAGCGCAAGAATTTGGAGAACCAATCAAGAACTATGGAGCTAATGCCTATCTCGGAGAGTTGGAAAATTAGAATGTCGTGGTGGACAACGTCAAAAGCTGCGGAGAGGTCGAATTGTAGAAGGACAGCAAACTTGTTACGAGAATGCAGTTGCTGAACCTTAGAGATTAGAGAGGCCAATAGGGATTCAGTGCAGAAGTTGGGTCTGAAGCCATATTGGTAAGGTAAGAGGATGGAGAATCTTTCTAAGTAGGAAGAGAGCTGGGTAGATATGATAGACTCGAGCAGTTTGGTGAGGAGAGGGATATTTGCTATTGGACGGTAGTTGGATGGTATGGAGGGGTCTAGGTCAGCTTTTTTCAGTAAAGGGGTCAATGCGATGTGTCCCATTTCAGTGGAGAATAGGCCTGATAATAGGGCAGAATTTATGAGTTTGGTAAGAGATGTGATGGCCTGTGCAGGGATTTTCTCAAATAGGTAGGAGGGAAATGGGTCCAGGATGCAGTTGCATGATTTTAACTTGAGGCAGAGTTTAAGGGTCTGAGAATCAGATATGAGCTCGAAGACAGTCCAGGATCTGTCGGCAGGGATGGGGTTGAGAGCAGCTAGGGTGGGGTTGGGTTCGGGGGGCACCAGAGAATTGTAGGAGATTGCGGGCGGGAAGGAGCGCCTTAAGGTAGAGATCTTATCATTGAAGAATTTTGCTAGGACCTCGGCTGAAGGAGATGAGGGAAGAAGAGTGGAGTCATTTTTAGTGGTTAGGGAGTGCCAAATGTTGAACAATGTGCCATTCTGGTTTTTGGATTTGGAGATCTTGTCTCCATAGAAGTTCTTCCTTGCTTTTTTTAATATTGAGTTGTAGAGTTTGATATTGACTCTCCAGGCCTGTCTGTCAGATGAGGATTTGGATTTTTTCCATTTTCGCTCTAAGGCTCGACATTTTTGTTTCAGGTCTCTATGGAGTGGAAGGTACCAAGGGGCTTTATGGGGATAGGTGATGGATTTAGTGGTTTGGGGGGCGAGGGAGTGGTAGGTGGACTTGGAAAGGGCGATCCAGTTGTGCCAATTGTTTTCAGAGTCTGCAAGCTTGGGAATGGAGGGGAGGAGGTTGAGGAATTTGGTCCAGAACAGATCGCTCGAAATTTTTTTCCGGAAGGTAATAGAATTGGGGGATCGGGGTGGGGATCCGAGATGAGACATGAAGATGGGGAGGCAGAAGGCCCCTAGGAGATGGTCTGACCACGGGATATGTTCCCAACGGGTGTCTTCGGCAGACGTTTTATAAGCGGTGAGGTCGAGGAACTGGATGAGGTCTAGGGTGTGCCCTTTTTCATGGGTAGGAGCGGATGTGGGGGGGGGGGGAGAAACCTAGGGAGATGAGGAAGTCATTGAATTCTATCGTGTCCTTGCTGGTGGAGTCATCAAGGTGGAGATTAACGTCTCCGATGATTAGTAATCTTTGAAATCTCGAAGACAAGGTTAGAGGAATTGGACCAAGGGATAGGTGGACGGTATATTAACAGGATGCCCAGTGGGTGAGGACGGAGCTCATCATTGATTGAGGCTAGCATATATTCTAATGAAGCGTGGGTGCCTCTCTCGAGGAGCTGGACATCAAAGAAGGATTTGTAGAGGAGTGCCAGGCCACCTCCTTTGCGGTTGATTCTGGGTGAAAAGAGGCCTTGGTAGCCATGGGTGCAGAGTTCGTTTTGTGTGAAGAGGTCGTCTTTTGAGATCCATGATTCTGTGATGCACAGGAATCCAGGATCAAGGTCCTCAAGGAGGATTTTATAGCATGCGGATCTGGCGTTGCAGTAAAGGGTCGGGACAGGGGTGAGAGAGTTAGAGGCATGGCAGGGGAGGTTAGCATGGGGGACAGGCTTTAGAGAGGTGGGATTGACTTTGCGGGGGATTTTTCTGGTGGGGTGATTCCTGGGGCACGTCAGGGTGGGGATTCTGGTGCCATATAATATAATATAATGTTTCCATCCTAATCTCTTTAGGGAGCTCATTCCACCCAGTAGGGGACATAACAGAAAAATACTCTTCTTTGCATTCTGTACTCTTTCATCTCTTTCACATCAAAAGGAAGTCAGAACCAGAAATCAAGGTAAAAATATGTTCTGGAATTTATTAAGCATTCTATCATAAGAAATCTTCTTTTCAAGCAGCAAAATTCATTCAACATTAAATAAATATAGCCTTCACTGCTCCGTCATAAATTTCACAATTTTTTTGTTACACTTTCTTCAAGGACCTCAGCGAAGCCATCCTTATTGGCTCAAAATCTCATTACCAATAGGGATTTAAGCACCAAATCATCACCAGTCCTCGCAGATTAACACTATTTCATATATTTAATTTAGATCTTCAACGTCTAAAATATATATATGTATATAATTTAAACAGGACTTATCAGACGTCAGCAAGTATATTATTGTTTCTTGTGGAATTCTGTTTGTCATATATATAAAATGGAAAGGGTGATGGCTGTTCAAAAAGGGAATTATAACAAATGAAAGGATGTGTGGCGGCCATTGATGGATTTTTGTAAAGATTCAAAATTATTCTTCCCTGAATTAAAAAGTGTATGAAAATAAGGGAGGGAGGGGGTGGGTATTTTTTGATTATAATAAAAGAATATATTTTTCATAATTATATAAGGAAGGGGAATATTATTATATTTTATAAGGGTTATTTATAAGATGTCGTATATTTGAAAGTAAAATTGATATTTGTATTTATTGTACTTGATTTAAGATATGAAATGAATAAAGTATTAAAAAATAAAAAATAAACAGGACTTATCTTGTCTTATCTTTAATGAATTAGAATCGGGTTGGGGATGCAGCAACTAACATGATTCATGTTTCATTCCAAGGTATCTTCCCTAAAACATTAACCCCTCTCTTTTACAAAGTCGCATTAGCAACTGCTGCATGGCAAAAGCCCTGAAGACCTTTAAATCCCTTTGGGCTTTGTGGCAGTTACCGCAGCGGCAGCCACTAGCATGGCTTTGTTAAAGGGGGGAGGAGGTAACGCAGAGATCAAATATTCTTCAGTAAACAATTCTTTACAAAACCTTTTCTAAAATTATTTAAAAAATTTTATTTAAAAATAAATACCTTCTTGCAAAACCCACTGTCATTTTGCAACTCCCTTCTCATGCAATTCAAGATGAAATATTGCAAGCCTTGGAGATGATCCTACAAAAGGTCCTGGAATGGAATTATTCAGCTTTTTTACTGTGAGACACTCAAATCTTAACAGATACTGGCTTACATCAGATGGAACAAAAATGTCTTTATCAGGCTATGCTATTAGGGAACGAAGCAGGGCCGCAACATTGGGTCTCTGAGGACTTACCTACTTCTGCTAGCTGGTTGAGTAGAAAGAGAGCTTTATAAATCACTTTGGGACAGAGTCAATCTTCATGTACGGACTTTACAGTATTTTGTTCCTTGAATATTATGATTTTCATTCTATCTTCATACATATTGTGAATTTGACTTAGCAACATCTATGGCACATCGGTCTAGATTCACTAAGCCCAACGATCAAGTTCCGAACACTTAGCAACCCCTTTGCGACCTGATTTCCCTCCAACCCGATTCACTAACCTACGTCCCGATTATCCTCCAATCTGCGCAAAAAATGAGGGGGGAACGGCATTCAAATGTAGGCAGCCAGCGATTCACTAAAAAAAAAAACCTGCAACACCGACTGGGCTGGCCGATTAACAAACAAGCAACTGCTGGGGACCAGTTGCTTACGTCGTTTCCGAATGCATCTCCTGCTTTCTGCTGTGATTCTCCAGCTATCGTGCCGCTCTGCTCTCTTCTGCCCTGACTCTCTGCTGCGATTCTCCTGCCGCCATGCTCTGCCCCGAATCTCCTGTGCTCTGCCCAAAAGCGCTGCCCTGCTTCTGCCCCTGCCTTCCCCTGCAGTGCAAGCCCATGGTTTTAACCCAGAGGTTTAAAGCAGGTTAAAACCAAGGGCTCACTGGGCTAAAGTTAAAAGTTTTTTTAAAAAAGATTGCTGCTCTTTAAGCATGTGCAGACCATCTACAGATCGCTACAGAGCGATCCGGGCGGTCGGTTGGGGGCATGATTCTTATCGCCCTCATTTGCATGAAGGCAATTTCAGAATCAGCCCCTGCAGACACGGATCAGATCCAATCCGATCTGTGCCCTTAATGAATCTGGGCCATTGAAAATTTTGTAGGTTTGTGTGGGGTATGGATGAATGAAGAGTAAATGTGTCTGAGTATAACATAATAACATGGTAGATGATAGAGGGGGGGGGGTTCTGTTTGCAGAAAACTTTATTGCAATGCTCAGATGCTTTTTACTTGATGTTTTTGCATTGCTACATTTTCACATTGCAAATAATAAATGTGATTTTTTTTAAAGTGAAGGGTAATCCAATTGGGTGGCATAGAAAGTAATTGAATAAACTTGAAACTAAGAGGTGAAACCACGGGCTAACATGCACTATAGCTTTTTCTTAATGTACTGGGATCTATTTACTAATAATACACCTTAATCCAGTGGTCTCAAACTCGAACCCTTTGCAGGGCCACATTTTGGATTTGTAGGTACTTGGAGAGCCTCAGGAAAAAAAAATAGTTAATGTCTTACTAAAGTAATGACAATTTTGCATGAAACAAAACTCTTTATAGTTCATAAATCTTTCCTTTTGGCTAAGTCTTAATAATAATATTGTAATTTGTAGCTAAAGAGATATATGATCAAGAAACTGTTTTATTTTACTTTTGTGATTATGATAAACATACCAAGGGGCCTCAAAATAGTACCTGGCGGGCTGCATGTGGCCCCCGGGCCATGAGTTTGAAACCACTGCCTTAATCTGCTAGCAGCACACTATACACTTCTTCCTCCGTATTCGCTGTGATGGGGGATTAACAGAACTGCAAATGCTGAAAAACCGCGAATAACTTTTTTTTATATGTTATTTGCTGTTTTCTATTAAAAACTATTGTGAATATGGTGAAACCGCGACTAACATGGTGGGAGAACTGACCTGTTCCTGAAGGAGAGGCGAAACACGGTGAAGAAAGTGCTGGGAATCAGCGATTTCTCTATGCAAGCTGATGTAATTTGGGGGGAGGAGCCAGCAAGCTAAAAACCGTGAATAATTGAAACCGCAAATACTGAAACCGCAAATACGGAGGAAGAAGTGTATAGTAAATCTAGTCCACATTTAACTTGAGTGTTTTGTTTTTTGTAATCATTTTTATTAGAAAGGGCACAACAGGGTAACAATAACAGCAGATACACCAAAAGCTCAAATACAAGTAATCAGTAGAAATAGAAGAAAAATACTCTCTCCACAGATAGCTACCGTGATGGGACAGGAACATCAGAGCATCAAAGAAACAAAGGAAACCACTTTTTGATGTCTCCCTCTTCAATCCATGCCATCCCCTCCCACCATTTTCTTCACTCATCACTCAGATAAATCCCTTTTGCCCCGACTCCCAAAATGATTAAAAAAATTTCATGAAGAAAACAATAAATTACTCACACATTTAAGAAGATGGCTTTTTTTTTTTTTTTAAATCAAATAGAGTGATCAAATATGCAGTGGCGTACCAAGGGGGGGGGGGCAGTCCACTCCGGGTGCACACCCTAAGGGGGTACACAGCCGGCCACCCTCCCTATTCTGCTGCTGTTGCTTTCCTTAACCAGCAGCAACGGCAGTAAACTTTAAACAGGTGTCCGGCAGTTCTTCAGCTTCTGGCCGGTTCCCCTGCTCAAAGCTGTGGGTGTCAACTCCTCATGCAATCCGTGGCTGAGTCGGAAGCGTTCCCTCTGACATCACGATGTCAGAGAGAAAGCTTCCGATGCAGCCGCGGATCGCATGAGGTGTAGTCGCCCATGGCTTTGAGCAGGGGAACTGGCCAGACATGCTGGGCAGGGAAGAGAAATGTTGCTGCTGCACAGGGAAGGGGGGGGTGTAGAAATGTTGCTGCTGCACAGGGAAGGGAGAGAGTAGAAATACTGCACAGGCAAGAGGGGGGAGAAATGCTGCAAAGGCAAGGGAAGGAGACATGCTGCTGCTGCTGTTGCACAGGGAAGGGGGAGAAATGTTGCAAAGGTAAGGGGGGAAGAAATGCTGCACCGGCAAAGGGGGGGGGAGAAATGCTGCACAGAGGAGAAATGCTGCTGATGCTGCACAGGGAAGGGGGGGAGAGAAATGCTGCTGCAGCAGCACCCAATTGGAGAGAGAGATGGAAGGAGGGAGAAGGAAGGCAAGGGAGAGGAACCATAGATGACAAGTCCATGGGATGGAAGGAAAGGAAAAAAGGAAAGGAGATACCAGACCATGGAGGGGGAAGAAGAGATGCCATGGCATGGGGGGGAAGGGAAGGAGATAGAGATACCACACCATGGTGTGGAGTGGGAAGAAAGGAAATGAGAAGAGAAAGAGAGAGATGCCAAAGCATAGGGGAAGGGGTGGAGACAGAAAAATGGAGAGGGGATGAAGCTGAAATGAATCATGTGCAAAGGAGAGAAGGGACCCTGGATATACAGTTTATTGAAGGGACATAGAAAGAGGGAAGATGTCATATGGAAGAGAGAGAGGGTGGACAGTAGATGGAAGGGGTAGAGAGAGAGAGGGCAGAAGCTGGGTGTAAGGGGCAAAGAGAGGGCAGATGTTGCATAGAAGGGAGAGAGGACAAATGCTGTATAGAAAGAAGAGAGCAAAGACAAGATGATTAAAGCAGAAACGACAAAAGGTAGAAAGATTTTTTTGTTGCTTTACTTAGAATCAAGTAGTATTGTAACTGTATTAATAAAAGTTTATAAATAGGAAATGGAAATGAGGCAATTTTTTGGACTAAATCGCTTTCCTCAGGTCAGGACAGGATACCATAACAGTACTCTTCTGAAAGAAAGATTTGGCCTCTGAAAGCTAATTGAAAAATGGATTAGTCCAATAAAATGGTATTTTCTTATTTCTCATTATTTGTTTTATTTTTATTTGTTCATTTGTAAAGCGGTGATTATTATGTATCAGGTTTTTCAAATTTACATCTACTGTCTTTATATTTTGCACAGTATTAGGGGGACATGTGTCACTGTTTTTGTGGTGTTGTGGTGTTGCATTGTATGCAGAGTCTGGTTTCTTGGCGGTTCAGTTTAACTTTTGTCTACATATTTCTATTTTTAGTTTGTGATTATTCCATATTGTGCGAGCCTGTTTCTCTGTTCTGTGTGTATGAAAAGGACATAGTTTTCAGTTGGCATCGACTGTACAGGATCAATTGACTGTGCGGGATCTGGCTTGATTAGTTTTACAATGTATGTGTTGGTGTTCTACTACTCACTGCTGTGTTTAAGATGCTGCCTTTTCCTAGGTACACTCTTGTTGTGTGATATGTGGATTGTTATTAAAAATCATATTTTTGATATAGATGGGGGTGGGGGTGTCAAAAAAATGATGGGCCCCGGGTGTCACATATCCTAGGTAGGCCACTGCAAATATGTATCAGTTACTCTACAGAGCTGTGCCCTCACATCTCCACAGTCATGTTCCTGGACACTGGAGCTTCACACCCACATCTCCCCGGCTGAGGGCCACGTTCTTTTTTTGTGGTGTTTCAATATTTTTATTGGATTTTGCAGAAAGAACATCCAAGATATACAGAACAGCGTTAGGTATGACAAGTTACAGGAGCATGTCTAACTTCAAGGCCACAGACTCCTGGAATGTGTGAATAAAAGCCAGTTACACCGTCGGATAGATAGCAAAGAGGCACCTAGAAATTGCATAGGCGAAGGAGGATCTCGTTCTTAAGCTCGAGCCTTCCTGGATCGATGCCACTCTGCTAACCTCGCAAACTGGTCCAGTACCCGCAAGGAAGCTTAGCCCTCGCCTTCACGATTGAACCCCCCCCCCCTCCCCCAGCGCAAGTCATCGGGCACCTTTGCTGGCACAGGAAGAGGAAAATGTGAAAGTCGCTTCACTTGCACACTCAATAGAAGACACCAAGGCGTGCATACCACGCTGTGCCACCGCCGACCTCAGCCGCCAGTCTCTGCGCGGGCATTTTCCTGCTAGAGCGCGCAAACGAGGGTCCGTCGCCTGCAAGGTGGATCCCAGACCCCCCTCCCCCCCCCCCCCACACACACATCCCCTCCTCTCCGGGAGAGCGGAGGAGAATTTGCTGCTTTTGTGGTCGGAGTCCAATAGCTCCGGTGCAGCGCCGCTTCGGGGGCGGCCCCGGCTCCGAGCCCTCCCTTCCCCGCCGCTGATCGCGCTCCAACTTCCCCCGCTCGGTTTCTGCAAAGTGTCCCGGCGCCGTCAGGGGGAGCAGGGGGGCTCCGATCGCCTCCCCCCCCCCTTCCTCTCCCCTCCTGGAAAGTTGCTCGCGGCATGCGCCAGAACGCCAGCTCCCGGGAGGGGGCTCTGCTCCTGGCGACCCCTCTCAACGCCTCCAACCTGACAGCTCTCGGCCGCCCCAGCAAGTCCGAAGACGACCTGGAGGTCAACACGGACGTCTACTCCAAGATCCTGGTGACGGTCGTCTACCTGCTGCTCTTCGCCGTGGGCTGCACGGGCAACTCCATCACCGCCTACACCCTGGGGCGCAAGAAATCCTTGCACCACTTGCAGAGCACCGTGCACTACCACCTGGCCAGCCTGGCCCTCTCCGACCTGCTCATCTTGGTCCTGGGCATGCCCATCGAGCTCTACAACTTCATCTGGGTGCACCACCCCTGGGCTTTCGGCAACGCCGTCTGCAAGGGCTACTATTTCCTGAGGGACGCCTGCACCTATGCCACGGCCCTCAACATCGCCAGCCTGAGCGTGGAGCGCTACATGGCCATCTGCCACCCCTTCAAAGCCAAAAGCATCATGTCCAGGAGCAGAACCAAGAAACTCATCAGCGTCATTTGGGTCGCCTCGCTCTTGCTGGCCACGCCCATGATCTTCAGTATGGGGGAGATCTACGGCGTGGAGGGCGAGAGCCCCGAGAACCTCATCTGTACCCACATCGTGGACACGTCCACTTTCAAGATAGTGATTCAGGTGAGTCGCTTTGCTCCTCCCTGCTGTCCTCCAGAGCCCTGTTCCGGTGGGGTTTTCAGGATTTCCCCAGTGAATATGCATCGAAAGCAGTGCATGCAAATAGATCTCATGCATATTTATTGGGGAAATCCTGAAAACCCGACTGGAATACGGCTCTGGAGGACCGGAGTTCCCTACCCCTGCTTTGGAGGGTATACTACTGTATGGCAGGGGTCTCAAAGTCCCTCCTTGAGAGCTGCAATCCAGTCGGGTTTTCAGGATTTCCTCAATGAATATGCATGAGATCTATGTGTATACACTGCATATTCATTGGGGAAATCCTGAAAACCCAATTGGATTGCAGCCCTCAAGGAGGGACTTTGAGATCCCTGCTATATGGCTTTCTGCAAGTTTGTTTCCTGAGCTTTGAATCACTGACTAACCTTCATCCGGGGCTGACTTTCATTGCATTTTACATTTTATTGTTTTTATTTATCTTAAAGTACTAAAGAAAGAATTAGACAGAGGACTGTGAACAGTTGAATAACCATACTTGGGCAGGCCCATGGTCCATCTAGACCAGGGGTGTCAAAGTCCCTCCTCGAGGGCCGCAGTCCAGTCGGGTTTTCAGGATTTCCCCAATGAATATGCATGAGATTTATTTGCATGCGCTGCTTTCATTCTATGCTAATAGATCTCATGCATATTCATTGGGGAAATCCTGAAAACCCGACTGGATTGCGGCCCTCGAGGAAGGATTTTGACACCCCTGATCTAGACCAGTATCCTTCCAGCGCTTGCCAATAAAGGGCTAGATTCGCTAACCTTCTATCCGTGTCCGTTTGCATGCAGGCCGACGAATTCACTAAAGGCCTGCATGCAAATGGGAGCGATTGTTGGCATGCCTCCACCGACCGCACAGATCACTAGAGAGCGATCCTTGAGCATGCGCAGACTATCTTCCTTACCTGTAGATCAGGGATCTCAAAGTCCCTCCTCGAGGGCCACAATCCAGTCGGGTTTTCAGGATTTCCCCAATGAATATGCATTGACAGCAGTGCAGGCACATAGATCTCATGCATATTCATTGGAGAAATCCTGAAAACCCGATTGGATTGCGGCCCTCGAGGAGGGACTTTGAGACCCCTGCTGTAGATGGTCTGCCCATGCTCTCAACAGGAAACTTTCTTTTTTTGCAAGCCCGTGGTTTTAACCTGCGAGTTAAAGTCTGTGAGTTAAAACTTCAGGCTTGCACTGCAGGGAAGGGCAGGCGAGTTGGGGCTGAGCAGGGAGCAGGGTGTCCAGAGCAGGAGAATCAGGGCAGAGAGCAGGGTTTTAGCACGAGAGACTGGTCCTCACCAGTTGCTAGTTTTTTGATCGGCCAGCCAGTTAGTGTGCCAGAAGAAGTTTTGTGAATCACGCCCTTCCTGCTGTGCATGCCGATTCCCCTCATTTGCATGTATGGATCAGTACACAGGTTAGTGAATCGGGTCGGAGGGAAATCAGGTTGCAAAGAGCTCGCAAACTGATCGGTTAACGATCGGTTTGCTTAGTGAATCTCGCCAAAAGGCTACAAGTGCCTAGCAGAATCCCAAATAGTAGAAAATGTTACTAATCCCAGGACAAGCAGTGTTTTTTTTCCCCCATTTCCATCTCAATAGCAGACTGTGGACTTTTCCTCCAGGAATTTGACCAAACCTTTTTTAAACCCAGTTATGCTAACTGCTGTTACCACATGCTCTAACAATGAGTTCCAGAACTTAACTATTCCTTGAGTGAAAAAATATTTCTTCTTTGTTTTAAAAGTATTACCATGCAACTTCATTGAGTGTCCCTTAGTCTTGTACTTTTTTTTTTTTTAAAGAATAATTAATTAATTCACTTTTACCTGTTCCTATACCAATCAGGATTTTGTAGGCCTTTATCATGCATCTCTCAGATTTCTCTTTTCCAAACTGAAGAATCCTAACCTTTTAAGCCTTTCTTCATTTGAAGTGTACCGTCCCCTTAATTATTTTGGTGACCTTTCTTTTAACTTTTTCTAATTCCACGATATCTGCTTTGAGATAAGATGACCAAAATTGCACAACATAGATCCCTACAGTACCCATGAAAGTCCATTATTTCCTATCCTTTCCCTAATAATTCTTAGCATTCTGTTTGGTATTTTGGCTGTTGCTCTGCGCTGGAAGGAAGAGTTCAGGTCTTGTCCACAAAATCTTTTTCTTGGGTGCTGATTCTTAAGGCTGAGCCTGACTATGCTTTGCCTACAGCTGCCTTTAATTGCACATCCATATGAGGTTCCGGGGGGGTGGGGGTGGGGGGAATCAATACAAAGGAAGAGAAAGATTTGGATTTAGCTCGTAGCCATTTACATTCAGGTACAGGTTGTATTTTCTGGACTCCATAGGGCTCACTATCTAACCCCCTTCCCCCTTTTATCAAGTGCACCCTGTTTGAATTTGAACTGGGCTTCGGCAATTTAGGTTATGCCTGAGAGCCAACTAAATTTGGACCCGGGTGATGGGGGTACCCCATAAACACATACTTAAACAGGGGAAGGGGGTCGGGATAACAAAAATGCAAGGAGTGCATCCTTGAATTTTAGGGTTCCCCTTCAAAAAAAATCAGAACCCTGACACAGTTTGTCATTTTATGTAGAATAATGGGGAGACAAACAAGGCACAAAATTATTCACTCCCCACCCCCCCTCAAAAAAATGCTGATCGTCACTTTTTTATCCATAGTTTTAAAATCTGGAGCTAAATCTTTGCATTTTAGCTGAAGCACCGTAAAAATGTGTTTTCTTTTCATGTTTTTTCTTGCGCTCCGGTTGTCTCCTGCCATCTGTGTAATATGTTTCTTGTTGCACAATCTTGAAATGATGTCTTTTCCTCATGGATTCTGAGCTTTTCCTTCCATCAACATTCACTTTAAAGCATTATTTTGTTAATTCCAAATCAGAATTCTGGGTGAGGGAATGATATGATGGCGTACAGGTGGCACGATATAGAAAGATGTGATAACAGAAAAAAAAAAGTGTTTTAATAATACGGAGACATGTATTGGGCTCTGTTAATCCTTTTTAAATGTTTGCTCATTGCATGATATGGCAGTGGACAATGATGACCAAAGATATTAGACTATCTTCAGAGTAAAGTTTTGTATGTCTCTTGGCTGCAGAATTTTTTAATCCGAAAAAAAAGAGTGAGGAGCAGGAATCACCTTCAGGGGCGAAAGTAATTCTGTGCTGTTATAAGCTGAGTTCATTGGATGGCAGCTGAAATAGTCTCTAGCTGAAGATGGTCATTTTTTCCCATTAATTCTGATGTGATAATTATCTACCAGAAGGTTTTAATTTATAAAATATAGATCATTAAAAAGTGATAACAGGGCAGTAATTCAGGGAGCAGGGTAAAAAGTAGCAAGGATGCAATATCTTAAGCTTTCAATTTAATGTAGTTTACATTAAGCTTTTGGCAAGATGGGGTTTTTTTGTCATCATGAACTAGGCTGTTCTTTTCACTGCCGTTCTTCCGACTACAAACACAGAAACTGATAACCTGAAACATAACGGCATATGAATGTTGGGATTGGGGGAGGGGGAGGAGGTTCATTCGTTTAACACCTCATAGGGGGTCACTTGAGAAGTTAAAAACACCCTCTACTCTGAAAAATTCTCACATCTAGAAGGGAGAGGTTTTTTTCGACGCCAAATCAGAGGTTAAAAATATTCCTAGTACTCCCCAAGTCCCCATCCTCTGAAATAGACATTTTTAGCTCGTGAGACATCTTGAAATATTCTGGTGGCCGTTCTCGTTTAGTACTGACATATTTAAATTGCAGGTTTTGTAGTTTCTGATAAACCTGATTGTGTCATCCACATAACATTTTATCTTCTGATAGATACTGTGGGAAACTTAAAGGACTTTCATGGAAATATATTGCTCTTTTCTGGGGGTGGGTGGGGGAGTGATTTAATATTAGATGTGTTCTTGTCAACATACATTAGTAATTGTGGTTGAAAACACTATTAGGGGTAGTGGTATGGTTATCCTTCTACAGCAGGGGTAGGGAATTCCGGTCCTCGAGAGCCGTATTCCAGTCGGGTTTTCAGGATTTCCCCAATGAATATGCATTGAAAGCAGTGCATGCAAACAGATCTCATGCATATTCATTGGGGAAATCCTGAAAACCCGACTGGAATACGGCTCTCGAGGACCGGAGTTCCCTACCCCTGTTCTACAGGCTCTTAAGACCAGGGCTCCTCAGTGGCAGCTATTTTAAACGGCCCGCTCTCCCCAAAAGCTCCTCCCTCCTCCCCGAGTACAGCCAATGAGGTGGAATGCCCCAGAGGTGGCATTGGCGGCACGGGGCAGACTGGAGGGGGAAGGGCGGAGCTGATCAGGGAAGCCTCGCGGCCGCCACCATGTTACTGGTGGTGTGCTCGGGAGGAACCCTTGCGCCTTAATTTATTCTTCTACAGACTCATCATCAAGATTCTGACCCATCATACCAAAGCTAATATTTAAAAGTCTCACTAGGATGGCACAGGAGGCATATAAAGGGTATTTCTATAAGTGGGCATCGCCCTGATGCCGCATGGTGAAAGCCTTTTCTAGAATGGCATCCTGGCACCTGAATTTTGTTATAGAATACTAGCATAACCCAGTACTGGGGCACTTAAATTTCTAGGCAATTATATCAGCCATAGGCCTGATGTACCTAAATGTGGCAATGGCACATGCATAGTAAGGGGGGCGGGGGGGAGCAGTCCGTCCCGGGTGCCATTCTGGTGGGGGTGCCGGCTCCCCTCCTTCCCCACCCCCGCCTCTTCCCCCTCCTTCGACGTTGTCTCTCCCGCTGACATCATTTCCGGATGCCGCGCTTAGAAAGTGACATCAGAGGGACAGCCAATGGGGTCACGAGGGACACGTTGACGTTCTTGTTGCTCGCGGCGGTGAGCATCTAGGGGTAAGGAGGAAAGGAAGGGGGTATTCGCGTGGCAGGGGGAGCGGGGGATGGAGACAAAGGAGGGGGAGGGGCACCACCGCCCTGGGCGGCCTTTCACCCTCGCTACGCCACTGGGCACATGTAACTTAAAATACATTATGCAGTAAATGGCAGCGCCATTTACATTTTTACCACATCCATATAGTTGGAGTACAGGTCTTTTCTATCTCAGGGGAGAGGGCGGAGAAACATCTTATAGTTGAACTTAGCAAGTACGAGGGAGTGCTGAACAGTTCTCAGGCCAACCAACACACTTGGCACATCATGTCTGAGGTTTCTGTAACCCTTCCAAAAAATACTCGGATGTCTGGTCACTGAAATACTGCTCCACTGCAGTTCCAAATCACTTGAAAATTGTTGCCCTTTCAAACTCTCTTTAAGGTTTGGAAACAGAAAATACTCAGATGGAGCAAGATCTGGTGAGTAGGGCGGACGGTCTGTGCACTGAAACCCCAAATGCATCAAAACAGCCATCGTTTTGCTAGCCTTGCAAGCAGATACATTGTCAGGAAAAACAAGAACTTCTTTCCGCGGCTTCCCTCTCCTTTCTTTCTCTCAGTGCCTTCTTTAATCGGCATAGCAAGTTACTGTAGTATTCTGCATTAACTGCGTGGCCCCTTGGAATATACGCTTCTCCCTCGGTATTCGCGATGGATAGGGGCAGAGCCGGATCTTGAATTGAGAAAAACTGCAAATATCTTCTCGTCCGGCTCTGACCTCCCTCCCGCCTTCCCCCCAGCATCCCGTCCTTATCTGATGGTCTATCAGGCTTTCGGGGCAGGAGCGATCTTCCTACGCTCCTGCCCCGTGCAGATCGCCAATAGGAAATGACTTCTGTGAGTTCCCGTAGTCTCTTGAGACTATGATGGGAGCTCACAACAGCCATCACTCCTGCCCCGAAAGCCTGCAACACCACCCGGTAAGGCCGGGATGCCAGGAGGAAGGCTGGAGAGGGGCTGGAACGTAGTAAACTATGTCCAGCAGCACCCCTTCACTGCTCCCCGTGTCCAGCAGTAGGCCTTCTCCCTTCCTTTTACCTCCCCCCGTCTAGCAGCATCCCTTCATTGCTCCCCCTGTCCAGCAGTAGGCCTTCTCCCTTCCTTTTACCTCCCCCCTTGTCTAGCAGCACCTCTTCCCTGCTCCCCCTGTCCAGTAGCACCCCTTCTGACCCACCGGCACAAACCTCATGTCCATCTCTCCCTCTCTTACTTCCTCTGTCCATATCTCTCCCTCCCCCTCAAGTCCCCTCCCCGAATCTCTATCCCTCTCCCCATTTTGCCTCCTCTACATCCATTTCTCCCTTCTCCCCACTTCCCTCATGTCCATTTCCCCTCTCTTACTTCCTCTGTCAATATCTCTCCCTTCCCCAAGTCCCATATGCTCCTCTCTTCTACACCTAGCTATCTGCCAGCATGCTTGCTGGTTGACACTCTGTAATGCACCCCTGCCGGCATCTACTCCTCCCCCCTCCTCCCTCCCGCCTGCTCATCCTCCCGCCGTGTTTAACTTAATAGAAAAGTGCTGCGCTGCGCTGTTGCTGGCCTTGGCGTCTTCTGTCCACTGCGGCCAGCCCTAGCGGAAACAGGAAGTTGTCAGAGAGGGCGGGGCCACAATGGAGAGAAGACGGTGAGGCCGGCGGCAGCACGGCGCAGCTCTTTTCTAAGAAGTTAAACGCGGCGGGCGGATGAGAAGTAGGGGGGGAGGAGGGGGGGAGGAGTAGATGCCGGCAGGGGTGCATTACAGAGTGTCAAACAGCAAGCATGCTGGCAGATAACTAGGTGTGTCCAATAATATTCCCCGTAGTGTCTCAGTACTATGGTTTGTTCTAAAGCCAAACTGGGTAAGCTGTAGTAAGGAGTGATCATCCAAGTATTTTGATAGATGTGATGCTACCAACCCTTCCATAATTTTACATATAGGGAGGGGTATGGAGGCGATTGGCCTGTAGTTGAAGGATGAGGCAATGGATGATCTTTGGTCTTTCAGTATAGGGATGATGATTATTTTGCTAAAGTCTGTAGGGAACTGACCGACTGACAACACAGATTGCGTCCAGTCTAGGAGATATGCCCAATATTGCAGTGAGGATGTTTTTAATAGATATAATAGGCAACAGTCAAGGTCGCTTGAGGAACATGCCTACTTCTGATAGGCCTTGCTCATCTCTGACAAGGTTGCTTGTGGGAAATTGTTCCATATTCTATCTGCTGGAGTGTAGCAGTTAGGTGAAGATGGGATGTGTATTTCATTTAGTAGATCAGTGCCTCCTGTAGTCTGTGATCTAATGATAAATATCTTACTTTTGGAATAATTTGCTAATTGAACGGCTGAGGGAGGGCATTTATCTCTTGTAGTTAAGTAAGGTTTAGTATCCATAAGTTCTCCCAGATCTCCCTCCTTGCTCTGCCAGGTTCTTCACCCTGACCGCCCCTCCTTTCCTGTCAGGCTCTCCACCCTGTCCCACCTCCCTCTCTCTCCCAATGTCCTGCAGGCCTCCACTGAGCCTTCCTTATGTCCTGGTGGCAGCCATTCAGCGAGTGGCTCAGTGCCGGGCAGGAGTGCAAAAAGCTCGCTCATGCCCGGTACACCGCTGGGCCATGAGAACTCGAGGCAGCCATTCAGGGAGGTTCTCAGCATGGAGCAGGAGCAAAGAAAGCTCATTCTTGCCTGGAACACTGATGAACCACCAGGGATTCAAAAAGGTACGCGAGGGGAGGTGGGAGGGAGGTTAAAAAATTGTCAGAGTCGGGTGGAACAGAAGATGGGAGAGATCCCTCCTGTCCTGACCCACCAGGTCATATGGCAGATCAGTGGAGGCCTGCAACAAGTTCGGGAGGGGGGCGGGGTGGGCGCTGATCCGAATATAAAGCGAGACCCCCATTTTTGGGCCATTCTTATGGCCCAAAAATTCCATCTTATATTCGAGTGCATATGGAAAGTTTTCCTCTTTGACTTCAGTTCTAACTTATATAGTTTAACCGTCTCTCTCCTTTCCTTCTTGGTATGGTCAGTGTTTCTCTTTCTCCAGTCTTTTAATTTCCTATACTGTCTCTTTAGTTGCAGTAGTTCATTATCAAACCATTTGTCTGCTTGTCTTTTGATTTTGTGCTTCCTATATTTAGATGCCATATTGTCCATAATCTCATTACTCAGTTTGCACCATTGGTTAGAAAGGGCTAGATTCACAAAGGGAACGGATTGGATCGGATTGGATCCGTGTCCGGAGGGCGGATTGGAATCACGTCTCCATCTGACTGTCAGGATCGCTCTCTAGCGATACTGTCGCATGCACAGACCATCTGTAGAGCAGCAACCTATTTTTTTTAACTTTCAGCGAGCCCTGCGGGCTTGTAGTGCAGGGGAAGGGCAGGAGAGTCGGGGTGAGAGCAGGGCGGCGATTCTGGGAAGGCAGGAGAGAAGAGGCGGTTCGAGGCAGGCGATTTGGGGCAGGCAGGATAAAAGAGGCAATTCGGAACATGAGAGAAGAGGCGATTCGGGGCAGGCAGGAGAGAAGAGGCAATTCGGTGCAGGCAGGAGATCGAGGCTGAGAGCACAGAAGCAGGGCAGAGAGCTGGACGGCAGAAGGCAGTGCAGTCAGAAAGGACCTCTGTGACTGGTCCTCAGCAGTCGCTTATTTTTGGATCGGCCAGCCCGGTCGGTGTTGCTTTTTTATTTTAGCGAATAGCTTCCTGCCTGCATTTGAATGCCTTTCCCCCTCATTTGCATGTGCAAATCGGAGGATCGGGACAGAGGTTAGTGAATTGGGTCATAGGGAAATCGGGTCGTAAAAGGGTCGCTAAGTGGTCGGAAGTTGATCGGTAGGCTTTGTGAATCTAGCCCATAGTCTTTACTTATAGAGTCTGCTTTGGCCCAAAATAGTGACATGCCTTTTATAAAATGCAGACTAGGCACTGTATTTAAATTAATTTAGAATGAAGAAATACAAAACACATTGACTTTCAGCAGGGAGATATGGTCTCACTGCCTTACCACCTTCATTCAAAAATTTTTTCAGTGTTTGTTCAATGTTCCTCAGCGGGCCACCACACACTCAAGCATTCTCATTGTGTATGGCTTTATGCTCCCACTCCTCATTGGAACAAAATGCTGTTTAAATATTATACTTATTTTACTTATTTTACAATTACTAAGGTTACTTAGCTTTAGGCTTTAAGCAAGACGCTGTGCAGGGGAGTTAGTGTGAAAACACCGACATGTTTCGCCCGTGTTAGTACGTGGGGCTTTTTCAAGGCTCCAACTCCCTGTAGGGTATAAAATCAAGGTCTAAATTAACTAATCCACCTTCCCAACTTCTTACAGCATTATTTTTAAGTATAATTGAGTATAAATATTGAAAACATTCATACCTCTCACAAACATTCGACCGCCATAGCGTCCAAACGAGATGGCCGGCCGACACTACGTCACGTGATTTATGACGTCATGCGATGGGAGGGGACTGAGTCTATAAATCACGTGACGTAGTGTCGGCCGGCCATCTCGTTTGGA
The DNA here is from genome assembly GCF_902459505.1 of Geotrypetes seraphini. NCBI lineage: Eukaryota > Metazoa > Chordata > Amphibia > Gymnophiona > Dermophiidae > Geotrypetes > Geotrypetes seraphini. The sequence continues at coordinate 90,819,887 of NC_047094.1, read as the reverse complement.
CGCTATGGCGGTCGAATGTTTGTGAGAGGTATGAATGTTTTCAATATTTATACTCAATTATACTTAAAAATAATGCTGTAAGAAGTTGGGAAGGTGGATTAGTTAATTTAGACCTTGATTTTATACCCTACAGGGAGTTGGAGCCTTGAAAAAGCCCCACGTACTAACACGGGCGAAACATGTCGGTGTTTTCACACTAACTCCCCTGCACAGCGTCTTGCTTAAAGCCTAAAGCTAAGTAACCTTAGTAATTGTAAAATAAGTAAAATAAGTATAATATTTAAACAGCATTTTGTTCCAATGAGGAGTGGGAGCATAAAGCCATACACAATGAGAATGCTTGAGTGTGTGGTGGCCTGCTGAGGAACATTGAACAAACACTGAAAAAATTTTTGAATGAAGGTGGTAAGGCAGTGAGACCATATCTCCCTGCTGAAAGTCAATGTTTTATAAAATGCAGACATGTATGTACAGGCTATGAGCAGCAGTAGCACCCATTCCACAAATATGAACATGTAAAATAACAACAGGGTCAACACAGCAACAGAAGCGCATATGTTGATATTTCAGAATATCATCCAAAAATCAATAGTTTGCTGCACTATAGGAAAAATATGCAAAGGTGCCATCGTATACAATTTACTGAATAAAGAAATCTCAAAGCTCTGCAAAGTGGTGCCTCAATTGCAAATCCACCCTTACAACAGAGACCCATTTCTTCTTATAGGTTTAATTGTAGACCGTATATACGTTTTAAAAATAGATAAATAAATAGTTCAGTCTCAGGTAAAACACATGTATGTACCAGCACAAACATGTGTATGTCTGCCATTTTACAAACCTACAAGTCTATGTTTCTCCAAGTTTCACAGAGCCCAATATCAGTTGCCAATATCGATGGAAGGGGAAGAAATCTTGTATCAATAAGAAAGTGACTTTCTCTAATCCTTCTAGTAAGTGCTGCACATAATGAGCATCTTTATCCAACCTAGATGTCTCTGGGAGTAGCTGCAAATTCTGATGATCTCAGCAAGCGTAAACATGCATTCACTTCTGAAATAAGGAATGCACATATGGATTTTAGCTTCAGCCCTTGTCCCATCTAAAGCCCAGACCCCTTGCGATATCTACGTAGCCTCAATTTGGACAAGCATATCCCAGTTTTTAAAATCAAGATACAGATCGCTTCTCGGTCTTTTGGCTAAGATCAAGTGTATGTGTTTTTAATATATGCATCTAAATGCCGGCTGATGCATAACCATATTGTAAATAGGACTTTTAAATAACCATCTATCCAGCGCTCAATTTCCCTCTTTTTACTACTGCCTATCCATCTACTGGCGCTGAATATATGCATCTTTTAAACACCACAGTCAGTGTTAAAAATAAAAAATTACTGCCACTGATGAAAACTGATTCATAAGTACATTATTTTGGCAACACATGTAAAATTGTCACACCAATAAAATAATCTAAATGCAAATATGAATGCAAAGTGAAAGGGGAGGGAGAGTGAATAAAGGGGGGAAAGGGAAAATTTGGAAGAGAGAGGGAGGGAAAGGGGAACTAAAGATCATCTTAAATGGACAGATCAGTTGTGAAACAGTGCATCACCACATACACTACCCCAAATACTTCAAACATTTCTACCCTGTTTTCTCCCCCCTAACGCCGGCCCAGGGGTCCCCCTCACAATTTTGGGCCCTAGGCATGTGCCTTTAATCCGGCCCTGGTTAGAGGTATATTCTGGGCAGGATTTGGGCAGGCTTAGACTTTGATGTTTTGCAGTGATAATCGAACACTTCCCAAGAAGTCCTAGACGGAGCTTAAGATGTTGTGAGCTAGACCTGTTTTAAAAGCATCTTAGTGCCATAAAGGTACCCAAACTGAGCAGATGACCACTGGAGGGATGAAGGTATGACCCCCACAGTCCTCCAGTGGTCACTGACCCCTGTCCCATCCCCCAAAATCTGAATGAAACAGTACATACCTGTCTCCAACGTCATCCATCGGAGCTCCTCCTTAAAAGGGGAAGCGCCAACGGAGCTCAGTTAAACAGGCTTGGGCAGGCAAGCAGGAGGCAGGAAAGGAGGAGAGAAAAGCAGAGAAGAGAACAGGAGAGGGGAAGAAGGAGCAAGAGAAGGCAGGAGAGAGCAAGGGGCATCGGTGGGAGGTAGCTCTGCCCACCCCCAAACGTCCTCCACTGGAGCTCCTCCTTAAAAGGGGAGAGGCCAACAGCACTCAGCCGTTTGGCGTGCGTTAAAGGTGAGTGTTAAAGGCACTCGCCTTAGCGAGAGCACCTTTGTTAAAGGCCTTAAGAAGGGACAAGCAAAGAAGAAACACTAAGGAAGGACACCTACACAGGCAAGTACCACAAGGGCAACAGGACAGAAAAGCAATAGATAAACAAACTCAGTAGTAGCAGAGGGCAATCACAGCAGACACAGAGGACACACACAAGCAACAGGGGCAGCAGATTTAAAATCAAGAAAAGGACTTCACAGTAACACCGAGGACGCTATACAGATTCCTACACAAGGAGAAACCACTTCAGACAACAGACCGGCAAGCGGACAGCAATGGATGCAGCAGACAGAAGCAGGATGTTGAGCTACCCAGTTTTCTGCACCATTTGCCATATATATGACTACCTCTTCTCTGGGAGGCGGTCTTATGTATGCACTTGATGTGAGGAACTGGAGGGCCTGAAGAAGCAAGTCAGATTCCTGGAGGGCAGAATACTGGAACTAGAAGTACTCTGAACAGTGGAAGAGGAGGACAGAGAGGCAGAAAACTTCATGACAGAGGAAACCGTTGAGAAAGAAGTTAGGGAGTTAGAGAAGTTCATCAAACAGGCATACAGTGGAGCTGCCAAGATACACCTACAGTGAGTAAGGACCAAGATACACCTACAGTGAGTGAGGACCACCTGGAGGACAACCACAAGGAAGACAAGTTTGATGTAAGCCAACGCCAGGATGAGGGAAGATGGAAGTACACAGAGGACACGGGCCTACAACTGGAGAGATGGTTATACACCAGGGACACGATAGAGAAGATAGAGGGGACAGTAATCGTCGTGGGGGACTCCATCATCAGACAAGTCAACAGCCACATGGGGAGAGAAAGCCAGGATCGACTGGTGACCTGCCTACCAGGAATCAAAGTAGAAGATATAGTGAGCCGCATCGACAGGATCATCGACAGCATGGAACAGCGGTGGTGATCCATGGGGGAACAAACAATGTGAGCAACAGGAACTATAGCAGGGAAGGACTGAAGGACCAGTTCCGGATGCTAGGAGGGAAGCTGAAAACCAGAACGCCGAGGGTAGTGTTCTCGGAGATCCTGCCGGTACCCTGGGCCGGCGAGAAGAGGCAGACAGAGCTGCAAGCAGTCAACTCATGGATGAGACACTGGTGTGAGGAAGAAGGATTCCACTTCATGCACAATTGGACGACGTTCTGCGGGAAGAGCAAGCTATTCAGAAAGGATGGACTCCACATGAGCAGAGACGGAATGAGGCTACTTGCAAGCAACATCAAGAGAGAAATTGAGAAGTTTTTAAACTAGGAAGAAGGGGAAAGCCGACATTCGACTGAGAGTCGATGGTTCGGGAACCAGTATACCCAGAGGATACTGTGCAGGAAGATAGTAATCAAGACAGAAATCCTGACAGATCGAAAGGGACACAAGAGGGAAGGAAATGCAGGAGAGTAACAGACCACAAACTCAAGTGTATGTACATGAACGCAAGGAGCCTAAGGAATAAGATGGGGGAATTGGAAGCTATGGCACAAAAAGATAACCTTGACATCATCAGCATCACGGAAACACGGTGGAACAAGGACAACGTCTGGGACACTGTGCTACTGGGATACAAGCTATACCGCAGAGACAGAGTAGGTCAAAAAGGTGAGGGAATTGAATCTACCAGAGAGAACATACCGGAAATGAAAAATAAGGAAAAGTCTCTATGGGTCAAAATTCCGTGAACAAATGGAACGGAAATGAAGATCGGCATCTACTACTGACCCCCAGGGCAGTCCGAAGAAATTGATGGAAATATGACGGACGAGATTAAATGCAACTACAAGGGAGGCAATGAGACTTCAATTATCCGGGGACAGACTGGAACCTAGGCACCTCCAGCTGCGTTAGGGGGACCAGGTTCCAAGATGCTATAGGTGATTGCTTCCTGGAACAACTTGTCAAGGAAAATACAAGAGGAAACACAATTCTGGACTTAATTCTAAATGGATTATGAGGACTGGTGCAAGGTGTAGAAGTAGAAGGAAAACTGGGAAGCTGTGATCACAATATGATCCGCTTCAACCTGGACACAAGGGCAAAACATTGATCCAGAACGACAGCCACGGCACTGAACTCATGGTGGGGAAGAAGATTAAGAAGAGGATAAGCACTGTAAAAGGGACACAGTCACCGAGGCACAAAATCTATATATACCTCGTATCAACAAGAGATCCAAGAGGAAAAAGAACAAGGAACTGCCGTGGCTCACTGTAGCAGTGAAGGAAGTGATCAGAGACAAGAAGACTTTGTTTAAGGAATGGAAAACTGGAAAAAGCACAAACAACATCAAAGCAGGTGCCATAAGGTGGTAAGAGGGGCCAATAGAGACTATGAGGAAAAAATAGCCAAGGAGGCAAAAAACTTCAAGCCGTTCTTTCGATATATTAAGGGGAAACGACCCACAAAGGAAGTAATGGGGCCTTTGGATGATCATGGAATAAAGAGAATGCTATAGGAGGACAAAGTCATCGCCGACAAACTGAACACATTTTTTGCATCTGTATTTATCGAAGAGGATATACACAACATATTGACAGGCAAACAGGAAACAAAGACGGGAAACTGACAGGGTTGACGGTCAGTTTAGAAGAGGTATGCAGGTAGATTGATATGCTTAAAAACGATAATTCCCTGGGACCGGATGGCATCCATCCGAGGGTAATCAAGGAACTGAAAGGGGCTATAGCTCAACTACTTCAACTAATAGACAATCTGTCGATCAAATCAGGAAGGATTCTGGAAGACTGGAAAGTGGCGAATGTTACACCGATCTTCAAGAAAGGTTCGAGGGGAGATCTAGAAAACTACAGACTGGCGAGTCTGACCTTGGAACCGGGAAAGATGATAGAGGCACTAATAAAGGACCATATCATTAATCACCTTGACGGACACAATCTGATGAGGACCAGCATGGCTTCAGCAAAGTAAAATCTTGCTTGATAAACTTGCTGCACTTCTTCAAGGATGCAAACAGGGTGATGCAATCGACATTGTATAACTGGGTTTTCAGAAGGCGTTCGACAAAGTTCCGCATGAACGACTACTTCAAAAAATTGCGAGACATGGAATAGAGGGTGAAATACTCATGTGGATTAAAAACTGGCTGACGGATAGGAAACATAAGAACATAAGAACATAAGAATATAAGCAGTGCCTCCGCCGGGTCCTGCCCAGCAGTCCGCTCCCGCGGCGGCCCAAACAGTTCACGACCTGTCTAAATCACCAGAAGGGGCCCCCATGCCTCCTTGGTTTCCTAATTGAGTCCTATCTTCCTATCAAAGTCCTAGCCCTCCGGTCTTGCACCTGCACGACCTGGTTGGGTTTCTACATTTATTTTCTGGTTAGCTTTCTCAGTATCCCACGATCCCCTTATCCCTCAGGAATCCATCCAGTCTCTGTTTGAATCCCTGTACCGTACTCTGCCTGATCACTTCCTCCGGTAGCGCATTCCAAGTGTCCACGACCCTCTGGGTGAAAAAAAACTTCCTTGCATTCGTTTTGAACCTATCTCCCTTCAGTTTCTCCGAATGCCCCCTCGTACCTGTTGTTCCCTTCAGCCTGAAGAATCTGTCCCTATCCACCCTCTCTATGCCCCTCATGATTTTGAAGGTCTCTATCATATCACCCCTGAGCCTCCTTTTTTCCAGAGAGAAGAGCCCCAGCCTATCCAACCTCTCAGCATATGGGTAGTGTTCCAGCCCTCTTACCAGTTTTGTTGTTCTCCTTTGGACTCTCTCAAGTACCTCCATGTCTTTCTTGAGGTACGGCGACCAATATTGAACGCAGTATTCCAGATGCGGATGCACCATCGCTCGATACAGTGGCATGATGACTTCCCGCGTCCTTGTAGTTATGCCCCTCTTTATGATGCCCAGCATCCTGTTGGCTTTTTTTGAGGCCGCTGCGCACTGTGCAGATGGCTTCAGTGATGCATCCACCAGCACACCCAAGTCTCTCTCAAGATTGCTTTCTCCCAACAATGCCCCCCCCAATTTGTAGTTGAACAACGGGTTCTTTTTCCCTATATGCATAACCTTGCATTTTTCCACATTAAAGCGCATTTGCCATTTGTTTGCCCAGTCTTCCAGCTTGTCCAGGTCCCTTTGCAGGTCCTCACACTCCTCCCTGGAGCTAACTCTGCCGCACAGTTTGGTATCATCTGCAAATTTTATAACCTCGCACTTTGCCTCCTTTTCCAGGTCATTGATAAATATGTTGAAGAGTAACGGCCCCAGCACCGATCCCTGTGGCACACCGCTCGTGACTCCCCGCCAGTCAGAATATTGGCCCTTTACTCCGACCCTCTGCAGTCTACCCGACAACCAGTGCTCGATCCATCTGTGCACATCCCCTCCCACCCCGTGGTTCCACAGTTTCCTAAGCAGCCTTTCATGTGGTACCTTATCAAAAGCCTTTTGAAAATCGAGGTAAATGATGTCGATGGGTTCTCCATTGTCCACCCGACTGCTTATTCCCTCAAAGAAGTACAGAAGGTTCGTTAGGCACGACCTTCCCTTACAGAATCCGTGCTGGCTTGTTCTCAGTAGGCCATTTCTCTCAATGTGCTCGCAAATGCCGTCCTTTATCATAGCTTCCACCATCTTCCCTATAATTGAAGTCAGGCTCACCGGCCTGTAGTTCCCGGGGTCACCCCTCGATCCCTTCTTGAAGATAGGTGTGACATTCGCCAATTTCCAGTCCTCTGGTACCTCTCCAGTTTTCAAGGATAGGTTACAAACATGCTGGATTGTGCCCGCTATTTCTTGTCTTACTTCCTTCAGAACCCTTGGGTGGATCCCGTCCGGACCCGGTGATTTGCCGCATTTTAACCTGTCTATCTGTTTGAGGACATCTTCCTTACTTACCTCTATGTGCTCCAATTTTTCAGCCTGTTCCCCACGCATGAGCTCCTCTGAGTCCGGTATATTAGATGTGTCTTCTCTCGTGAAAACTGACGAGAAGAACGTGTTCAACCTCTCAGCTACCTCTTTATCCTCCTTAATCACTCCCTTCCTATCCCCATCGTCCAACGGCCCCACCTCCTCTCTCGCTGGTCGTTTCCCCTTTACGTAACTGAAGAATGCCTTGAAGTTTCTTGCTTCCCTGGCCAGCCCCTCTTCGTATTTCCCTTTTGCTTTTCTAACCTCTCGGTGGCATTCTTTTTGGCATTTCCTGTGCGCCTGGTGATTTTCCTCCGTTGGATCCTTTTTCCATCTCCGGAAAGATACTTTTTTGTCATTTATTGCCTTCTTTACTTCTGCTGAGATCCAAATCGGGTCCTTTGACCGCTTGTTCTTGCAGCCTTTCCTGAAACTGGGGACGTACGTTTTTTGTGCTTCCTACAGGGTGTCCCTGAATAGGGTCCAGGCGCTTTCCACAGTCTCCATCCTAAAGATGTTTCTGAGCTTCCTCCCCACCATTTCCCTCATAGCAACATAGTTCCCTTTCTTGAAGTTGAGCGCAGTTGTTGCGGTTCTCCTTACTATGGGTGTCCCCCTTTCTAATGTGAATCTGATCGCATTGTGGTCGCTGTTGCCTAGTGGTCCTCCCACTTCTACCCCTCTTGCAGGCCCCCCTAATCCGTTCAGGATGAGGTCAAGGGTAGCATTCCCCCGCGTCGGTTCCCTGACCAGTTGCTCCATGAAGCAGTCCATCACAGCTTCTACAAATCCTGTTTCCCTAGTGCAGTTGGAGTGACCTGTACTCCAGTCTATCCCTGGGTAGTTGAAGTCCCCCATCACTGTTACACTTCCAGTCCTGCACTCCTGTCTCAGTTCCGCTTCCAGGTCGTGTCCGAGTCCTTCTGGCGTGCCAGGTGGGCGATAGTACAGCCCCAGTTTTATGCCTGCACCCTTGTTTCCCGGCAATTTGACCCATAGTGATTCCAGCCTCTCTGCCTTCGTTGCCATATCCATCCCGACCGAGTAGATAGAGTCCTTTATATATAGTGCTATGCCTCCCCCCTTCTTGTGGGTCCTGTCTCTCCTGTAGAGCTTGTACCCCGGCAGCGCCACATCCCATTGATTCTCCTCTGTCCACCATGTTTCTGTAATTCCAATTATATCCAGGTCTTCCCCCTTGGCCACGACCTCTAGTTCATCCATCTTGGCCATGAGGCTTCTTGCATTTGCGTATAAGCACCGCAGGTCCCGTCGTTTTTCCTCCACCTCTGCATTCACCTCTGCATTCACCTGGGCCGCCTCTCCTGTTCCCTGTACTTCTGTTTTGCCCTTTGCCTTTACCCTCGTAGCTTTCAGCTTCCCCACATTTCTGCCACCCCACTTCCCCGCTTTTCCTCTGGGTTTTCTTGCCCCCTCCTGGGCCCCGGCCTCTGTTTGATCCCCCTCGCCTTGTGCAGCCCCTAAAATGCCCTCAGCTTCCGTCCTCTTGCCACCCAGTCCCCCTGTGTCTCCATGCCCCTTAGTCTCCATCCAGTAAGCTCCCTTTACCTGTTGTTTCCCTCGCTGTCTGATCCTGAGATCCACTGGTCTCTCTACTTCCTCCGTGCAGTCAGCCCGTTCAGCATCTGTTCTGGATACTGTTGTCCGAAGCGTCAACATCAGATCAGCTGTCGGCTTTCCCCCTCTCATCAGTTTAAAGCCCTCTCGATCTCCTTCCTCACATTGGTAGCCAGTAGTCTAGTTCCCTCTGTGCTCAGGTGCAGGCCGTCCCGCCGGTAGAGCTTACTCTTTCCCCAGAAGGACGTCCAGTTCCTTACAAAGTGGAAGCCCTCCTCCTGGCACCATCTCCTCAACCATGCATTCACAGCCTGGAGGTCTGCCTGCCTTTTTGCATCTGCTCTCGGCACAGGCAGGATCTCCGAGAATGCTATCCTCCGGCTACTACGCTTCAGTTTTCGTCCCAGGACCCTGAACTGGTCAGTCAGCGTGGCCATGCTGAAGTTTCTCCGGCTCACATCATTTGTTCCGACGTGGATTATCACCGCAGTCTCCTCTGTCTCTGCTCCGTCCAGGATCCTCTCAATCCTATCAGTGACGTCTCATGTCTTGGCCCCTGGGAGACAAGTCACTAGCCGATCCTCCCTTCCTCCAGCTACGTGACTATCTACCTCTCTCAAGATCGAGTCTCCCACCACAATAGCAGACTTCCCTTTCCTCAGCAACCTCCTCTGTCTCAGGTCCGTGTCCTTGGTGTAGTGAGGTGTCTCACCCTCGGGGTATCGGTGAGTCACGGTCTCCTCTTCTTGTGTGGTTCCTCTGCTAGGTCCTTCCCCGGTGTCGCATTGTGGAACCTGGGTCTTGTCTGCCGACATCCGTCTGTGCAGTTTCTGGTCCTGTCCTTCCGCCTTCCTATAGGCCTCCTCGATGAATCTCTCAAGGTCCCTCACCTGGTCCACAATGAGGCCTGCTCCATCTGTGTCCTTGGTTGACCAGCTCGTCTCCTCTATGTTGAGCAGTCCCTCCAGTCCCTCCAGTTCCTGGACCTTGACCCTCAGTCTGCCGACCTCCATCCTCAGGCTTTCCAGTTCCTGACACCGACCGCATATGTATGCCCACCTCCCATAGAGTGGGGTAAATGGACAATACTCGGACTGGAAAAGTGTCACAAGTGGAGTGCCACAGGGTTTGGTGCTTGGACCCGTGCTCTTCAATATATTTATAAACGACCTGGAAATTGATATGATGAGTGAGGTGATTAAATTTGCAGATGATACAAAGTTATTCAGACTAGTGACGACACAGGAGGATTGCGAAGACCTGCAACGTGACATAAACACACTCGAGAAATGGGCCGCAAATGAGGTTTAATGTGGTTAAGTGTAAGGTGATGGATGTTGGTAACAAAAATCTTATACACGAATAAAGGATGTCCGGTGCAATACTTGGAGAGATCCCCCCTAGGAAAGAGACTTGGGAGTTCTGGTCGATAAGCCAATGAAGTCATCCACACAATGCATGGCAGCGGCAAAAAAGGCGAACAGAATGCTAGGAATGATTAAGAAGGGGATCACGAACAGATCGGAGAAGATTATCATGCTGCTGTACCAGGCCATGGTACGCCCTCACCTGGAATACTGTGTCTAACACTGGTCGCCGTACATGAAGAAGGACACAGTACTACTCGAAAGGGTCCAGAGAAGAGCGACTAAAATGGTTATGGGGTTGGAGGAGTTGCCGTACAGTGAGAGATTAGAGAAACTGGGCCTCTTCTCCCTTGAAAAGAGGAGACTGAGAGGGGACATGATCGAAACATTCAAGATACTGAAGGGAATAGTCTTAATAGATAAAGACAAGTTGTTCACCCTCTCCAAGGTAGAGAGAACGAGAGGGCACTCTCTAAAGTTAAAAGGGGATAGATTCCGTACAAACATAAGGAAGTTCTTCTTCACCCAGAGAGTGGTAGAAAACTGGAATGCTCTTCCGGAGGCTGTTATAGGGGAAAACACCCTCCATGTGTTAAAAACTGATCAGACCCGGGTGTCACATATGCTAGGTATGTCACTGGTAGTGGATAGAGCGGCTTATGGGCCTAGGTCCTCCTCTCTATGGCACACTACCCACACCCCTTCCTCAATTTGAAAAACATGATTTTTAGTAATAATCCACAACTTGTACAAGAGTGTACTTAGGAAAAGACAGTATCTTACACACTGCAGTGAGAACTAGAACATCAATACACCCATTGTAAAACTAAACAAGCCAGATTAGTACAGATTGATCGTGCACAGTCAATGCTAACAAAAAAAACAGGTCTTTCATACACACAGAAACACCCTTACCCAGTATGGATTAAGTAATCACAAACTAAAAATTTGTAGACAAAAGTTAAACTGAACTACCAAGAAGTCAGACTGCACACAATGCAACACCTCAGAAACAGTGATGCATGTCCCCTAATAAAGTGCAAAATATAAAGATGGTAGATGTTAATTTGAAAAAACTGAGAAATAGCAATCATCACTTTACAAATTAACATATAAAAATAAAACAAAAATAGAAACTAAGGTAATACCATTTTATTGGAGTAATACATTTTTTAATTAGCTTTCAGGAGGTCAAAACTTCCTTCCTCCGGTCAGTAAAGCATATTGCTTGTACGGTATTCTGTCTTGATCCGAAGAAGAGGGTTTTAGTCTCTGAAAGTTAGTTAAAAATGTATAAAAATTAGTCCAATAAAAGGATCACCTTATTTTCATTTTCTAATTTATAAATGTTTATCAACACAGCTATAATGCTACTTTTTCTTAAAGCAAATAAACAAATTAAATAAAGAAATAGAAATTTGTCATCTCTGGTTTCTGTTTTCCTCATCTTCTCATCACTTTTTTCCTCCCATCCACTATCTGCCCTCTCTCCCCCCCTTTCCATATGGCACCTGTCCTCTTTCTATGTTCCTTCCAGAAAACTGTCTGCTTATCTTTCTGTCTCTCCCTCCCCTACCCCCCCCCCCACACACACACACACTGGTCTGGTATCCATCTCCTTCCCTTCCTTCCCCTTCCCTCATGATCTGGCATCTCTCTCTCTCTCTCGTTCCTCTCCCTTTCTTTTTCTTATCTTTCCTGGTCTTCCATCTCAATTTATTTTCTGCCTCTGTCTAAATTAAGTTCTTTCTTACTATCCAGTCTTCAATTTCCTCTTTTCACTAGTTTGCCACCTCTTTCATCCCCTCCTGTATCTCATTATCTCTATCCTCTTGCCCCGTCTAGCATATGCCCTTTTCTCTTTATCCTCTCCTTCCATCTAATACAGTGGTCTCAAAGTCCCTCCTTGAGGGCCGCAATTCAATTGGGTTTTCAGGATTTCCCCAATGAATATGCATGAGATCTATGTGCATGCACTGCTTTCAATGCATATTCATTGGGGAAATCCTGAAAACCTGACAGGATTGTGGCCCTCAAGGAGGGACTTTGAGATCCCTGATCTAATATGTGCCCTTATTCTTTACCCCTTCCATCTGGCATCTTCGCCTCTCACTCTCCTCTCTATTTCCAACCAGCGTCTGCTCCCCTGCTCTTTTGTCTCTCCATCCACCCTAATTCCATCAGCAGCTGCCCCTTCTATAACTCTTCATCCCACTTCCATCAGCATCTGCTCACTATCCCTCCCCCCCATTCCATCCAGTATCCTGCTCCCTTCTCTATCGCTCCCTCCAACCCACTTCTATCAGCATCTGCCCCTTCTCTTTCTTTTCACCTCATTTTCATCCAGCATTTGCCCCCTCTCCCCCTCAACTCCATTTCCATCCAGTTTCCTGCTCTCTTCTCTCTCTCTCCCCCCCCACTTCCATCAGCATCTGCCCCTTCTTTTTCTCTTCATCCTACTTCCATCCAGCATTTTCCCCCTGTGTCTTCTTCCACCCCTGTGTCTTCTTCCACCCAACAGTATCCTTCCTCTTTCTCTCTCTCTCTACCCTACTTACCTCTTTCTCTACCACCCTTCCATGCAGTATCCTGCCCCTTTCTCTCTCCCTCCACCCCAGTATCCTCCCACCTCACTCCCCACCACTGCTGCTGCTTTCCCGAACCAGCAGAAGCAGTGGTAGCAAACTTAAATACAGTCATTGCAGAACATTCATGCACCCTCCCATGGCTGCCAGCTCTGCTCCGGAAGAAGTAAGTGATGTCGGAGGGGGAGGACCATCAGACACGGTGGTGTACCCGAAGGTCCTATGATAGCTGCATTTAAGTTTACTACTGCTACTGCTAGTTCAGGAAAGCAGCAGTGGCAGCAGTAGCAGAGAAGGGTGGGAGGTGCCAGATGCACCCCTTTAGTACTTGCCCACCCAAGGCAGACCACTCCTGCCCTCCCCTTGGTAAGCAAATGACCATGACATTTATGGTGGAAAGTGTGAGGCCACCAAAACCCATAAAACTCCTACATATAGGTGCCACCTGCAGGCATAAGGGCTATTGGAGTGGTAGACAGATGGGTTTATTAGGTTTGGGGAGAGGTTTGGTGGGCTCACCATACATTAGAAGGGGGTTATGGTGAGATGTACTTCTGGCACCCTTTATGTGAAGTTCACAGCAGTGCCATCAAAGGTACCCCACTGCTCTATTGGCATATTTGTGTGTCCAGTCCATTACAATGCTGGCCCCTTCCACATCCAAATGATCTGGATTTAGATGTTTCGCACTTGGTCATTTCTGTGGTCAAAAATGGTGAATAAAGTTAGACGTCCTAAGGTTGCAAGTTCCGTTGGTCAAGATGTTTAAGTAGATGATTAAAAAAAAAAAAAAAAAAAAAATCGGGGAAGTCTAGCGGTTTTGCCAATTTCAAAAATGGGCATTTGTTCATCCCCAACTTTGGACCTCTTGCAGGAAAAGTCCAAAGGCAGACTTAGACGCCCTATCACAAATGCCCCCTCCATGTGTTTTGTGTAATATTATTATGTTATGCTTTTACAAGTTCAAGTTTATCAGTAATTTAATATACTGACCATCACTTGTATCTGGTCGGTTTACAATAGTAAAAAGATAAAAATAGAAAATAAAACATTTTTTGATAAAAGCTAAATCTAAGTATAGGAGAAAATAAAATCTCTATGGTAGTAGGGGGAAGAGGGTCAAGACAAAGACTTGATTACAAAGGATACGAAACAAAGGCGAAAGAGGGGAGGGGAAGATTTGTAAATTACATTGTATAAATAAAAATAAAAATAAGGGAAGAAGGGAAGGGTATAACAGAAGGAAAGGACAGGGTATCGCTTCCTAAAAGCGTTTTTGTTTTCCCATGTTTATTTGGGGATTCAGTTGGAGTTTTGATAAGCTTCTTTGAAAAGGAATGTCTTAAGTAGTGTCTTAAACTTATTTAAGGAATTTTCAGCTCGAAGGTTTGATGGCATTGCATTCCAAAGGACGGGCGCAACAACAGAGAAAATTGTATTAGTAATCTACTTAAACTTTTAGATAATATGAAATAGAAATTTGTTGTATAAAACAAATTTGGGTGCTCCATTGTACTTTTATATATTTTTATTTGAAGATTCACTGTGTTACTTTAAATATTATGGTGATCTACTTCTAGTTTGTTTTTACAGATAAAAGATAGACTGAAAGCAAACAGTATCATAGACTGGTAAAAAACATATGACAGAAAAACCCAACAAATAAAAAAGAATCCTGCCTATAAATAAATGAAATGTTTGCACAGTATAATAGTGTATTGCTAACCTGCAGAAAACTCGAGTGGTTACTTCTCCCCACACCCACACTCTTGTGTGTTGTTGCAGATAAACAATTCTCTCTACATAGAGAAGCCAAAATAGATCTTGTTGTACTCTGGCTAAACCTCCTGTTTCTTAGCTACAGGATCCTTTGCCATATCCTAAACCCACCAAAGGAAATTACCTCAGAGGATAAGTCAGTTGCAGCCATTTAAAAAAAAAAAAAAACGACAAACAGTATTACATGAACTCAATCTAAATCAGGTACAAAAACGGAATGACAATATATATTAATTCCACTCCTTATGTTTCCTTCAAAGTAAACATTATATTAAGAAATATAAATCATCTTTGTTGAGGTAAATTTTAGCCTGAAGGCAGTACCAAAGTGATAAATAAAAATGCTTGAGAATTAAATTCTGCTTCTCATGTTAAGTATCATTGGCCATAGATTGATGGCTGTTGGTTGTTCGCATGACATAAGAAATCCATCTTGTGAAAATCACGGTATGAAAAGACTTTCCTTGTACTGTATGCTGGGTAATAATAGTGAACAAAGGTGTTTTATTTCAATGACAAATGTTTACTGTATCTGGTCTACAGAATATAACTTTTTTTGAAAAGGAAAAATGAAGGCCTATGCTGTTGAAGCATTTGGTGATTTGAGCACCTCTTGCCCAATATTCACGGTACTTAACTAGACAGAAACAGCTCCCAGCTGGCTAAGTAACACTAAGGTATTGTAATGACTACACTTCCCCCTCCCCATTTGCGGTTTCCACACTCGTGGTTTCATATAGTCATAAAACGAAGGGAGAAGGACTACTGCTGGACAGGGGGAGCAGGCAAGGGGTGGTGGTGGACAGCCATGGAAAGAGAGAGACAGAAAGAAAGAAAGACAGACAGAAAGCGGCCAAGGAGAGAGAAAGAAAGACAGACACACACATCTATTCTAGCACCCATTAATGTAAAGGGCTTAAAGACTAGTATAGTGTATATTATAGAACAGAATCATCCTTTCTTTAGTCTAATCTAATCTAATATTTGTGTGTCACGTACACCTAAACAGGTTCTAGACGACTTGAGGAAAGGAAGAGGGTTAGGGTGGGAGAAGGAGCAGAAGAGGGACAGGAAATATAAAACCTAAGCAAATTAAGTAAAGATCCCAGAAGAATTAGTTGTCGAAGAGCGAAGTTTTCAGTTTCTTTCAGAATAGGGTATGGTTGGTTTCCGTTCTTTATACACAGTTCTGGCACTTTATCCCACGTAAAAGTGATTAACAAGTCCTCAGCAGGCTATAGTGCCGAGTCTCTCTCCTCATCATTTCCTACAATTATTTCAGCAGTGTTGGCAACAGCTGCATGTTAACTTTCAAAACGATGAAGACTTTTCAGTTCTGAGTTAAAAGTCACAGAATCCTAGAACATGTGACTCACTGCCATACAAATCCTTATCAACCCTTAGCACAATAATAGCTGTCTGGAAGGAGGGCACCTCTCTGCTTTATTTCTGTAGGGATTCATTCTGAGTTGGAATACAAGACATCACCAGATAATTCTCAAGGATTAAGAATTTAAGATGTGTTCCACTATGCATACTATGAGAAGAAAGGGGAGGGCTGAGTGATTAAAGTCATATTTTACAGAAAGCTGGAAGTGTAAACATTTTTGTGCAATTTTTTAATAGCATGCTCGGCCTAAGGCATGAGTTTCACAGACTCGGAAGCAATGTAATAACATACATGCATGGGGCTGATGCAGAAATGTGGTATAGGGTTAGCATGACATTTGCATCACTAATAATAAAACCCTAAGCGCGCATGTGCACTCCTACCTGCGTGATCCATGATCCATAGCTCCATGTTTGGCAGAGAAATTGTAAAGCATGTGGCGAATGCGCGTTCGGTGCATGTGCATGTTCGGCGCATGCGTGCATGACGGTTTGCTACGAGTGGCGGTTTACTTTATCCAGCAGCGTTTACTGTGTGCTGGTTGCCCTTTCCAACACGACGCGTGATTTTAAAAAAAAGGTAGGTGGGAGAAGGGGCATGATAATTGACAGACTGACAGAAGGACAGGGGGCCAGGGAGAGAGATTGAAAGAAAAAAAAAACCAGACCGCGGACAAAGAGAGAGAGACAGACAGCAAAAAAAGACAGACAGACATACAGCGGCCAAGGAGAGAAACAGCAAAAAAAGAAAGACAGACAGCGGCCAAGGAGAGGGAGAGACATAAAGAAAGAAAGACAGACAGACAGAAAGCGTCCAAGGAGAGAGAGAGAGAAAGAAAGACAGACACACTACCCGCCACCCACCCAGACCAACACAAAACAGAAAGCGATCCCTAAAAAATTTAAAACGCACGGAACCCTCGCCCCCCCCTAGAACAATCCATTCTTCCTGGCGCCTACCTGAACATTCGCTCGGTTAGAAATAAAGCCCAACTCTTCAAAGATTGGCTGGAAGAAACCCATCTAGACTTTGTACTTCTAACAGAAACATGGCTCATTTCTGACCTGGATGCCATCATAGCAGACATTCTCCCACCACACTACAAAATCATCCCCCTCTCAAGAAACTCCAAAAGGGGAGGTGATCTGGCCATCATACTACACGACCACTTTCACTTCCAAATCCTAGATTCCAAATTAACCAATGATTTAGAAATCCTCACCTGCAAAATCTCTAAAACCGACCTCATTGATAACCTCAACGTCACGCTATTCTACATCCCCCCTAATAAATGGAACCTTGCAAAAGAAGACTACTTTGAATTCCTTCTCACAAACTCGGCAGCTGGCACCCACAACCTCTTAGCAGGAGACATCAACCTTCATCTTGAGCAAGAAGAAAACCCCAATGTTGCAGACCTATACTCCTTCCTCACATCATTAGGCTTCGCCAAGCCCCCTCTTACCACAACACACAACAAAGGACACCAGCTTGACATGGTCACCTTCCTTTCCAACTCCCCCACTACTCCAAACATAAGTCTCACAAAACAAAACTGGTCTAACACCCCTTGGTCCGACCATCTCCTATGTCATTTTGAACTTTCCTGGTTAAAAAAACAACCAGACAGGAAATACACACCTAACCAAACAAAGACGATGACCTGGACAAGAGAAAAAAATTAATCCTGTAGATTTCTGGTCCCGCTACACCCTCATTTCCAACTCCGACCCCAACCCCAACTTCCACCTTGACTGGAAACACTTCAGCGACCAAGTCCTTAATACCATCACCCCCCCCAAGACTCCGCAAAAAAACCCCTCGGCCCTCAAACAAATGGTTTGATGCGGAGCTCTTAGCCATAAAACGCGAAGTAAGGAAACTAGAACGAACATGGCGCAAATCAGGGACCGACAACGACAGACTAAACTGGTGAAAAAAAGTCAGCGAATACAAAAAACTGATAGTCGAAAAATGCAGTAAATATTACTCCCAACTCATCAACACCCCTTCCCTAAACAGTAAAGCACTTTTTAGATTAGTCAACTCCCTTCTAGACACCGATTCTCACAAACGCTCTAACTCAGAACTCCCGCCCCCCGCAATAATCCTAGCTGACCACTTTGCCAACAAAATCCAAACCTTAAAATCGTCACTTACAACTCCCAATACTGAGACAATATTCAACCTTCCAGCAGTAGACACAACAGGTTCAAGGGCCGACATGATCTGGAGCTCCTTCGAAAGCCCAGACTGGAACCTTTTCCTCAAACTCTTCTCAAAATACGCCAACTCCAACTGCCTATTAAACAACTGCCCACCCACCATTATTAAATCCGCCCACCCCCAATTCAAAGCCGAACTCTTCAATTGGGTCTCACTATGCCTGTCCACTGGTCTCTTCCTGACTGAACTCGGCCACATTCTCGTATACCCCCGCCTCAAAAACAACAAAGAACCCATCTCCTCCGCCACCAACTATAGACCCATCGCCAACATACCACTCTTCCAAAAACTCATGGAAGGCCTCATTAACCATGACCTCATGAACTACCTAGAAAAGTTCAACATCCTTCACGATTCCCAATCCGGCTTCCGCTCAAACCACAGCACGGAAACGGTCTTAGCCACTCTAACCAATTACCTCCTCCAATTATTCTCACTGGGCAAAAGCGCCCTAGTACTCCAATTCGACCTAAGCAGCGCTTTCGATCTGGTCGACCACGATATCATGCTCCGCTGCCTGGACTCCATCGGCATTTCCGGCCAAGTACTACACTGGTTCTCATGCTTCCTAACTAACCGTACTTATCAGGTCCACAGCAATGGAACCTTCTCCCATCAATGGCGTAATTCCTGCGGAGTCCCACAAGGCTCCCCACTATCCCCCTCCCTCTTTAACATCTACTTGGCACCCCTAGCATGGACACTAGCCAACTTAAACCTTAAATCATTCATTTATGCCGATGACATCACCATCATCATCCCCCTAACTTCATTCACCCAACAGACGGAACAACTCACATCCTCCATCCTCACCAAGTTAGAACTATGGACCTCACAATTTAAATTAAAATTGAACACTGAAAAAACCAAAATCTTCCTTGCAAGCCCTACCCATAAAATAATAAACACCTCCATGAAACTGAACGGCCTAGATTATCCTATCAACCCCTCCATAAAAATACTCGGAGTCATCCTAGATAGATGCTTATCCTTCGAAGACCATACCAGTGCCCAGGTCAAAAAATGCTTCTGCACCCTCTGGAAACTTCGCACCATCAAACACTACTTCGACCACCTCTCCTTCCGTTTACTGGTCCAATCATTAATCTTAAGCATACTGGACTACTGTAATTTCATATACCTAGGAGCCTATAAAAACACCATCAAATGTCTAAGAATAGTACAAAATGCCGCCGTCCGCCTCATCTTCGGCCTCAAAAAATACGACCACGTTAGCCCCTATTACGCCAAACTCCACTGGCTGACGGTGGAGGCAAGAATCACCTTTAAATTTGCTTGCCTCTGCTTCAAAACCTTAGCAGGCTCTTCACCAATCTACCTATCTGAGCACCTTGAAATTGTTGGCCCCTCTCATACTCAAAATACCTACCTGTTCTCCTTTCCCTCCCTGAAGGGCTGCCTCTACAAAAAATTCCTTGACCAAACCCTAGCATTCCAAGCGGGCAAATGGAACAAATGCCTCTCTACTCTCATCTCCAATTCCCCCCACTATCAAACATTCAGGAAGTTAACTAAAACCTACCTTTTTGACAAATTCTTCTGATTCCTCCTCCCTTCTCTTCTGACCTCTCCCCCCCTAGACCCTTACCACCTCATGTAACATTGCTATTTGTAACGCCGCTGTATCAAACTTATAGCAAATGTAACTACTCTGAACATATAACCTAGCTGCCAAAATAACTTCACCGTATATTTATTGTCTAGAATGTAAAGGTAACTTGACCGAATATGTATCGTCTAAAATGTAAATGTAACATTAACGAAATTGTAACTTCGCTGTAAATGTACAGTCTCTTCATCTGTTAACCATCATAGAACTTCCATGGTAATGCGGTAAACAAGAATAAAGTTGTTATTATTATTATTATTATTCTAGCACCTGTTAATGTAACAGGCTTAAAGACTAGTGCTATTATATGACCAAATGATGCAGAAAAGCGTTTCACACAGAAGACAATTCTGTGCAATTTGTGGGTATGATACCAGTGCACAGCATATCAATATGAAGTGAATGTGTTTACATTCCAGTGTGAAACACTTTAAGGCCAAGCGCTAGGCAAGGTTTTTACTCACATCAGAGGAGGCCTAGAAGGTCAGCTCATACTGTTTTGAGGACTCAGTTCCTGTTTCTTTGTTTTGTTATGAGTGTAACAGTACCTACAACTTTTTAAGGCAGAACAGCAGGGAGACGGTTTTGCGCATAGGTCTGAGAAAAAAGATTATCTGTACATGCGCTGGAATGTGGTTCTGTGCTTAAATATCAGCATCTCAAAATTTTCATCCATACAAAATTATTGTGATGCCTCTACAGTATTTGCTCACAGAATAACATTCCACCACATGTGCAGATGTGTGCCAGCACTTTCCTTTTCCTTGGACATGTACAAGTATTAGCTGCCCTGGCACAGAAACTTGTGCAGATGCTGTGTTTACCCTGATTAGTGCACAAGTTCTATGTGCTTCAGATTTGCATATCATTTGCTTACTGCACTGGAGATCAAAACTTTCATGTTATATTGATGTTAAGAAGTCATATGCTCAGCCATTAGCACATAGGTCTAACATTATTTATTTATTTATTTAAAAATTTATTACTCACAATCATCCTACAATTCTGAGCGACTTACAATAAAAACTTACATAATAACCAAATAGCACTATCAAGACATCATAAAAATGAAAAAAAACTACAACAAATAACTGTGACATAAATCCAGATAAAAGCAACTTTACCATTCAAGAGAAACAGTTTTTAGATAACATTGTTTTAACCAATTCCCTGAATTGAAATAAACTGGATGCACTTTCTATTTCCACTGGCAAGGAGTTCCAGAGATTCACTTCCTGCAATGTTAGCACTGATTGACGATCGCCCATTAATTTCACACATTTCAAAGAAGGGACCTCCTAACAAATCTTATTTTCAGAACATAATGGTCGAGGTGGATGGTACATCTGCAGTAAAGAACTTAACACTGTCCGGCAATTGTCATTCAGCAGATTAAAGATCAAACATACTGCTTTAGACTCAATATGATAAGCGACCAGCAACCAGTGAAGATCAGGCAGAATTGATTTTCCAACAAGGCATTTCTTTTCTCCTTAGTGTAATCAATGTTAATTTTAATTCTGTAAACCAACCAGATACTTGTTGATGGCCGGTCTATCAAATTATAAATAAACTTGGAAACACAAATGTAGAAAACAAAAGATGAAAAGAACAAGGATGACTGTTACAGCTGTGTGGGTCTTAACTGCATTATAAGTGGAGCATAAGGGCATAACAAAAAAAGAAATAAGACGCCTTCAGATAGTGCAAAATATGGCTGTAAAAATCATATACAATGCAAAAAAATATGATCATGTTTCCCCCCTTTTGCGTAAAGTGCACTGGATACCAGTAGAACATAGAATTAGTTACAAAATCCTTCTACGTGCATTTAAAACCCGTCTAAATAACCAGCCAGAATTCATGAATACCCATCTCATCCCTTACTGTCCCTCCAAAGTTCTCCGCTCAGTGACCCAAAATCTCCTTACAATCCCATCTTTAGCGTATATAAACACTATGGGGTTCATAATCAAAAGAGAAAAACATCCAAAAAATGGCCTAAGTCGGCACTTGGACGAACATTGTCAAAATACGTACAAGTGCCGATAATAGAAATGGGTTTTGGATGTATTTCTAAACGACCTAGGCCTTCATAGTGCCGCTGAATGACCAAAGCTAAAAGGGGCATTTCAGAAGGAGTGTGGAGGGTGGGAGTTGGGTAGGACATGGGCTGGCTTAGACTTAGTCGTACAGCATGTATAACCGACAGTTATACAGCCCAGGATCGACGGAACTTGGACGTTGTGACTTAGACCATTTAAAACATGGTCTAAGTCACAAAAAACCACCTAAAGTCACCAGATAAGCACTGCAAACACATAAAGTAGACCTCCACACACTATCCCAGTGATCACCGACCCCCCCCCCCCCCAACCTCATAAAAATCGTAATCACACATTTAAAATTCAGGCTCCAAACCATCATCACCTGGCAGCCTGGCATAGGAAAGCCTAGTCGTCCAACACAGAGGCGGCTTAAGCCGTCTTAAGGGTGGGTTAGGAACTCATGGAGAGGAGTTACCCATGCCCATAAGCCCCTGTAATCACTGCATTGATACTTAAACATGTGCACTCCCCTATACACCCCCAAAACCTTTTTTTACTGGCATATAAGTGGCTCGTGCAGCCATAAGGGCTATTAGGGTGGTAAATAAGTGGGTCTAGGGGATTCTGGAGGTGGTTTGGCGGGCTCACCATGACCTATAAGGGAGCTGTAGGGAGGAGAAGACATGGCACCCTTTTTGTAAAGTTCATAGCATTGCCCTGTAAGGTACCCCACTATTTAGGTGCCATGTCTGCGTGTTCAGTCCATCACTTTGCAGACCCCTCCCACGTCCAACAGGGCTTGTTCTAAGTGTTTTTGACTTGGACGAAAATTTGGACGAAAATGTGGTATTAAGATGGACGATTTAGCGACTTGGACGATCAGATCAGCAAGATGTATAGTTAGACGATTTTCAAAACAAAAAAATTTTGGACGTATTTTTCGAAAATGTGTCCTAGGCTGTTTTTTACTTTGGATGACTTGTGACTTAGACGAAAACGGACTTAGACATTCCTTTCGATTATACCCCTCCACGAGATCAAACAATTTTGTAGTAACAGCACCATCTCTCTGGAACGTCACACCCAATTATGTGCGTGAAGAAACATCTTTATTCCATTTTAAGTCGACATTCAAAACATTTCTATTTCAGGATGCTTTCGAAATATAAAAGCCCTTTTAAGGGCTAATCTTCTCTTTCTCTCCCTAGAGAGCTCGTTCCCCCACCTATTGTTTGACCCTTATTTGTTTTCTTTTCTATGAAAAATTTTGTAGTTTTCCCTTTTGCCTTTCATTCCTGTTTGTCTTGATTTCTTGTCTTTTATACTAACTCCCCCTGTCATCACCTGTGGTTAAGTTTTAACATTGATTTTTATGTATGTATGATGTTGATAGATTTTATTATTGTACACCGCTCAGAAGTCTGATGAGTGGTATAAGAGATTTTAAATAAACTTGGAGAGTTGAAAAAAAAAACCCCATCGCGCTGTGGCTTTCTTTAGCACAATGGCTGAACCGTTACTCAGATGTGAGAAGATCCATACAACTGCAACAATCATGACACCAACCACAGAAGCCTAAAAGAAGAATAACAAGGATGATAGAATTATAGAATGGCAAAATCACTCTGGTGACTTAACAAATACAGAGTTACCAAGTTACCCAGTTCAGAGAAAGAATATATTTTGGCCAGTCCTGATTTTAAACTGACATTCCAAAAGAGTGTGGTGTTTGTGGTCTATGGTTCTATCTAAAGAAATCAGTATAGAGCAGTGGTTTCAAACTCGCAGCCTGGGAGCCGCATGCGGCCCGCCAGGTACTATATTGAGGCCCTCGGTATTATAAAGAATGATCCTTTATGGAAAACTTGTGCTTTGAGTGTCCGGTGGTCATGTCCTGCGGTCGCTTTCTGGAACGTTGCCCGTCTCACTGCTGTTCGTGATTGTCCTCTCCACTTCACCTCACAATCGCATGCAGATGCAGGAAAGCGCTTTCGTGAGGTTACAGCAGTGAGGCGGGCAACGTTCCAGAACGTAAGGTAACCATTGGAGGCAGTGCAGCTTGTGCAAGTGTCTGGTGCTGGAGAAGGTGAAAGCTGAAGACGGTTGCGGATGCAACCACCAGACACTTAAGGCACAAGTTTTCCATAAAGAATCAATCTTTATAATACCGAGGGCCTCAAAATGGTTGGTCCAAAATCTTATCTCTTGCAGTTGATACATTGATAGTTTTTCACTTTCTGCATGTTGCACTGCTTTCAGCTGTGTATAGCTGAAATTATCAGAAGCAATTAAGGAAAGATTTATAAATATTTCCTTAATTGCTTCTGATAATTTCAGATAATCCACATTTTGGATTTGTAGGTACTTACCTCATGCAAAATTACCATTTCTTTAATAAGACATTAACTATTTTTTCTGCGGCCCTCCAAGTACCTACAAATCCAAAATGTGGCCCTGCAAAGGGTTTGAATTTGAGACCACTGGTATAGAGGGTCCTAGCATCAGGATGAGGCTGTGAGAAAATGAGGACTGGACTTCAGTTTCCTTCCTGGAGCTGTGTAAGTTGCATCTTTGCAATTGTGGTATGTGCTTAGATGTGAATCTATGTTAAGAGTTACAAGCGTTCAGTTAACATCTTTTAAAAGTAAACAAGGAAATAACTCAGTCCTTTTCTGATTCTCAGACATGGAAGTATTAGCTATTAAATGAATTAGACGGTGTTTATATTCTACTACAGGGCGAGGGCAAAACTTGTTCCCCTCTGGATCTGCTCAAGAGCTATGTGCCAGGATCACAGAGCTCACTGCAGTGTAGAATTGTTCCCAATGAATGTTTGGAAGAGGTATTTCTCCTAGCAAGCTCTGAGAAACTTCAGTGGCTCAAGATCCAGGTAATATGAAACCAAACAGTTTCCAAGTTTCCTTTAAAATTTGATTAAACGCTTAAACAAATTTCTAAGTGATTTACAATTAAAACCCAGGGTAAGATCACTTAGGTCATACAGGACTAAAACAAAAGACTGTCACTAACAGGAACAAAAGTGGATGGAGGGTAGAACTACGATTGTAATAGGAAAGAAACAATGAAAGGAAAAAAAAAAGGAAGGGTACACTAGCCTAAAAGGGCTGACCCCCCTCTTTTACTAAGGGTCTCTTCTATTAAACTGCACTAGCAGTTTGTAGCGTGGTGAGCCGCGCTGAATGGCCCGTGCTGCTCTCAACGCTCATAGAGTTCCTATGAGCGTCGGGAGCAGTGCGGGCCATTCAGCGCGGCTCTCTGCGCTAAAAACTACTAGCGCAGTTTAATAGAAGAGGGAGTAAGGTGCGCTAACCAATTAGCATGCGCTAAATGCTAACACGTCCATAGACTAACATGTAAGCATTAGCATTTAGCGTGCATTAAATCAATTAGCATGCACTAATCGATTAGCGCACCTCAGTAAAAGAGGGCCTAAGTTGTTACTGTGGCCCCCATGTTTGCCACCAGCTTCAGCTCTCCAATGCATCATTAAACATGAAACTTTTAAAGAGCCTTTAAATTTATCTAACCGCGTTTCGGCTCTGATAAAAGGTTTGTGGTGCAGTTGCCGAGAAAATTTCTGCTCTTCTTGCACTGATTATTTTTAGAGAGGGGATGGTCGGAAGATTTTGATTAGCTGATCTGAGAGATCTTGATAGTGTATAAGGAATAAGAAGCTTATCTAGGAAGAATGGTGGTTTTGCTTGGCGGATTTTGAAAATTAATAGTGCCAATTTGTAATGCCTTATAGGTAGCCAGTGTGCATTTTTCAGAAGTGGGGCGGGGAAGACATGATCAAAATTTTTTTGCGTTCGTGATGATTTTTATTGCTGTGTTTTGTATTATTGGTAGGCGCCTTATTTCTTTGTGCGACAGATTTACATAGAGTCACATTAGTCAAGTTTAGTGGTAATCAATGAGTTCTGTTCTAATTTAAGGCTAAGCTGTTGAAAAAAAATAATGACAAGGAGAGGAAACCTGTGATAAGATAACTTATAAATAAACCTCTTTGGGTTCCAGCAATAGATGCCCATAAAAACCACTAGTGGGCAGAAGAACCTGCTCACTCAGTGCCCCCCACACCCACTCAGCAGTGAATTAGCTAACATCCATGTCCAGCTAATCAGAAATCAGGAGCTTCTAACCACAGGTCCTCTACTTCTTGTAATGTATTCAGGGGGCTTTGTTCCTCAACATTATTCAAGTTTATTCATGTTTTTGATTAAACGATTATCCTAAGGTACAAAGCGTTGTACAAAGAGTAAAAAAAATAAAAGGACACTATACATTCAATTAAATATACATTATACAATATAGGACATACTTGGGTAACTGCATTTTAAAGCCACAAGAAACAATAGGAAAGAGGGGGAGAACTACAATTTTAAAGAAAAAGTACATAGAAGGAAAGTACATAAGGGGAGTGGAAAGAAAAGGATTGCTGGCAAAGATATATGTCAAATTTGGAAACTGCAAAAATTATTAATTTTAAAAACTGCTAAAATTGATAAGCAATACATTTTTAGTGAAAAGCATTGTATTTTCAGTTAAAGGCATCTTTAAAAAGAAAGCTCTTTAAACTGCTTTTAAATTTCTGTAAATCTTGTTCCATTCTTAGATATAGGGGAAGAGAATTCCAAGTCATTGGAGCAGTTACAGAAAAAATAAGAGCACGGCGAGTTCCGATTATTTTTAGGGAAGGGACGTTAAGGGTAAACCGTGAAGTAGATCTAAGAACTCTCGAGGGGTCATACGGTATCAATAGTCTGTCTATAAATGCTGGGGCAGAGTGTATAGCTATATCTTGACAACTCAGGGAAGGAGCTATCCTCAAATTAGATTGGCAAATTGTCCAGCATGAATACTGGGTACTTAGGGAGGGCGTTATGGAGAAGGAGTCTGTATAGGGGAAGAAATAGGTATACTCCAAGCTGATTGTCAAAATACCAGCATATATTTTCTAATATTTAACAGTGTCCATAAATATAAAATTTTAAAAAAAAATGTGAAAATGCTCAGTGCCCTTTGTCTCCTGCAAATTCGGTGCCGCTAAGAGAACGAGTCATTTTATGCACAATTTCATGAGCATGCACCGGTCACTTTAAAGCACATCAGCAAAGAAAAATTCCTGCCAGGCTGCCATTCCATCATGATGAAGGAACAAGATCAGTTACTCCTAACATAAGTGCTACCTTTTCCATTTCCATAAGTAGCCGTTGTAGTCACTTGTGTGTACTGGGACGGAAGAGTGTTATGATGATCCCAAACTTGTTCTCTTAGCGGCACTGTCTGTGCAGGAGAGAAAGGGCACTGAGCACTTTTCATGTTATTTAAAAAAAAAAAAAAATTTTAATTTTATATTTATGGACACTATTGATTATTAGAAGATATATGCTGGTATTTTGACAATCAGATTTTTAAGAGCATATTTATTAAAAGTACGGTAATCCTATACTCCTTTTATTGCTTGATACTCCAAGCTGAACCTGGAGATGTTCAAGTTTGGAGGAAGGCAGGACAGCAGTCTTCCTGCAGGTGAAACCTGAGAGATTAGAGGCGGGAGACGAGCTGATTATCTATATTAGGACCAGGGCCGCATTTAGATGAAAAGAAGCCCTAGGCTATTCCACTTATGAGCCCTTTCACCTCCCATTTTTAAGTTTGTAAATTACATGAGAGATAATAAAATACATCATTACTGTGATATATATCAATATGTTAAATGAAACATGTTGTTATTGGTACTAACCTTTATAAAAAATGTGACACGGATAATAAATAAAAAAATGTCGAGAACACTTATTTGGACATTTATTCTCAGCACCATATATTGTACTTGTAACAATAACTAATCAAACATAACACACAACATTGCCCCTTCCTATGTCCATAGTGCCCCCAGTCCGTCCTTCCTCACCTCACACCCCCCTCCAATGCCCGCCTGCCTCCAATCCCCCTTCCATTGAACACCCCCCATGCCATCCTGCCTGCCTGCCTTCCATTAAACCCCCCACCTCCCCTCCAATGCCAGCCTGCCTCCCATCCCCCTTCCACTGAAACCCCCCCCCACCCCCAATGCCAGTCTGGGCCGCCCTGTCCTGACGGATCCACGTTTTGTCTCTCTCCCCGCGGGGCTGGGCTTTGCCCAGCTGTTTCCGAACTGACGTCCTCCTCCTCCCAGGGCGAGAAAAAGAAAGGGAGAAGCTGAGTCGGCACCCGTTGCGGCCGGAGCCGGTTCCGATCCCGAAGTGTAGAATTTCTCCTTATTTTCGGTTCAGTGTTTTAGTGTTCACTGTTTTTAGAATAGTGTAATTTTAATTTTGCTAACAATTTGAATGTAGGCCCCTCTTGATCTTGAGGCCCTAGGCTGAAGCATAGTTAGCCTATAGGAAAATCCGGCCCTGATTAGGACTCAAGGGAATCAATGGGTTCTGGTTGATTGGATAATATTCAGACAGAGACTCAGCTGTTAACTAATTTATTCTCAGAGTTAGACCACTTTTCCCAAATGTCCCAGGTAGAGTGCAAAACTTCAAAAATAAAGAAGGAATCTAAAGTTGGATCATATCAATAACCCATACTGTATATGAAAAATAAAAAATACAGTTCCAATAATACATATAAAAGAGATATTAAAAGAAAACACATAAAACACAATAAAAACCTTACAATATAATACTGCTCTATTGCTTTGGTTAGTTGGTTTTATACCATTGTGCAGACAGCTTCATTGGGTTGTCTACCAGTACTCCCAAGACTCTTTCCTGGGGGGTATCACCGAGTAATGCACCGGATATCCTGTATTTGTGTATAAGATTTTTGTTACCAACATGCATCACCTTACACTTATCCACGTTAAACCTCATTTGCCATGTTGAGGCCCATTTCTCGAGCGTGTTTATGTCATGTTGCAGATCTTCGCAGTCCTTCTGTGTCTTCACTACTCTGAATAACTTTGTATCATCTGCAAATGTAATCACCTCGCTCGTCGCACCAATTTCCAGGTCGTTTATAAATATGTTGAAGAGCACGGGTCCAAGCACCAAACCCTGCAGCACTCCACTTGTGATGCTTTTCCAGTTCGAGTATTGTCCATTTACCCCCACTCTCTGTTTCTTATCCGCCAACCAGTTTTTAATCCATGTGAGTATTTCACCCTCGATTCCACGCCTTGCAATTTTTTGAACTAGTTGTTCATGCGGGACCTTGTCATACGTCTTCTGAAAATCCAGATATACAAAGTCGACCAGGTCTTTGTCTATCTGCCTGTTTACTCCCTCGAAGAAGTGCAGTAAGTTCGTTAAGCAAGATCTTCTTTTTCTGAAGCCGTGCTGGCTGGTCCTCATCAGATTGTGTCCGTCAAGGTGATCAATGATGTGGTCCTTTATCAGCACCTCTGCCATCTTTCTCAGTACTGAGGTCAAATTCACTGGTCCGTAGTTTCCCAGATCTCCCCTCGAACCTTTCTTGAAGATCGGCATAACATTTGCCACTTTCCAGTCTTCCAGAATCCTTCCTGATTTGATCGACAGATTGGCTATTAGTTGGAGCAGTTCAGCTATAACTCCTTTCAGGTCCTTGATTACCCTTGGATGGATGACGTCCGTTCCCGGGGATTTATCACTTTTAAGCCTGTCAATCTGTCTGCATACTTCTTCTAGACTGACCGTCAACCCTGTAAGTTTCCCGTCATCGTTTCCTGCTTATAGCCTGTCGGCTTCTGGTATGTTGTGTATATTCTCTTCGGTAAATACAGATGCAAAATATGTGTTCAGTTTGTCAGCGATGGCTTTGTCCTCCTTTAGCACTCCCTTTATTCCATGGTCATCCAACGGCCCCACCGTTTCTTTCGCAGGTCGATTCCCCTTGATATATCGAAAGAACGGCTTGAAGCTTGTTGCCTCCTTGGTTATTTTTTCCTCGTAGTCTCTTTTGGCCCCTTTTACTGCCTTATGGCACCTGCTTTGATGTTGTTTATGTTTTTTCCAGTTTTTGTCCGTTTTTGACCTTTTCCATTCCTTAAATGAAGTCTTCTTGTCTCTGATCTCTTCCTTCACCGCTACAGTGAGCCACGCTGGATCCTTGTTCTTTTTCCTCTTGGATCCCTTGTTGATACGCGGTATATATAGATTTGGCGCTTCGATGACTCTGTCCTTAAAAAGGGACCATGCTTGCTTTAGCATTTTTACAGTGCTTATCCTCTTCCTAATCTTCTTCCCCACCATGAGTTTTACCTCATGCAAAATTGTGATTTAGATTCTAAAGTATCAACTGCAAGAGACAAGATTTTGGTCTCTAGGTATCTAACTTGTGCCTGGAAAACTTGTGCCTTAAGTGTCCGGTGGTTGTGTCCGCAACCATCTTCAACTCTCACCTCCTGCACTGCACACAACCGCCATCTTACATCACGCAGTCACCGCCAGGAAAGGAGCCAAATTTCACGAGAGTTCACGAGATTACATACACACGCACATGCTGCACTGCCTCCAATGGTTACTTTATGTTCTATATCAGTGGTCTCAAACTCGTGGCCTACCAGGTACTATTTTGAGGCCTTTGGTATGTTACCGTTGTTTTGGAATGTTGCCTGCCTAACTGCAGTAACCTCACGCAAGCGCTTTCCTGCATTTGTACGCGATTGTCCTCTCCACTCCACCTCACAATCGCGTACAGATGCAAGAAAGCGCTTGCATGAGGCGAGCAACATTCCAGAACAATGGTAATAGTACCTGGCGGGCCACGAGTTTGAGACCACTGATGTAGATCAAACAAAAATTTCACTTATCTTTATAAGATCTCCACTGGTCAGTCCTGATGGGACGATGATTCACTATTGCCGGTGTAAGGAGGTGTTAATTTGAATGAGCACTATTATTCACTTTAATACATTGGTTTTATGAGTTATTTATGAAGGGATTTTTCTGTTTCTGATATTGATTTATTTTTAAAAATCCAGTTTGAGGACTTTGTCTCCTACTTTTTGAGGGTGATATGTTTTTATGACTTAGTATTGTGGACAACAGAACATTGCTGAGAGCTGCCAGAAACATAAGTCCCGTGCAATTGAAAATGCTCTTCACAGTGGGATCACACACTCCCTTTTTGTGAGCTCAGAAAAGATGGCAGATTTTGTCAGCATTAGAGGCTGAAATTCTTCCACTTAACCACTAAATGGATGCATAACTGGTAGCAGAAATGCAAGCTACTGCTACACTGGTTATCTCTCTGCGGTACTGAATTTCGATTGTCTAGAAATAAGAGGCACTAGGTCGGGACCAATACCAGCATCTATCTTGCACTTTAGCTGCAGTAGGAAAAAGGAGGCAATTTACAACAGTTAAAAAAAATTCCAGGCAGAAAATCAGTCTGAGGGTCTCTAAGATAGAAATACCAGGTGTGAGCAAGATTTCTGCTAACCTCTCCCACCCATCCCTTTTGCAATCTAGAATCCTCCGAAACTAAATTGGAAGTAGCTGAAGTCTAAAACTGTCAGGGGATAGGGATAAGATGGGCAGATTCTTATTTTGGCTTTTTAAGGGAACTAAAGGAAACCAACAACAAAGCCACAATGTAGGGGCCAGAAAAATGCAACAGACCACACGAAGCGGGATGTTAGGAGCAGACTTATTTAAGGACCCAACACAGACCAACTAATGTCACAATCGGGATTCCTCAATGGCCAAATACAGAAAGGTCTGTGCAAAAATCACATAAACATATCCGAGCTGTGTATCAACAATCAAACCGATGGGCACCCTTCATTTCTGCCTCGCAAATGTTCTTATCGGTGACTCCTAAGGAAACAAAAAAAAGTCATGTGATAGGAAGCAATATCCTATTCTGGACTGGGAGATGCTTAAAAGATAACAGAGGGGTCCATTATATTCAACGGACGCGTTAGCATTTAGCGCGTGCTAAATCGGCTAGCGTGCCTTAGTAAAAGGGAGAGAGAGTAGGGCTAAATGGTCACTTTTCTCAGTTGAGAAAGGAAGATTGTGGAGTGTCACTGGGATCTGTACTGGAACTGGTGTTTTTTATTTTTTTAATTCTTTATTGATTTTCATACTTCAATAGTTCAATACATAAATATCTAATATAATAAAGTCCTAAGCGCGCATGCGCACTCCCACCTGCGTACTCCCGTTTTCCGTACGCTGTAGGGACCCACAGGTAGGAATGTGCATGCGCGTGGCCCACGCTCGCGGCAGCAGAAAGAAGAGGCTGTACAGCGACGCATCTCCCGCGGCTTCGGGGTGTGAACTGGCCAGGGCGACGTCAGCGGGGGCCGGACCGGAGCTTGAAGGGAGAGGAGCTGCTCTCCTCCCCTCCCCCAATGGACTTTAATTCCTGGGTCCCAGGCTTCTCCTCCTGCTCCAGCTGAGTCCGCGTAAAAAAACCCAAAAACTCCCAGAGCTCGCTTTGGGTCCGGCAAGGGCTGCGGGTTCTGAAACCTTCTGATTCAAGCAGCGTCTGCAGCACTCTACACATGCTGCTTCAGGGCCTTCTACTGCCCTGATTTGCTGGGTAATAGAAGGCCCCGAACAGCGTGTGTAGAGTGCTGCAGACGCTGCTAGAATCGGAAGGTTTGTCGGGACTGCGGGAAGGGAAGGGGGGGGCGGTAAGGGACTAAGGGAGCCGGCCAGACCGCGGGAAGAGAAAGGGGGTGTAGGGGAAACGCTGCTGCTGCACAGGGAAGTGGTGTGGGGGGAGGGAATGCTGCTGTGGCTGCTGCACAGGGAAGTGGTGGGAGAGAAATGCTGCTGCATAGGAGGCAGGGAGAGAGACAGATAGATAGAAAGAAAGGAAGAAAGACACAGGGGCAGGGAGAGACACAGAAAGACAGACAGAGAAAGGGGGCCAGGGAGAGAGACAGATAGCGGGAGGGAGAGAGAGACAGAAATAAAAACAAATAGACATATATTCTAGCACCCGTTAATGTAACGGGCTAAAATACTAGTATAACATATAATATGTCAATACAAGCACATTCAACTTACAATTATACATAATCAATCATTTTCTCCCACCCATTCAATGATTATTCCATAGAACACAGCAACATAAAATTCCCCAATAATCTTACTCTAATCAAATTAATAATATCCTCCCATCCTCCCACCCACCCCGAGTGTAAATACTCTATTTCAAATTGAAATATCCCCCCCAACCCGTCCTTGGCTGTGTATGAAAATAAACAAAAAAACTGACTTATAAACAAAGACCTGCTATAGTAAAGTAACATAAGATGTCAACAGACCCCAAACTAATTTTTAAAAAAATTACTGTGCCCCAAACTATCTGCATTCATTTTTTCATATCTATAGCACTGGTGTTTATTTAAAATATATTTATAAATGATCTGGAAATGGGAGCAATGAGTAAAATGACCATATTTGCAGATGACACAAAATTAGTCAAAGCTGTTTACATCACAAGTGGATTTTGAGACATTTTAAGAGGATGTTGGGAGACAGGGTATCCAGATGGAAGATGAAATCTACCTCCTAATTCTATAAAAAGAATAATACCCAGTTTAGACAATTTCAGCACCAAAATAGAAGAAAGCATGCTAAGCACATTTCTATAAAGACCCAAGTTTGATGCATGTCTGGCAAATGATGCAAATCCTGATGCCACCAAAGATCTGTGTGGATTTTTCCACCTGCCGTTTATTTATTTGATAGTGGTTGATATACTGCAAATGGAGCCCAAAAAGGTAACTATGAGGTTAACGCAACAATTATTCTATAAAATGAAAGGAAGGAGCAAACTAAAAAGCAAATCAGGTTAAGGAGGTTGCCCTTAACAGCGACCAAGTCTGGTTGTATTTGTTTTTTGAGAATCAGAAATTCTGTTGATATCTTCTACTGTATTTTGGGTGCTATTTCATAATTTTGGTGAATGCATTGTGAAACATCCACCACGTACCTGCCACTCAACCTCCCTCTCCCTTCCCACCCCTTGTCTCCATGCGGACAGGGGAAACACAGCCGGTGCCTATGGCAGCATAAGTGGGACTTTCTCCGGGAGATGGTGAGATGGCAGCTCTAAGCACAAGCAGGCAAGTAGCACTGCAGTGCCAAATGCACACAACCATGGCTCCCTCTCTACTTTTCACTCATCTGTATGGCAGCTACTGAGAGGCAAACAACCATTTATGATGCCACAAAGTACAGGTACTCAGTAAGATTCCCTAATATGATAAAGATCCCTGGGCCAGGTGTAGCACAGAGAGTGCCACGGGTAGCTTTAGGCAGTAACCCCACATTCTGGAGGAAAGGAGTTGTTGAACGAACTATCACCACACTCTAATAGGGTTTCCATAAACAGCAGCTGGCAATTTATAACCAATAAGCAAAAGGTTGCTCTCTAATCCCCGTATACTATGGTTAACTCCCAAACAACAGTGCCCGCCTTGAAATATGTAATGGCAAAATATGCTTCTGGAACTTATTGCTGGAGGATGTAATAAAAGCAATGAGTGTAGCTGGTTTAAAAAAAAAAGTTTGGACAAGTTCCTGTAGGAAAAGTCTGTAAATAGTTATTAGGAAGGATAATTAGCAAGGAATCTTTCTGGAATCCTGTCAGGTACCTATGACCTAGATTGGCTACTGTTGCAATTGGATACTGGCCTTGATGGGTCTTATGAGGAATTTAGGAAACGTCTGAAAACACACATGTTCCTAAAGTATCTAGACAACTGATCCTCTCTTCTCTCTCCCCTCTATAACGATTAACTTCTCCTCAAAAAATGGATTTCCTGTCCTATTAACCCTCTTTCTTCCTCCCCTCTTAAAGTCAATCAATTTGTACCTTTGCTTAATCTTTGTAAACCGCATAGAACTTCACGGTATTGCGGTATATAAGCTGTTATTATTATTATTATTTGATCTGACTTAGTATGGCAGTTCTTAAGTTCTTACATTCTTATTCATACAGATGTAAGAGGTGCCACACGGGTTTAAACCAATGGCTCATCAAGCCCTGCACCCCATAGTAACATAGTAAAAGATCCGAATGGTCCATCCAGTCTGCCTAAAGCAAAAAAAAAAAAATTGACCCGGAGAATCCACAGACAAAAAAGTCCAAGAGAAACCAAAGAAACACTGTGGAGAGATGATGTTCCTGAAATGGACTTTATTAAAAATGCATAAATGTATAGCAATCCACATAAACACCTTAAGGACCTAGTCTGCTGGGAGCACTGGACCATCCAGTCTGCCCAACCATACATGCTCCATAAATTAATCATTTAATTTAAACGGTCCTTTTTCTTAGATGTTTCTGGGCCAGAAACCCAGAGCCCTGCCCGGGTGCTTCGGTTCTATCTACTGGAGTCTCCATCAAAGCTCACTCCAGCCCATCTTAACCATCCCAGCCATCGAAGCCCTCCCCAGCCCGTCCTCAACTGAATGTCCATATACAGGACACAGACTGTGCAAGTCTGCCCAGTACTGGCCTTAGCTCCTTTAATATGTACCCATTATTTTCTGACCAGAGATCCTCTGTGAGAGTGACCCATTTCCAAATTTAGAAAATGATTTTCACAATGTTGCATTATCTATTAATAAAAGAAGCAGTGGGAGGAGGGGGGGGAAAGAAACATTGAATGGTGTTGCTCTGAGTTGGAGGCGGGCAGGTGCTTTGAACATGAGGAGAACAGAAGGACCAGAAGCACTTCTCTTCGCTGGTGCACAAAAATTCAGGAATGCAAAAGCTGCTTTAGAAAATAACATATTCCACATGGGGATGTTTGGTTTTCTCTGATTTAACTTTGATCTGCTGCATGAATCATTGAGCAGAGTCTATATCGCCAAGAGTGACTTGGGGGAGATGTTCTGACTGTTCCAGAAAACAAATGAAGGGGGTTGCTGAAACAGCCCCCACTGGCCTTGACTACAGCACACACAAGCCTTTGATAAACAGGAGTTGGGTTTCCTATATTTGTTTTTTATTTTCATTCATTTCACTGGAGGATGTTTTCATTCCATTTTAAAATCATTTTTTTTTTTTATATATAATATTTCTTTATTGAGCAAACCAGTACACACATAACATAACAGAGTAAAGGGACATCCAGCAATCCAGAAAAAACCGCCCTACCGGGCATACAGAGAAAAGGTCATAAACACAATCAAGATCAGATGTCTCAGGAACAAGAGGTGCTCAATACAATTTTCCATGTAAAACCCTCTGAAACCCCCTACTATTGAACTGTTAGCATCTACTGGGGTCTTCTGTCCTCTTCTGTACCCTCCCTCTTCAGACTCATTCTTACTTGGATTCTCTTATGGGGTTCATTTCTCTTTCTCTTTATTTTTTCCTCTTTTTCTTCCCTTTTTGACCTAGTTTTCCTCACCATTTTGTCTATTTTTTGTCTATTTTGTCTATTTTTTGTCTATTTTGTGTATTTCGTATATATATTTCACAGTTCGGGAGTAGGGGTGGGTGGGGAGGATGGGGGGTGGTTTGGAAACGGTTTTCTATGGTGTAGTCTACTGTATGTTAAAATCATTTTTTTAAATTTCATTTAGGTTATTGTGTGGGTTTTGTTTAGTTTTTTTCACAATAACACTAAAACGTTTCAAATTCCCACAGCTGGGTGTGATTTTTGATTCCAGCTGTCTGGGATTCCAGTATATCCTTTAAGCCTCAGATTGATTGGTTCTGCGCTTCCCCCCCCCCCCCCTCCTCCTTTTCCCCATCCATCTGCCGAGGCCCATTCTTGCTCGTTCCCTTATACAGGTACTCGTCAACTTATGACCTATTCAAGTTATGACTGTTCGGCTTTATGACGCGTTTACTACAGTTTCCCCTGCCAGCTGTTAGCAGTCCCAGTCTCCCGCACTCCCAAATCTCGCTACGCAGCAGTAATAATATAGAGGAGGAGGTGCCACCACGAATATTCACCACAAAGGGATTGTGCTGTGCTTGACTTAGAAAGTAAGAAAATGTTGATAAAATATTACTTTAAGATGATTACAATATCATTACCCAGTCTAATACAGTATTCTTACCTTAGTCTAACATAGGCCGACTTACATCCCGATCAACTTACGACCTGTCAGTCGGAACCAATTACGGTCATAAGTCGACGAGTGCCTGTACTTGCTCTCCTTCTCTCTATTGTCATCTCTCACATTGACTATTGTTATTCTCTATATGAGGGGCCTCTGAAAAGTTCTCAGTCCAAGAAGAGAATGATGTGGAGCTATGAAACTTGCGAGTTATTTCTCACTTTTCTTGACACGTTTTGTTTTGCATCATATCATTGAAACGGAAAATGTTCCCTTTCACTCTTCAAATGATTGCAGTTGATTCAGTCTACTGCTGCAAAAATTCTTCACTCAGCTCACTGTTTTGCTCATGTCACTCCTCTTTTCTGTTCAGAGCACTTCATTGTCTCCGCTTGAAGTCATGCTATCCTTCAGCCCCAATCTACCTCAGGGCTAGCACTGTAGCGAGGGAAAGAGGCACCTGGGATGATGGCACTTGGCATCATCGTGCTGTGCACGCCCCTGCATTCTTCTCTGCCATGTCTGCCCCAGTACCTCTTCAGAAGAAGAACTTAAACTGGCATGAGCAGCAGGTAAGAGATGCTGCTGACAAAAATTGGAAGAGGTAGGTGGGCGAAGAGGAGGAGAGATGCTGGCGCCCCTGCTAAGATGACACCCAGGATGGTCCACCTAGTCCCTACCTCCTTGCTACGCCACTGCTCAGTGCTCTTATCTCCTATACCCCTAAAAAACTTTGTTGTTCACACAATGGTTTACCTTCTGAAGTGACGAATTGATAGCATTTTCACATTCTCTTTCTCAGGTTTGTATTCTTCTATATATTCTGGTTTTAATTATTTGTGAACCGAGTCGAGCTCTATTAGGAGATGACCCAGTATATAAACTGAAGACTAGACTAAACTAGACTATATCCCAGCTCATTCTCTCCATTCTTCTTCTAATCTCGCAATCCTCTTCCTACATTCCTTTCATCTCACTATCTCTTGGGAGACCAGTCTCAGCTACGTTGGCCCCCCACTATGGAATATCTTTCTGCCTGACACAAAAAAACACTGTGAGGTGGCCTACATCACCAGGACAGTCCTACCTTCCTGGTGATGTACCTAGGAACCACAAAAACCTAGGTGATGGACCTAGGTACCACAAAAACTGGGTTGTACAGAAGAAAAAAAGTGGACCCAGATCCTCGACTTCCAAGACTTTAAAAAATGGTGAAGTTTATTGATATATAAAACAAAAATGCATCACAATATGCTCAAAGTAAAACTCATTCCAACAGTATAAGAGCAATGATTGTACTGTATAAGCAATGAACCAGACCCTACACGGGCCGTGTTTCAGCTTTATCTAGCCTTCCTCAGGGGTCCTTGGACTGCAGTAACAAGCAGTCAAATAAAAATCTGTGGGATAAATGCTTAGGCACGACTCTCGTGCTGTACCACAACTCTCGTGCTGGCTGAAATTGCTGCCTAACATCTGCTCAGAGCTTTCCTTTTCCAAGTTCAAGTCACCACTCAAGACCCATCTGTTTACTGAATCTTTTGGACTCTCCTCTTAATTTTGTCATTCCTCACTACTGTGTCTGCCCCTAATTAGTTTTAATTGTAAACCACGTAGTTGCATTCGGGGATCTCTTGCAGTATATCAACAGCCTGAAATACTGTAAAATTAAATGAGAGTGTTGCAAATGGTAGACTCCGTCTTCTAAATGTAGTATTCCCACTGTACTTCCAAACCCCCTTCTCCAGCTTACCCACCGTGCCCAAGATCCACTTCTCCCCTCCAGCCATCCAAATTTAGTATTCCCACTCTACTTTCAAACCCCAAGATTAGAGCATGACACAGGGACACATTTTTCCCCATCCCCGCAGGAACTCAATTTCCCATTCCTGTCCCCACGAGTTTTGTCCCTGTCCCCGTCCCTGCCCCATTCCTGTGACCTCTGCCTTAACCTCACAAACCTTAAACACTTATGATTTTAAAGTGTTTGAGGCTTGAGCAGATGAGGACAGAGCTTGCAGGAATGGAGCAGGGACAGGAAAAGAACTCGCGGGGATGGGAAGGGAAAATGAGTTCCCTCGAGGACGGGGAAACATTTGTCCCCGTGTCATTCTCTACCCAAGATCTACTCCTCCCCTCAAGTGTCTTATTCCAAAATTATGCTGGTATGCCTTTTTGGGGGGAGGGAGGGGGGTTATATATCCCCTACTTCCCCTAAAAGGTTAATATGGGTCCTCCTGCATCTTCTAATACAAAAGTATTGCCCCTGGACAAGTTGAAGTGGTCATAGAAGGAGCTTTCTGCTTGAGCTTGGGGAGGGACTAGAAAAAAGACATTAAAGTATTAAGGCAAACACTAGGAAAAGAATTTCTGCTCTCTTCAGGGTTAATTCCACAGTACTGCTAGGTGTCTAGAGACCCAGGAGTTTCAGCATCTCTGCTCTGATCACCCCTGTGCACTTCAGGGCTTTCGGTAACAAATTCCCAGTGCTGTGTCTGTATCTTCTCCTCTGTTCTGTATCAGTTATACTTCATTGTGGAATGGTGTGCTGGCATGCACTTTGCACAGCTGCAGCCTCACTCTACACTTCACAAATGATTTGAAAGAATGTGGTTAAAAAAAAAAAAAGTTACTTTATGTTGTGGAAATTCAAAGACACTGTAATTGTTGTTCCTGATTATTTTACCTTCTCGTTCTTCTTGGTATTCATAGTCGGAGATGAGACATGCTTTCACGTTTGTTATATTGCACCTCTGGGTCTCCTGACCGGTGGGTTTTTCTGGTGGGACTTGATGATTTTGTTGCATATTCCCTGTATCTGGATACTTTTGTACTATTTCTGCGTTTGTATTTTGTCTGGTCGTGACCTTTATCACTTTCAATAAACATATGTTTAAAAAAAAGATCATATTTTGAATTTTCAACCTTCAGACTTCTTGTATAGTCTTTGATTTTAAGCCTTTTAGACTATTATAATATTACTAATGTTTTAGCCCGTTACATTAGCGGGTGCTAGTAAAGCCTCCTTCCCTTGCATGTCCCCTATTTTCAGCCCCAGCTCTAAATCCATTTCCCCCCCCCCAGCCCTCTTCTCCCATCTGTTCCCTTTCAGCCCGAGCCCCCTTTTCTCACCAGCAGCATTTCCCTCCCCACTCCACTTCCCTGTCCAGCAGCATCTCTTCTCTGCTCCCCCTGTCCCTCTTCCCTGCTCTGCCAAAAAACAAAAATGTGCAGCCTCCCCTGGATAAGACGATTAACATACCTTTTGTAAAAAGACTTCCACATTGCTGCAAATATTCAGTTGCCTGAGCTCTTGAGAAGGACAGAGCATGGCTTACTTGTGGTTTCTTCCCCCTCCCCCTCCCCCGTTGCCAAGTCGCTGCTAATAGTCAGATCCCTGAGCTGCTAATATTCAGATGCCATCTCTCTGTCTCGCAGCGAGCTTGCCAGCTCCAGCCAGACAAAGTTCATTTTTTAGTTCAAAGCCGATGATGCGTCTCCTCTCTTGATCCCTGCCAGAGTCGGAAGTCTTCTCCGACTCTGATGAGGTTCGATAGAGGAGCCGCAGTGGCAGCTTTGAACTAAAAATGAACTTTGTCTGGCTGGAGTCGGCAAACCCGCTGCGAGACAGAGAGATGAGTGGTAAGCGCGCATGCGCACTCTGCTGGCCACGGAACTACAGATCAGGCAACACGGCAGTAAGAGTGCGCATGCGCGCTTAGCTTTTTATTAAATTAGATAAGAAGAACATTAATAGACTGCAACTTATTCAGAACATGTCCAATTGATTTTTAATTTGAAAAACACTGATCATGTGACGAAATATTGTTGGATTTTATGTTGGCTTCCAATTGAATCAAGGATTCTTTTTAAAATGGGTTGTATTTGTTACAAGACATTGTATGGTCTAATACTCAAACTCACACCCTTTGCAGAGCCACATTTTGGATTTGTAGGTACTTGGAGGACCTCAGAAAAAAATAGTTTATGTCTTATTAAAGAAATGATAATTATGCATGAGGTAAAAATGTTTATAGTTTATAAATCTTTCCTTTTGGCTAAGTCTTAATAATAATATTGTAATTTATAGCTAAAGAGACATATGATCAAGAAGCTGTTTTATTTTACTTTTGTGATGGTGATAAACATACCAAGGGCCTCAAAATAGTATCTGGTGGGTCGCATGTGGTCTAATACCAACCTATTTTGCGGACCACTTTAATTTTGCACATAGAAAACCAACTTTGCGCAAACTTCATTTATGTTCATTTCCAACGGTAAAGGGCTGCATTTATAAGCGCCTTTTAAAGAGAACTTTAGCTTAGGCCGGTTCCTGGGGCAATGCAATTTGGTAACAAGTTCCAGTTCGTACCAAATTTTTAGACAGATGTTGAAAACTCACTTATTTAATATGTTTTATAAAATTTCTTGTGCATATACAGTGCTTGCATTTGTTAACCGCTTAGAGGTGTGGCGGTATATAAATGGCTTATTATGTTATGTTACGGCGGAACTAATTGCTCTGGTTATACCTGATACCTTAGGAGAATGGTACCTGTGCTTCTGTCAGAAGGATACCTACACAGAGGGTCCAATATTTACTGTATATCAGGGATCTCAAAGTCCCTCCTTGAGGGACGCAATCCAGTCGGGTTTTCAGGATTTCCCCAATGAATATGCATTGAAAGCAGTGCATGCACATAGATCTCATGCATATTCATTAAGGAAATCCTAAAAACCCGACTGGATTGCGGCCCTTAAGGAGGGACTTTGAGACCCCTGCTGTATATGGAAAAAGTACAGGGCATGAAATCCTTATGCTTTCTGTGCCTGTCTTCATGTTCCCTTTACATTAATTAAGCAATGCAGTTCAAAGAGGAGACCAACCCCCCTCTTTTACAAAGGTTCGCTATGTTTTTTAGCGTGCATGCTAAACACGCGCTAAACACTAAGTTTCAAGTTTCATGTTTTTGATTAAACACTTATCTAGAGGTACTAAGCGTTGTACAAAGATTTTAAAAAATAACAAGGACATTACATTTAAAAAAATAATTAAACATACATAATTCTTAATAAGACATACTTGGGTGACTACTTTATTAGCCATGAGAAACAATAGGAAAGAGGGGAAGAACTACAATTTTATTTTAAGAAAAAAGGTACATAGATGGAAAACACATAAGTGCATGTTATCCTATGGACACGTTAGCAGTTAGTGCATGCGTTGATTTAGCTCAACGTGCACCAAAAAGCTTAGCGCACCTTTGTAAAGAGGGCCTAAGTTATTCAGCAGAAGCCAAGTTCACTTGCAGATCGATCAAACAGAATTAAGGCAAGATGGATTCAGTGTGTTTCTTAGCATCAGACCTCTAACATCTTAACTTCTGAAAAGGAAGCAATCCATTAAGTTGTCATCCCTGCCTTGCAATA
The DNA here is from genome assembly GCF_902459505.1 of Geotrypetes seraphini. Classification (NCBI taxonomy): domain Eukaryota; kingdom Metazoa; phylum Chordata; class Amphibia; order Gymnophiona; family Dermophiidae; genus Geotrypetes; species Geotrypetes seraphini. The sequence goes on along the minus strand of NC_047094.1, from coordinate 90,777,626 downwards.
ACCCTGGCGAGCAGGAGAAAGCTGACATTTAAGAATTGGAAGAGGAAAATGAACCAGCCTGTTTCCTAAAGGGCCGAATTGTTGGACCTGCCTCTTGAATGCAATGTTAAGCCTTCACAGCAGGAATGAATAGAGGGTAAGAATAGGAACATTACCATAGTTCTTCTATAAAACTGGACTTCCTGCTAGTTGTTTACATGTGCCAGAACTTTCATTTTATGCCACGGTGGGGCTGTTTCATTTTTTGGAGAGTGTTTTTATTTTTCTCTGTTTCTTTCTTTTTCTCATGAAATGCTGGTTAATGGTTTTAGTATAGGTTAAAATCTTGTGGCGCAACCAGAAGAGGGCCTGGGAGAGTACAGGTCTTCCCACCTTGGGCTCAGGCCCACCCAGCAGTGGAACATCCCTGAAATGGCTGGCAGCATCTCTCCCTCCCCTCCCTCTCAGGCATCCTGGCATCTCCCGATTCCACCCCCAATGCTCTCATACCTTTTAAACCATTCAGTACTTTCTGTCAATGGGCAGCAACTCATGCCCACCGCTTGCTGAAGGCCCCGAATCCTCCCTCCCAGTGCTATTTCCTGTTTCCGCATACATGGGACCTGGTTAGAGGGAAGGCTATGGACCAGTGCAAGCGGCATCTATGAATACGGGGCAGGGGCAAGAATTAAGAGATGTGTGATCGCCTGGGGGTGGGGGGCAAGATTATCATGTGCACCCAAAACTGAGGGTCTGTCTCAGCCCTTGTTAAATCCATTAGCATATGCTAAGACTGAAGCCAAATTAGCTGGGATTATTAGCATGCATTAAAACTGTTAGCCCATTCACATATTATTTAGGTCTCATTTCATTAAATGGGAACCGCAGTGAAGTAACACAAATTAAGGGGGGAATTCATCAAAGGGCACTAAGTACATTAGCCTGATAAATTCCTATTGGCGACTTTAGCGTTTAGTGCTTGCTAATTGTTAGCATGCACCAACATAATTAGTGCGCGCTAATGCACTTAGGCCCTGATTCTCTATGTGGCGCCATTGTCAGCAGCCACCGTAAAAGCGGCCGCTGATTGCGTGTCAATCATGCAGTGACACGGTTTAGAGAATCAGACCTCCGGCACAGGTAGGCGCCAGAAACGTAGGCCAGGGTTTTCAAGGCATACATTTCCAGCGCCTACCTTTGATGTTAATCGCGCCTAATGCCACTTCCGGCAGTAGCCACACTTACAGTGGTGTTAGGCGCCAGTACGCTCCTCCAAAAATGCAATTCCAGCGCCATTCTTTTAGATGCTGGTAGGCGCCTGGAAATGTCCTTTAAAAGAACTCTAAAATAGCATTTCCCTTTTAACATAGGCGCCCTTTGATGAATTCCCCCTAAGTGTGTTAATGCAGTGTTCTTCAACTGCCGGTCCGCAAAAAAATCTTGCCGGTTCGTGAAGGATTCAAGTCCCCGCTGCAACGAAAGGTGCCAGCATTAGCTGACTTGCAACTACCTGTTGTCGTTGCTGTGCCTGGACTCCTGCCTTCGCTGGGACCCCTGCCGCGTATGCTTCCTGCCTTTGTCTCCGCAACTCCAGACCAGCAGCTGCATCTCTGTAGTTTCAAGTTTCAAGTTTTTATTGGTATTTAATGGATCGCTTATTTAATTTACTAAGCGATGTACAATTTAATAAATCAAAACAGACAAACAGGGAGTGCTGACGAACAAAATAACTTCAAAGTTATTGGATAAAACTTACATGAGTCGTATGGAAAAGGGGGGAAAAGTTACAATTCTGTGATAGAGAAGAAGAAAAACAGTGATGGGAAGAACAAAAGGAAGGGTGAATTTGATTTAAAACTTGAGACGTCATATTATTGGATGTAAGGTAAAAGATTGAATGCGTCTTTAAAAAGGTGAGTTTTTAAAATTTTTTTAAATGATGATGTCTTTTTCTTCTCTGATATACTGTGGTAAAAAATTCCACAGTTGAGGGGCCATAACCGAGAACATGTCATGTCTTCTGGTGCCTATGATTTTCAGGGAAGGAATGGAAAGAAGGTTATGGGAAGTCGAACGGAGAAGCCGAGAGGAATTATATGGTATTAGCATCCTGTATGCTTTTAACTTCGGCACACAGCTGCCCCTAAGCAATAGTTTAGCCGCAGTTTCATGAGACAGCCTCGGGGCCTTTGCAATGTGGGCTGGCCTACCAAAGGCCCCGAGGTTGTCTCATGAAACCGCGGCTAAACTACTGCTTAGGGACAGCTGTGTGCCGAAGTTAAAAGCACACAGAGCTGCCGCAAGCCTAAAGACTCTTGGGCCCGCTGAAGGAGGGCAAAGAGCAGCTATCCTGGAGGTCTCCCTTCCTCTCACCTTTGCAGGTCCCTTTTTTCCTTTTTTTTTTTTTTTTTTTTTTTTTCAAATGGCGACGGGCCCCGGCATCGACGTCAAGTAAGTTCCACTGTTACCTTGCAAGCAGTGCTGCTCGACCAAAGCTTCCCCTCTGACGTGAGCTTCCTGTTTCCGACTGGGCGCAACTCATGTCAGAGGGGAAACTTTGGCCGAGCAGCACTGCTTGCAAGGTAACAGTGGAACTTACTTGACGTCGATGCTGGGGCCCGTCGCCGTTTGCTATGGTTTTATATACACAATGCACTAAACCTGTAATATAAATATTAATTTTCTCGTCCCTATCTCTTTCATGTGGCAGCCTTTCTTTTCCGTCTCTCTCTCCCCCAGCCCCCTCACACACACTGAGCTTAATAACTAAAATTGTTTCTTGAAGTGGCCTTAGCACCGGCTCCCACAATTTCAGGATACTACAGTGTCCAACAGAGCCCCTTTCGCTGCCTAAGAAACAATTCTCCTTCCCAGTGTCCATCATTTCGTCTGCCCCTGCCATGTGTTAGTGCGCTTCTTTACTTGCACCGCAGCTTTTTGTCGGAGGGAGGAGAATGCATGGCCATCCGACAGTGCGTGCATTGGAGTCTGTGAGTGCTCGAGCAGCCCTAATACTGAGCAAACTTCTTAACTGTGTCCACAATGGGCTAATTTCATTGGGTTTAACATCCCTAATCATTTTGCAAAGTTCGCACTCTCGTGAGTACCCGAGGTCTGAGCAAAGCTCTGTTTTTTGCGTGTACTTCTGACACACAGAGCAGAGAGAGATACATTGGCCGCCGTCACCTCTGTAGTGTTTTTTTGAGCCATGGGGGCAGCTGAGGCAGTTTCTGTTCAACACGTCAGGTGCTGCTGTTAAACGGTATCACTAGGTGTAATTGTTTTTGGCCTACTCCCCCACTCTCAGGGGAAAGAAAGTGACCCACAAAGGTGAGGGGAAGGGGGACAGATGATGGAAGTGGGGAGAGAGAGAGAGAAGGGGGCAGATGATGGAAGTGAGGAGAAGGGAGAGAGAGCAGAAGGCAGATGGATGTCAGTTGAGAGGGGAGACAGATACTGAATGGAAGTGGGGAAAGAACACATACTGGATGGAAAGAGGAGATAAATAAAGGGCATATGCTGGATGGGGGAAGAAGATAGAGTTAGTAAGATAGTGGAGGGGGTGAAGGAAAGTGGTGACAAACTGTGGGTATACACAGTGAAAAGAGGGAAACAGGACTGAATAGTAAGAAAGAATTTAATTTAGACGGAGGCAAAAAATAGAGAAGGAAGACCAGAGAAGAAAAGGAAAGGGAAGAGGGAGGAGAGAACGATATCAGATCTGAGTGGAGGAAATGAGAAGAGAGAAATGCTAAAAACCACAGGGGGGAGGGAAGGAGAGATGGAAGGAGAGAGATGCCAGACCATGAGGGGAACAGAAGGAAGATGATGGATGCCAGATCAAATTGGGGGGGAGGGGGGGGGGGGCGGCGGAGGAGAGATGGCAGGGAAAGACAGACAATGGATGGAAGGGACAGACAATTGATGGAAGGAAGAGAATGACAAGAAGATGAGGAAAGCAGAAACCATATGACCAAGGTAGAAAAAAATTCTATATTTTTATTTTATTGCTTTAGGATAAAGTAGTATTGTTGCTGTTTTGATAAATGGTTAGAAATAGAAATGGTGGTCCTTTTATTGGTCTAATTTTAATACATTTTTGACTAACTTTCAGAAAACAGGTAAATAAATGGGGGCAGGGCTAGGGGGCCCAGTGTACTTTTGTGCCTAGAGGCCCTTGAAGAATTAATCCTGCCCTGCTAAAGAGAGGAAAGATTTGCTGGAGAGGAAAGGGAGAAGGGGTACTCCTGGACAAGGGAGGGGAAGGGGGTACTGCTAGACAGGGGAGAAGAAGGGAAGAGTGCTGCTGTTGGATAAGGGGAGGAGGAAAGGGAAAAGGGGTACTGCTGGACAGGGGAGGAGAAAAATAGGAAGGAAACAACTGGCAGGGAGATTAGAGGAGGGGAAGGAGTCAGGATGGAATAGAGAGATCAGATGAGGGAAAGGGGAAAGATAGAGGAATGAGAAAGTAGAGAGAGATTGATGCTGGGAAAGGGGTCAGATGAGAAATAAGGAGAGAGGGACAAAGATCCTAGATCTGGTGTAGGAGAGATAAAAATGAAGAGAGCAGAATGAATCATGTAAAAAGGAGAAAGGGGACACAGGATGGATGGAAAGGGGAGAGGGGCATAGAAAGAAGGTAGATACCATATGGAAGGGGGAGAGAGCAGACAGTGGATGGAAGGGGCAGATACTGGATTGAAGAGACAGAGGGCAGACACTGGATGGAAGAGAGTGAAAAGACAATGAAAGCAGAACCAGAGATGACAAAAGGTAGAAAAAAATAATTTTATTTCTATCTTGTAATTAGAATATATCAGATTTGAAATATGTATCCTGCTAGAGCTGATGTTAGACATAACTGGGGAGTGCAAAGCCCAGGCAGTGCTTCTTTAGCTTCCAGCTGGCTTAGGGCTCTCTCTGACCAGGGGGCAGTTGCCCTAGTTGCACTCCCCTAGCACCATTCCTGCCATGTGTGACTGTGGTATTCTGTTAGCATGATATTTGTGTAGCATTCTGTAATAATTTGGCTTATTCGGTTTTCTTGATAGTAGAGGGGAGACGGGGATTTTTTTGATCTTTGCCCTATATTATTTGTATTTGTTAAATACAGAATATTGTTTCTTTTTATACTTTAATAAAATATGTTCAATATAAAATCATAACTATTTGAGGTTTGTGCGGATGGGATCAGATGGTTTGCGGGACTGAGCTCGCGAGGATGGGGCGGGAATGGTTTTTAAAAAAAATTTCAGTCTTAGTAGTTTGCCGGTCCACAAAATAATTATTTTATTTCCGCCGGTCCAAAAAGGTTTAAGAACACTGTGTTAGTGGATGCTAACGCATTAGTGCATGTTAGGAACTCTAGCTACATGGGGCTCATTTTCAAAACAGAAAAAAATCCAAAAAGTGACATAGAATGGCTGATGCACATTTTCCTTGCCAAACTTTTCAAATGGCTATTTTTAAAACTCATGTTGTAGATCGGTAGTCTCAAACTCGCGGCCCACGGGCCACATGCGGCCCGCCAGGTACTATTTTGAGGTCCTTGGTATAATAAAGAATGATTCTTTATGGAAAACTTGTGCCTTAAGTGTCTGGTGGTCACTGTAAGCTCATGCAAGCCCTTTCCTTCATCTGTATGCAATTGTGAGGTGAAGTCCAATCGCGTGCAGATGCAGGAAAGCGCTTGGCGGTGAGGCGGTCAACTTTCCAGAACGTAAGGTAACCATTGGAGGCAGTGCAGTGAGAGCTGAAGGCGGTTGCGGAGGTGACCACCGGACACTTAAGGCACAAGTTATCCATAAAGAATAATTCTTTATAATACCGAGGGCCTCAAAATAGTTGGTCCAAAATCTTGTCTCTTGCAATTGATACTTTGATAGTTTTTCACTTTCTGCAAGTTGCACTGCTTTCAGCTGTGTATAGTTGAAATTATCAGAAGCAATTAAGGAAAGATTTATAAATTATATTACAACTACAATTAAGGAAAGATTTATAAATTATATTACAACTACCGTATTTTCACCCATATACCGCGTACCTGTGTAAAACGCGCACACAGGTATAGTGCGCGGGGAACAGAAATTTATGTTAAAAAATTTTACTATAGCGCGCACACGCGTATACCGCGCATGCCGCCCCGACTCTCCGTTCGCCGCCCCGACTCTCCGTTCGCCGCCCCGACTCTCCTCTCGCTGCCCCAACTCTCCGTTCGCCACCCCGACTCTCCTCTCGCCACCCCGACTCTCCTTTTGCCCGCCCCGACTCTCCTTTCCGAAGGACTGCTCGCACCCCCACCCGAAGGACCACTTGCACCCCCACCCCAAAGGATCGCTCGAACCCCCACCCAAAGGACCGCTCGCACCCCCACAGCCTCCCCCCCCTCCCCCTCCCGCATGGAGAAGCCTCTACTGTTGTTTCCGGATGCCAGTGAGCCCAGCTGCTTCCTCTGCTGGCAGTCCTGCCCCTTCTCTGAGCCCTGCGCTACACTGCTTCCTCTTCCGGCGGTCCCGCCCTTTCTCTGATGTCAGAGAAAGGGCGGGACCGCCGGAAAAGGAAGCAGCGCAGCGCAGGGCTCAGAGAAGGGGCAGGACCGCCGGCAGAGGAAGCAGCTGGGCTCACTGGCATCTGGAAACAACGGTAGGCAGCTTCTCTATGCGGGAGGGGGAGGGGGGAGGCTGTGGGGGTGCGAGCGGTCCTTCGGGTGGGGGTGTGCGCGGTCCTTCAGGGTGGGGGTGCGAGCAGTCCTTCGGGGTGATGAATCGGGCGTCGGGGGGGAACTATGTAAAAAAAAATTTGTACAACGCGCTCACGCGTATAACGCGCATGGTTATGCACGGTTTGTAAAATCGTGTATAACGCGCGTGTTATATGCGTGAAAATACGGTATATGACAACTTTGCATGAGGTAAAACTCATTATAGTTACTATAACGAGTTTTACCTCATGCAAAGTTGTAATTTCTTTAATAAGACGTTAACTATTTTTTTCTGCGGCCCTCCAAGTACCTATAAATCCAAAATGTGGCCCTGCAAAGGGTTTGAGTTTGAGACTGCTGTTGTAGATGAATTCCTATGCTGTTTGTCTGCAGTGCATCTAAATCTAACCCTTCAATGCGGCTCTACACCTACCTCATCTCACACATTCTCCCCCCCAATTTTGCCCTGTCTCATAACTGTCCATCTACCCCTATCCAAATCTAACTGATGTTACCTCGCTGTCCTTACAGCACCTTTTATTGTACACCGTCTTGAACTGAAAAGGTATGACGGGATATAAATAAAGCTATTATTATCTCTTGGGGGCATCTTAGAGATGTGGTTTGGTGGAACTAGGGCGGGCTTATGATTTGGATGTTTTCCTGCAATAACATTTAAAACATCCAGGGCACAGTTTGGATATTTGGGGCTACACCTGTTTTAACATTGAATAAGTGCCAAAAAGTTGTTCAAACTAATCAGATGACCATTGGAGGGACGAAGGTATGACCCTCCCCTCACACTCCGTCAGTGATCACTGGCCCCCTCCCACCTCGTAAAGATGTGAATGAAACAGGACATATCTGCCTGTATGATAGCTTTAGCTGGTATAACCAATCCTAGTAGAGCCGCAAGCAGGTTCCTGGAGTAGCTTGGTGGACGGTGTAGACAGCCATAGAAATGGCTCTAGTACTGAATATCCGGGATCACCACTCACCATGGTCTGAATATCGGGCTGTATGAGAATACACATCTTGACTCAGATGTGTGAATTTCCCTCTCCACATATTATCTAAAATCTGCCTGCACATTGTTTTGTAGTCTGGAGTCTTCCTTTGGGACATCAGTAAACATGGAATCAGTTTTTCTTAAGACACCGGGCTCACTGGACTCCACAGAGGATTGCTAAATTCTCACATAAAGTTTCTAATTTATGTTGGTCATGTGAGAAATCTGTGGGTACATTGCCTCATATGATATTTCAATGCTCTCAGATCAAGATTTATTGGGAAAGAGTTTGGAATACCATTTCCTCGATATTAATGATCCAAGAGCTGCTAAATCTTAAAATTATTGTTTTAGGACAACAGGGCCTCACGCAACCCCTTTCTGAGCCCAATGCTCGCTTGCTTAACATACTGTTGTTCTTAGCCATCAAAAACATTTTGCACTGTTGGAAGAATCTATCCAAGGTAGAGTTCATGGCATGGTGGAACACTGTATGTATTACTAACAAATATGAAGGTGTATTTGCAGGAAAACATCGTTCCACTAGCACATTCCTCAAAATATGGAGCCCAGTTCAAACTTATTGCACTTTAGACCATTGATAAACAGAATTTCATAATATATTGCTATTCTTAATTTATCTAGCTGATGATGCCTCTTGAAAGTTCCATTATATTTTAATATGATTGTTATGTATCATATGCCGACAATATATGGTGCTCCTTATTCATCTGATATTTACATTTTATGTAATTACTAGTCTTTAAGCCTGTTACATTAACGGGTGCTAGAGTAGATCTCTGTCTGTCTGGGTATTTTTTTCTTTGTCTCTCTCTCCTTGCACACTGCCTGTCAGTCATTTTTTCTGTCTGTGAATCTCCCTGTGTCCTTAGTGCCCTCAGTGCCTCCTTCCTATGTTCTTAGTGCCCCTTCCTATGTCCATAGTGCCCCAGTGCCCCTTTCTATATCCTTAGTACCCCCAGTGCCTCCTTCCCCCCTCCGATGCCAGCCTGCCTGCCTGCCTCCCATCTCCCTTCCATTGAAACCCCCCTGATGCCAGCCTGCCTGCCTCCCATCCCCCTGAGCAGCATGTTTCCATGGAAACCACCATCCCCAGATGCCAGCCTGCCATTGAAACCTCCCACTCCCCTCCGATGCCAGCCTGCCTGCCTGCCATTGATACCCCCCACCATCCTCTGATGCCAGCCTGCCTGCCTACCTCCCATTCCCCTTCCATTGAACCCCCCAATGCCAGCCTGCCTGCCTGCCTCCCATCCCCCTGAGCAGCATGTTTCCATGGAAACCCCCCACCCCCCGATGCCAGCCTGCCTGTCTGCCTTCCATTGAAACCCCCCACTCCCTCCGTTGCATGCATCCCCCTTCCATTGACCCCCCCCCGATGCCAGTCTGCCTACTTGCCCGCAGCATGTTTTCATGAAACCCCCCCACGTCATCAGGGATGCGGCAGAGGAAATTAGGCCAGTAGAAGACCCGAAGCAGCGTGTTTAGTGTGCCTGGGACACTGCTGGAGCTGCCAGATTTGTCAGCCTTCTAGTGATGGGCGGGTCGGCTGGAGGGTCAACGGGGGTTTCTGTTGAGCTGGGTAGGGTTGGTGGGGGGGGGGGAGTGGCGGCGTGTTAGTGGTGTGCCTAGGGTGGGGGGAGGGGGGAGGGGGGAGTCGCAGCTGTTACCTGGCCGATCCTTACATGCGCGCATGCGCACTCCTGCAGCCACAGACCTACAGATCATGGAAGCACGCAGTTAAGAGTACGCATGCGCAGCTAGGGTTTTATTATATAGGATATACCATATACATAATGACTTGTACATTTGATCTATTTCTTGTCTTATTTAATATCTGTATTTGTATTTATTGTTTTGTACATATGATTTGTTTCTTGTTTTATTTAATATTTGTACATTTATCTTATAAAATTAATAAAAATATTTTGAAAAAAAAAAGATTTCAAGTCTCAAAGCAGGTAGAGTCATCTGCAGTGATTGGGATTCTGCATGTTCTGCCTGAACTCTGACAGGGTCTCAAGAGCATTTCCACAGCCATCAGTCCTGAAATATTATACTCTTGCAGTGAGTATTACTATGCAGTATCCACAGGGAAAGGACTTCACCAACCCCTTTATTAATCCTTATTATTTTTCCTCAGTGACAACACAATGTCTTGATGACACTGGAGCCAAAAGGATGAGTCTGTGTTCCGTTGTAATGCTTTCAGAGCAGTTTTCATAAGTGAAAAGACAGGATAATAAAGAGAACAAGTTAAATAAATCCAACACTCTTCATCCAAATTGAATTCCAATTTATGTTACAATGCATTCCAGAAATGGTTCTGTACATCACTTTGGATGTTCCTATCACTGTTAGTGCTATCACTCCTTAAAAGTAGCCATGCATGGAGAATCAGACTATCTGCTCGTGGGGGAAATCTGTGCAAAGAAAAATCTGTGCACAATATTTTTAAATTTTGCAGTTTTTATTTGTTTAAATAACACAATAGGACCCATGTTTTTGAGTAATAATTAATGATTCAATACATGAAAATTTATTATTCAAAAATATGTAATTATACATATTTTATGTAAGTTTCCTCCATTGTAAGTCCTAGGGCTCCTTTTACTAAGGTGCGCTAGCGTTTTTAGTGCACACAGGAAATTACCACACGCTACACCGCGTGCTATGCTTCTAGAACTAACACCAGCTTAATGCTGGTGTTAAGGTCTCGCGCGCATGGCGATGTAGCATGCGCTATTCCATGTGTTAAAGCCCTAACGCAGCTTAGTAAAAGGAGCCCCTAGTCTCAATCCCCTGCTGTAACCTCTCTAGTTATCTTCCCATTTGTCTTGAACTAGAGAATGACACGGGACAAAGTTTGTCCCCGTCCCTGACCATTCCTAGCAAGCTCTGTCCCTGTCCCCATGGGTGCTGCCTCATCCTTGTCCCATCCCTGCAGGCTCCATCTCTGTCCCCATCCTGCTGAACACCACCAAGAGCAACTGTAACAATAAAGTGCAATTGTATTTATCACCTACTAGAGAATGACACGGTGACAAAATTCATCACCGTTCCCGTCCCCGCGGATAACCGCGGTAAACAATCTTCATGTCATTCTTTTAGGAGAGAGGGAAGAATCAGCGTATGAATGGCCACAACCACTAACCCTCAAGCTTTGCTTTGAAGAATGCTGGTGTAGAAAGACTGAGGCTGAAATTGACACTAAAAAATGACATGGGATTATTTCCCGCGGTTATTCGCGGGGACATGAACAGTGATGAATTTTGGGTGTCAGGTCAAAACCGCAGAAGACAAAGACGTGCGCCGACAACTGAGTGCAGCGCGGAGGCGCACACCGAAGAAAATAACTGTTTTTAGGGGCTCCGACAGGGTGGTGTGGGGGGAACCCCCCCACTTTACTTTATACAGATCGCGCCGCATTGTGGGGGCATTGTGGGAGGTTTGGGGGGTTGTAACCCCCCACATTTTTCTAAAAACTTCACTTTTTCCCTAAAAACAGGGAAAAGTTAAGTTTACAGTATAATGAGGGGGGTTACAACCCCCCAAACCACCCACAACGCCGCTGCGATCTGTATTAAGTAAAGTGGGGGGCTCCCCAACAAAAACCCCCTTCGGAGCCCCTAAAAACTGTCATTTTCTTCGGCGCGCGCCTCCATCTTGCGCTCAGTTGTTGGCGCGCACCTTTGTCTTCCGCGGTTTTGTCTATAAACTGAATTTTGTCACCGTGTCATTCTCTATCACCTACTTTAGAAGACCATTTCCAAAACCTTTAGACTGACCAATATTAAAAGATGAGTGCTTTTTTCAGCTCTCTTTGGCTTTGATATATTACACAAAGATCCTCATGAGTTTTGTTGGATAAGACAACTGACAATAAAAGGAGTGACAAAAAAGTGGGAATTTTTATAGACCAATGATAGAGATATGACTTACATTTGGAAACTATTTTCACTTATTGTTTTCCTTGAAGGTCTCTGAGGTCTTTTCTCTGATTAAAAAAAAAAAAAAGCAAACAGTTAACATACCAAGTTCAGTTCTTTATATCGGGCAATAATTTTGTTAGTATTCAGTGCTCATTAATCTCTCTCAGGTCAGTATAAGGATTAGCATTGTAGATAAGAGGGAAGAAGATGGAATGAAGCTGCAAATGTTTTCACAACGGAGGCGCTATACATATTAGAATGTGTAGACAAACCATAAATGAATATAAATGCTAGCTTAAATTCTCCCTAAGGTGCACAGAAGTCTTCGTCCTCTGTTTCTATCATTGGTGGTGATTCAGCAAACAAAGACAAGTTGTGCAGAACTCCCAAGGGATCTGCTTACTCCACACGGTGCCTCATAGGCAATTAATAAATAAACTGAATGCATGCGCTGTGGACCCTAAAGTTAAAAGCTGGTTAAGTGGAAGGAGACAAAGGGTATTGGTAAATGGAGTTTGCTCAGAGGAAAAGAATGTTGTTAGTGGAGTGCTACAGGGATCTGTCCTTGGGCTGACTCTATTTAATATCTTTGTGATTGATATTGTGGAAGGACTGTCTGGCAAAGTTGATCTTTTTGCAGATGCTATCAAGCTCTGTAATAGGGTAGAAGGGTATACTATAGAAGGCAAAGTACTTCTGTGTGTGGAAGAAGGACAGGACTTGGGAGTAACTTTGTCTGGTGATCTGAGGGTGGCAAAACAGGTAGAAAAGGCAACAGGCAAAGCCAGGAAGATGCTTGGGTGCATGAGAAGAATGGTCAGCAGGAAAAGGGAGGTGATAATACCATTGTATAAGTCTCCGTGAGGCCCCATTTGGAATACTGTGTACAAATTTGGAAACTTCACCAATAGGAGGAAATTTCCTCCTATTGGTGAAGTCTCCAATGGAAAAAGGATCCGAATGAAGAAAATAAGAAGAAACACAAGCACTGGCAAGCAGTGTTCCCTCTAAGCGGGCGGGTGTTGTGAGCAAACTTTTTTCACTGTGAGCTAAAAATATCGGGCGCCAGCAAGTTATGAGCCAAATAAATATGTTGCTTTCTACCACAGAACTTCCTTACGTTTGTATGGAATCTATCCCCTTTCAACTTTAGAGAGTGCCCTCTCGTTCTCCCTGCCTTAGCTACTAAGTCTATTCCCTTCAGTACCTTGAATGTTTCTATCATGTCCCCTCTCAATCTCCTCTGCTCAAGGGAGAAGAGGCCCAGTTTCTCTAATCTTTCGCTGTACGGCAACTCCTCCAGCCCCTTAACCATTTTAGTTGCTCTTCTCTGGATCCTTTCGAGTAGTACCGTGTCCTTCTTAAAGTACCAGTGCTGGACGCAGTACTCCAGGTGAGGGCGTACCATGGCCCGGTACAGCAGCATGATAACCTTCTCTGTCTCTTCAGTCCAGCATCTGCCCCTTCCATTCACTGTCTGTCTTTCCCTGCCATCTCTCCTCCTGCCCCCCCCCCACCCCCCAATTTGGTCTAGCATCCATCATCTTCCTTCTGTTCCCCTCATGGTCTGGCATCTCTATCCTTCCCTCCCCCCTGTGGTTTTTAGCATATCTCTCTTCTCATTTCCTCCACTCAGATCTGATCATTCTCTGCTCTCTCTTCCCTTTTCTTCTCTGGTCTTCCTTCTCTATTTTCTGCCTCCATCTAAATTAAATTCTTTCTTACTATTTAGTCCCGTTTCCCTCTTTTCACTGTGTCTACACACAGCTTGTCACCCCTTTCCCTCACCCCTCCATTATCTTACTATTTTCTTCCCCCTTTATTTATCTCCTCCTTCCATCCAGTATGTGTTCTTTCCCCACTTCCATTCAGCATCTGCTCTCCCTTCTCAACTGACATCCATCTGCCTTCTGCTCTCTCTCCCTTCTTCTCACTTCCATCATCTGTCCCCTTCTCTCTCTCTCTCATCTCCTCCATTCCATCATCTGCCCCTTCTCTCTCTCTCTCTCTCTCCCCCCCCCAACTTCCATCATCTGCCCCCCTTCCCCTCACCTTTGTGGGTCACTTTCTTTCCCCTGAGGGTGGCTCATGTCACAGGGGAAGCTTTGGCCGAGCAGAACCGCTTGATTGACAGTGGAACTTACTTGATTGATGTCGATGCTGGGGCCCGTTGCCGTTTGAAGGAAAAAAAAAAGGTGGAAAAAAGGAACCTGTAAAGGCGAGAGGAAGGGAAACCTCCAGGACAGCTGCTTTTTGCCCTCCTTCAGCGGCCCAAGAGTTCAGACCAGCAGCGGCAGCTCTGTATGCTTTTAACTTCGGCACAGAGCTGCCCCTAATCAATAGTTTAGCGCGGTTTCATGAGGCAGCCTCGGGGCCTTTGATAGCCGGCCCGCTTCGATGATGCGATGTGGGCCGGCCTAGCAAAGGCCCCGAGGCTGCCTTATGAAACCGCGCTAAACTATTGATTAGGGGCAGCTCTGTGCCGAAGTTAAAAGCATACACAGCTGCCGCTGCTGGTCTGGAGGTGCGGAGACAAGGCAGGAGGCAAACGCGGTGGAAGGCAGGAGTCCCGGCGAAGGCAGGAGACCCGGCACAGCGACTGCAACAGGAAGTTGCAAGTCAGCTGACGCCGGCCTTTCGTTGCGGCGGGGACCGAATCCTTCGCGGACCGGCAAGATTTTGTTTGCGGACCGGCGGTTGAAGAACTGTGCTCTACACTGTGTGCGCTGTGACGAGAAACTTGTGCGCCGCGAGGTAATATTTTGTGCGCCAACGCACCCCAGCGCAGCTTAGCGGGAACACTAGATGCAAAGCATTGATAAAGACAGCTAAGAAAGAATATGAAGAGAAACTTGCAAAAGAGGTAAAAACTTATAGCAAGTTTTTTAGGTACATCAGAAGCAGAAAACCTGTGAGAGAATCTTTGGGACCGTTGGATGATCAAGGAGCAAAAGGGGCACTCAGGGAGGATAAGGACATAGTGGAAAGACTGAATGAATTCTTTGCTTCAGTTTTTACGGAAGAAGATGTAAGAGATCTAACTGAACCGGAAATGGTTTTCAAGAATGATGTTGCAGAGGAACTGAAAGAAATCTCGGTGAATCTGGAAAATGTACTAAGCCAAATCGACAAGTTAAAAAGAGATAAATCGCCAGGACCGGATGGCATACATCCCAGGGTACTAAAAGAACTCAAACATGAAATTGCTGACCTGCTGTTAGTGATCTGTAACCTGAAGATTGGAGGGTAGCCAATGTTACGCCGATTTTTAAAAAGGACTCCGGGGAAGATCTGGGAAATTACAGACCAGTAAGCCTCACTTCAGTGCCGGGCAAAATGGTAGGAACAATTATAAAAAATAAAATAGTGGAATACTTAGACAAACATGATTTAATGAGACGGAGTCAGCATGGGTTCAGCCAAGGGAGATCTTGCCTCACAAATTTGCTTGACTTCTTTGAAGTTGTGAATAAACATGTGGATAAAGGTGAGCTGGTTGATATAGTGTATCTAGATTTTCAGAAAGCTTTTGATAAAGTTCCTCACGAGAGGCTCCTGAGAAAATGAAGATGTGATGTGAGAATGTGAGATGTGAGAATGAATCTGCTCCAATAACTTTCATAAAGTGGAGAAAAAAGTAGAGAGTAGTGGGTTGTTTACCTATTTATATTGAGTTAGTTCCTACTCTTGCCTTGGTTTGATTTTTCTGTTACTTATACATCCTCCATCCTATGCATAAATAAATCCAGCAAATCACACCTTCCGCTACAGACTGAACCTGTAAAACATCAATAATTGAGATATATTTTATTAAACACCTAGTCCACACTCTTGTGTAAATAACAAGGTCTTAAGTTGCTTCTTAAAGGCAAATGTATCAACTTTAAGTATCCAGGGAGATGACTCCATCTATCTGGACCTGTAATCGTAAAATAATTCTTTCTCGTCAGCATCTTAATTACAATGGATTTAACTAATCTTTTGTTGTGAAATTACGAAATGTCTGTGCAAAAGTTTTCTACTGAACTCATTACATTACAAACTTAAATGTAGAATATCATGACTGCAAAAAAACACAAGCAGAAGGATAAGGGTCCTCCATGAAGAAAGTACCAAAGACAACAATAGAGTAGACTGCAACACAGTGGGCACTGATGTTATTAATAGAGATGAGCTTTATTATAACATAAATGTCTCAAAAGAGAAAGATGATCTTATTGTCAAAGTATCATTCTTCCCTACTATATATACATGTAACCTAAGATAAACAAGTCTTTAACAGATCCTCCAGGAAGACCAATACTTTCTGGGAATGGTTCAATCCTAGAACCTCTGTTGAAGTTTGTTGATTTTATTTTTCTTAAGCCTTTTGTTCCACTGATATAATCCTATGTTTGTGATTCAACACATGTGATCAGTTTAAATGATGAATATGATGGCGATTTAGAAGATATTCTTCTACTCACATTTGACATTGAATCGTTGTAGACTAATATCCCGCAAATTGAAGGATTATTGATCTTAGAAAATACATTAATAATGAGACAAACTTACTATAGAGTACTCAATCATTTTATTGTTACATTGCCAACTTTAGCATTAACTCAAAATTATTTTTGTTTCAAGGGCAATTTTTCCAGCACATCAAGGACACTGCCAGGGGCTCATCCATGGCTCCTGACTTAGCTAACCTTGATGTCGCTAACTTTGAAGAACTTTATATTAAAGATAGTTTAATGTGAAAACTAAAATCTATAAATTATATATAGATGATATTTTCATACTTTGGAACGGAACCCCAACTGAATTCAATTTTTTTGCTTGGATAAATACTAGGGACAATAATCTTAAACTTAAAATGCAATATGATCCCACTGAGATTTCTTTTCTTGACATTTCAATCATGAAAAATAATTATAGTTTCACCGTGTCGATTTAAAGAAAACCAACTAATAGGAATTCTTACTTGCATTTCACTAGCTTCCATAATCAAAACCTTATTTTAAAAAATCTACCATTTAGTCAATTCCTATGACTTAGGAGACTGTGTACTGATTTTGATGACTTTGAATTACAAGTTAGAAATACTGTATTGTTTCACAACCCTGAGGGGTTATCCCAGAAAGTGTGTTACTGATAGCCTGCAGAAAGCACGGTCTGCTAGTAAAGACCTTCTTTCAGAAAAACAAGAAAAAGTTAAACCTGATGTCATTTGCACACATAAGATTCTTTCATTATGCTCATGGCATTCAGAAAGCACTGGAAAATGTTATCATCTCATACTTGTTTCAGCAATACAAAACCGTAATAGGAATCAGTTTTGCCATATCCACATGCTCCATTAGTTCAACATCAAGGTCATTTTACGTGTGGGTCTTGCTCGATATGTAAGCATTGTATTGTTATTTCAACATACATATACGCTGCAACCAAGCGTGAATATAAACGGCATCATTTCTCTAACTTCAATTCATCCCAAGTTATAAATAATCATTAG
Source organism: Geotrypetes seraphini (assembly GCF_902459505.1). Classification (NCBI taxonomy): domain Eukaryota; kingdom Metazoa; phylum Chordata; class Amphibia; order Gymnophiona; family Dermophiidae; genus Geotrypetes; species Geotrypetes seraphini. The sequence goes on along the minus strand of NC_047094.1, from coordinate 90,760,488 downwards.
GTGCCCATATAATTTGTTATGTGTAGGTAAAACCAAACACAGTATTAAGACCAGAATTATTGAGTCTAGGAGCTTTATTATTCAACATGTACAAACTGCACCTAGTGTAGAACATTGGCACTCCGCTAACCTCAGTTCTTCTGATTTTATATTTTTTGTTATAAAAAAAAGGAGATAAGAGATGTTGATCTGATGTTGTTAAGAGAAGAACACATTATATCTATGAACTTAATACTGTCATACCAGATGGTTTATATTCAGAATTAGATTTAAGACCTTTTTAATTTGAAATGTTCTTTTTTTTCCAGTATTTCCAATTTTCCAGATATCAGTGTTAATGTAATGCACTGTCCATCAGCTCGGTTTTTCTACTCCCCTTCTTTCATCTTCCCCTTCTGCCTTCCCTCCTCCCTATCCCCCTTTCCCCTACAACCCCCACACCCCGCCCCTTTGTCTCGCCTTTTCACCTTCCCCCGTTTTCTCTATTCCTTACCTGCTCTTTTTTTATAGGACACACACTTGTTTTCATTATTTTTCTTAAATTTCACATTAATTTTTTATCACATTTTTCTGTTGCACACATACCATAGTCTTTTCATGTTGCTGCCTTTGCATTGTCACCACTTACACTGGATATTGAATAGACTCCAAATTCAAGCGGGCATCATGGTTGCGTTCATCTGTCACCTCACATATTTTTATAAATCACATTTTAGACAATGATTCTTTTATTCCACTCACACTTACTCATACACTGCGCAGTGTCCTCCCATTGGCAGTCCATTTCTCTATGCAATGTCAATTTGCATTTTTTATATATTGCCTCTCATGTACTATGTTATAGATAACATTTTCCTTTCTATCATTAATTGTGACATTTTGTCATATGCTGTATAGCGTTTTTTTTTGTTTTCTTCATTTTCAGGTTATTTTATTATATAACTAGTCTTGAAGCCCGTTACATTAACGGGTGCTAGAATATATGTCTGTCTGTCTTTCTTTCTCCCTCCCACTGTCTCTCTCTCTCTCTCTCCCTGGCCCCCTTTCTCTGTCTTTCTGTCCCTCTCCCTGCCCCTGTGTTTTTCTTCCTTTCTCTCTCCCTCCTGCTGTCTGTCTGTCATTTTTTCCCTGCATTTCCCCGTGCAGCAGCAACAGCATTTCCCTCACTCCCCCTTCCCTTCCCCTCCAGGTCCCTGTGTAGCAGTAGCAGCATTTTCCCCCACCCCCTTCCCCACTCTTACCACGATGTGGCCTGCTCCTTTTGGCCCCTCCCCCTTCCCTTCCCACGGTCTAGCCTGCTCCAAGGGCCCCCCTTCCCTTATTGCATTCCTCATAGGCAGGCCCAGCTTCTCCCTGCACGTTACCTTTTTTTAAAAATTGTGTTGCCCTCCCTCGCGTGGCTGCCTGCCTGCTTGGTCCCATTGAGTGGCTCGCGGCTGTAGTCTTTGTTGTCGGCGCTTCCCTGCCCGCCCCGCAGTCTGGCCTGCTCCATGCAAATTTTTTTTTTTAAAGTTTTAAAGTTGTTACGGCGGCTCCTCTCAATCCTCGCCAGCGTCGGAAGCCTTCTCCGACGCTGGTGCGGCTGGTGAGAGGAGCCAACACCGCGATCTTTTGGAGAGCAGGGAGTCCAGCGCTGGCGGCCAGTCCTGCTGGCTAGTGTTAAGTAGATGCTGTAAGGCTGGGGACTCGCGCATGCGCACTCCTGCAGCCACAGACCTGCATCTCACAGATCAGAGATCACGGAAGCACACAGGTATGAGTGCGCATGCGCGGCTAGGGTTTTATTATATAGGATGTTTCTGTCTCTGACAGTTCATTTTATATCTTTACACTTTAGACACCGGATATTAGTTAATAGATTTTTTTTCTCTTCATATCTATTATACTCAGTAAGGCACTATGGGGTCCTGTTATTAAGGCGCACTAACTGATTGAGCGTGTGCTAACCAATTTAGCACGCATTAAAGATTAGCGTGCACTAAATGTTAAGGCACCCATAGAATATAATGGATGCCTTAGCATTTAGTGCGTGCTAATCTCTAGTGCAGGGGTGTCAAAGTCGATCCTCGAGGGCCGCAATCCAGTCGGGTTTTCAAGATTTCCCCAATGAATATGCATGAGATCTATGTGCATGCACTGCTTTCAATGCATATTCATTGGGGAAATCCTGAAAACCCGACTGAATTGCGGCCCTCGAGGACCGACTTTGACACCTGTGCTCTAGTGCGTGCTAAATCAGTTAGCACGCCTTAATAAAAGGACCCCTATGTTGTGCCTTTTTTGGCAGCTTTTTATAATGCAACACTTACTGTTTTATTTGGGTGCATACTATGTAGTATACCATCACTGGCATGTCATTCTGTGTTCACTTTTTAGCATATTCAGTAGTGTACTTTGTAGTGTACGCCCCCTCTTTTTTATAGTGGGCTAGGCAGCTGCCTAGCCCCTGCCCAGGATAGTAGGATGAAGGGGACACAAACAATTTATTTGTTGAGAACCAAGCTGGGATCAAGATTAATTTGAGAGGCCAGGCAAGCTGAGCATCAGACTGTTGACTCATTGGAAATAAAGTTGTCCACGTCAGGCTTTATCTTGAACCAAACACAACTTTACTGTGGCTTTCAATTGATGAAGCAACTCCAAAATATTTCAGTTCTTATGGAAACTGTTTACACTAGTTCTCCTTCTCACCAGCATATAAAAATACAGACAAACCTCGGTTTACGAGTAACCTGGTTTGCAAGTGTTTTGCAAGACGAGCAAAATATTCTCGCAAAACGTGTCTCGCAAACCGAGTGTTGACTCGATTTGCGAGCACCCCCCGATAACCGGCATCACTCCCCCCCCCACTCGCAAAAGGCCCCCTCCCGCTTGAATCGGCACCCCCCCCCCCGCGAGAACAGGAACCCCCCGCCCGACCAACTTTAACTCACCCCCCCCTTTGGCACCGGCATGCAGCCCACAAGTGCCGGTGCCGCTTGAAGATCTTCTTCCCAGTCTCTGCCGGCTTTGAGCATGCATCTGCGCATGCTCAAGCCCTTCTAATTCTCCCTCTCGCTGAGAATCTCGGTGAGAGGGAAAATTAGAAGGGCTTGAGCATGCGCAGATGCATGCTCAAAGCCGGCAGAGACTGGGAAGAAGAAGATCTTCAAGCGGCACCGGCACTTGTGGGCTGCGTGCCGGTGCCAAAGGGGGGGTGAGTTAAAGTTGGTCGGGCGGGGGGTTCCTGTTCTCACGGGGGGGTGCCGATTCGAGCGGGGGGGGCCTTTGCGAGCGGGGGGGAGCGGTTCTCGTGCCGGTGCCAGACGGGGGGGTGAGTTAAAGTTGGTCGGGCGGGGGGTGCCTGTTCTCACGGGAGGTGCCGGATCACGCGGGGGGGGGGGGGCTTTGCGAGTGGGGGGTATGGGAGCAGCGCCCTGGCCTCGGGGGGGAGTGGGGGGGTGGGAACGTATCAAAGCGAGTTTCCATTATTTCCTATGGGGAAACTCGCTTTGATAAACGAGCATTTTGGATTACGAGCATGCTCCTGGAACGGATTATGCTCATATTCCAAGGTACCACTGTACTTTTAAAAATATGTTATAAGGCTGTTTCTCTAGTTACAGACGTTGCAGTTTTGTATTGTAGTACTTTGATGGAAAAACAAAGAGTCAGCAATGATGTTAACTTCCAATAGTCAGATGTAAAGAATCTACTATCTGTATAACTTTGCTGGAATAGTAAAAGGAATTCCTCCTCTGCGTTAGATATATCCAGCTCTTTAGATGAAAAAGGGCTGAAGCCTGAGGGAAGAGTGTGGTGCAGTGGTTAAATCTTAAGCCTCAGCACTCTGAGGTTGTGGGTTCAAATCCATACTGCACCTTGTGATCCTGGGCAGTCATAGGAGAACTCCCATAGCATCTTAACAAAGAAATCGCCAATATTAAGATGCAGTCCAGGGGGATATCCTGAATCAATACATCATGCTCCATCCCTAGCAGAATACAAATCCAAGTTAATGTCCACTTTTTTGAAACTGCTTTCAACTCAACTCCCACTCACTGCTGTCAGATATCTATTCCCACTGTATCATTTCCTCTACCCTAATCTCTCCAACCCTGAGATGTCCTGTTTGTCAAATTAGATTGTAAGCTCTTCAGAGCAGGGACTGTCTATTGTATGTTAAATGTACAGTGTTGCGTACGCCTTGCAGCGCTATAGAAATTATAAATAGTACTAGTAGTAATCCAGTTGGTGAGAGGTCTTGTGTGTGTTCTCAGTGCAAAGAGTTCCTAGCACTCAGGGAATAGGTCCGATCTCTTGAGGCTAGTGTAGCAGACTTGGAGGCGCTGAGGGAGACAGAAAGGTACATAGAGGAGATCTACAGGGATGTTGTAGAAAAGCCTCACCTCCAGTCTGGCAGCCTCTGTGCTGCCTTGGAGCAGGGAGGTCTTCACCCTATTGAAGTAGGAGGCAATCCTGTAGCCAGGACCTGCCCACCAGGAGATGCAAAGTGGACAGTGCTGGAGAGGATCCTGCTGTCTTGGTACATGTGGGTATCAATGACATATGGAAATGCAGTAGGGAGATTCTGGAAGCCAAATATAGGCTCTTAGGTATGAAAATAAAATCCAGAACCTCCAGGGTAGCATTTTCAGATATGCTCCCTGTTCCACACGCAGGACCCAAGAGACAGGCAGAGCTCTGGTGTCTCAATGCGTGGATGAGGTGATGGTGCAGGGAGGAGGGTTTTAGACCATGGACAACAAAGAAATGTATATTGCATGCCTACTTTATATGCAAATCTCACTCATGCATATTCATTAGGGATATTTTGAAAATCTGACTGACTGGGGGTTTAAAAACACTGGTCTAATTTATTACAAAACTACAGTGTGTCATCTATTTTTGAATTTTTATGTATTATTATTATATTGTGTAATGTTCTTATTTTTTGTACTTAATTCTGACTCTTGAGGAAGGCCTTTTGGCCGAAACACAATTCATGTCAAGTCTCAGTTTTTTGTGTTATAATAAAGCATGTCCTTTTGAGCAAGATCAGTGCCCACTGTGTTGGCATCTACTTCATTGTTGTCTTTGGAATATCATGATTGAAAATAGATGGTAGGCCATTCTATTCCGAGTAGACTACAGCGATAGAATGTTATCTGCCTCCTACTTGTGGTGCTTGGTAGATCTGTGGTATGCAGTATAGGGGCTCATATTCATAAGAACATAAGAACTGCCATCTCCGGATCAGACCTTAGGTCCATCAAGTCCGGCGATCCGCTCACGCAGGGGCCCAGTCAGGTGTAACCTGGTGAAAACTTAGTCACTCGTATCCTTCTATGCATCTTTCGAGGAGATGTGCATCTAACTTGCCCTTAAATCCTAGAACGGTGGGTTTCTCATCAACCTCCACCGGGAGAGCGTTCCAGGTGTCCACCACCCGCTATGTGAAGCAGAACTTCCTGGCATTTGTCCTGGGCTTGTCCCCCCTCAGCTTCAGTCCATGACCTCTTGTCCTGGTCACATTTGACATTGTAAATAACTTTTTATCCTGCTCTATCTTGTCAATTTCTTTTATTATTTTAAAAGTCTCAATCAGATCTCCTCGCAGTCTCCTCTTCTCAAGGGAGAATAGTCCCAGTTTTTTAAGTCGTTATTTGTAGTTCAAGTTCTCCATACCTTTAACTAGCTTCGTTGCTCGCCTCTGCACTTAAATACACAAAGTACCATAGAAACCTATGCACTTTGGGGGAAATTCTATAAGAGGCATCTAAAGATAATTGAGTGATAGGTACCTATCTTCTTAGGCGCAATTCTACAAAAGATAAGTGCCTATTGCTTGGTGCCTAGCTGTACCAGACTCCAAAGTAGGCATGTTTAGCGGAGGAGAAGGACTTAGATGCTGCTAGGCACAACTCTCTAAAGGACTTAGGTGCGTATAATGTAGGCCTTTAAAGCCCTGGCCTACATTATAGGTGCCTAAGTTTTAAGTTAGGTGCAATTCTGTAATAGGTGCCTAAGTGTGAATGACAAGAGATAGGCACCTCCATTTTAGGCGCCTATCTTTTTAGACGCCATTTACAGAATTTCCCCTTTGTGTGTCTAAGACTAAAATGGCTAGGGCTCTTCAGCTTGGAAAAGAGACGGCTGAGGGGAGATATGATTGAAGTCTAAAAAATCCTGAGTGGAGTAGAACGGGTACAAATGGATCAATTTTTCTCTCTGTCAAAAATTACAAAGATTAGGGGACACTCGATGAAATTACAGGGAAATACTTTTAAAACCAATTGGAGGAAATTTTTTTTCACTCAGAGAATAGTTAAGCTCTGGAATGCATTGCCAGAGGATGTGGTAAGAGCATTTAGCATAGCTGGTTTTAAGAAAGGTTTAGAAACACAGAAATAGATGGCAGATAAGGGCCACGGCCCATTTAGTCTGCCCACCCCAATGACCCTCCCCTACCTTTCTCTGTGAATAGATCCCACATGTCTATCCCATTTGGCCTGAAGGAAAAGTTCATAGTCTGTTATTGAGAAAGACAAAGGGGAAGCCACTGCTTGCTCTGTATTAATAACATGGAATGTTGCTACACTTTGGGTTTTGGCCAGGTACTAGTGACCTGGATTGGCCACCGTGAGAACAGGCTACTGGGCTTGATGGATCATTGTGCTGACCCAGTAAGGCAATTTTTATGTTCATATGAGACCCATAACCCCCAGGTTCACATCCGTGTGCATCGTAAAAGTTTTACCCATGATAATGAAAAGCTTCATTTGATTTCCAGACATTTGGAAGTGTTAGTGATGCTTGAATTTTCTACTGATAATATTATGAATGTGCACAGCCGCGGATTAGTTTCCAATGCTTTTATCCTCCCTTGTGGGTATCTTGAGGCAGATGTTTTCTGAGCTGGAATGTGAGCTACAGTCCGCTCATTACGGTATTGCCGTTTATCTGAGCTGTGTCTGTAATCATACAGGTGTTAATAACAGCTTCAAGGATCCAGCAGGTTTCATGCTGTTGCAAATGCACAATGTTCTGCCCAGCCTAACTGGAGTAATTTGTGTCACTGTCCTGCAAATCAAAAGTACTGTAGGGAGGCAGAAAGTGGCTGATGTGAGGAGAACAAAGTCCTCAGCCTTGGTTTTTCACCCGATGGACCACATGCAGCTATGGCTATTTCACTGGTTCTGCTTGAGTGAAATGTCAATTAAAGTAAAAATCACGAGTTTCTGCACATGCTAAGGAGTCCGCAAACTTGGAAAGGCCACAGTGAATAGCTATGAAGGAGACTGTATGAGTCAGGTATCAGAAGTGATTAAAAAGATTCAGTCTTCCTACTATATACTGTACATGTGAATTTCTAAAGAAGAAATGCACGTGATCCCCAAGGCTTCTGTACAATATTCTCTTTAGATATGTTACCTAGTGATCCAGTAGCAGGTATCGCAGTCCTGCAAAGACTCCTTATCTACCAGATAACAGTAGCAACTCTCTGAAAGGCTTTTTGTTCTGCAGCAGACCTGCTATAAAATGTGATAGAAAGATTTGAACAGCTCTTGAAATGTGGATACCATTAATATTTTATTTATTTATTTATTCAATTTTCTATACCATTCTCCCAGGAGAGCTCAGGACAGTTTACATGAGATTATTCAGGTACTCAAGCATTTTCCCTGTCTGTCCTGGTGGGCTCACAATCTATCTAATGTACCTGGGGCAATGGGGGGATTAATAATAATAATAACAGTTTATATACCGCAATACCGTGAAGTTCTATGCGGTTTACAAAAGATTAAGCAAGGTACAAATTGATTGAACTTAAAAGGGGAGGAAGAAAGAGAGTTGGTGGGACAGGAAATCCATTTTTGAGGATAGAGAGATTAATAGGGTATGGTGATCAAAGGGCATGGTGATTAAAGGGCAAATTCTATAAGAAGCGCCCAAAAGGTAGGCGCCTACTTAGGCACTGTTCAGCATGATTCAAGTACAGTTGGGTGCTGTTTAATGAATCACGCTGAGCGGAACCTATTTTGGAGACGCCCAAGAAATAGGCCAGCTCTAGGCACAACTAAAAGTGAGGCGCCTAACTGAGCGCTTAAGCACGCTTAAGAGCAGCGATTCTGCAACAAGGCGCCTAATATGTAGCCACGCCCATGCCTAACATGCATAGCACCTATTTTTTTGAAGGCCGCCTAAATTTTTAGAGGCGCCTTGTTACAGAATCGCCCTTTTTTGATAGGCGCCTACATTTCAATCAGTGCTGATGAAAAAACTTAATTGAGCTTGTTATTCAATTTAGGTAGGCACCTATCTAGTTGGGCGCCTCCGAAATAGGTGCCTAACTTTAGGTACAGATTACAGAATTTGGGCCTAAGTGACTTGCCCAGGGTCACAAGGAGCAGCTTGAGTTTGAGCCCACAACCCCAGGGTGCTTAGGCTGTAGCTTTAACCACTGTGCCACACTCTCCCCTTCTAGGGTAATTTTGTGTGTGGCTAGGGTTACCAGACATCTGGATTTCCCCGGATATGTTCTCCTATTGAGGACATATCTGAGGACACCTTTTCAAAACCCAGCACTTTGTCCGTGTTTTGAAAAGCTTCTATTAAATCGCCGTCGGGCAGGAAGGCATCCGCAAATGAGAGCAGGCAGCAGGGGTGGAGCTAGGGTGGGATTGAGGCAGGATGGGGGCGGGGATGGGTAGAACTGGGTGGGCCTGGGGGCGGGTCCAAATGGAAAATCTGGTAACCCTACCTTTGGCTCAATCCTGTGAAATTCCTGAGCTCTATCAATGACCTAGCATTCAGGGATATTCAACTTAGTTTTTCATGCTACTCAAAAGATCTTCAAACTAGACCCAGGAGTAGCCCAAGGGTATCTGACATCCTAGGTGAACCTTTAGATATTTTGCTCCCCCAACCCCCACCTACCACCAACCTAGGGTAATAGCTCAAGGCCCACCCTCATCACATCTCCCCTTGCCTTCCATAGTCTAACAACTCCCCTTCTCCTCCCCTCCTTGGTGTCCAACATCTTTTTCCTTCCCTCCCCCCCATGTTCAGCATTTCTCTTCTTTCCTATTCCCTCCATTGGGTTCAGGATCCTTTGCATTTCCTGTGTCGAACTTCTCTTGCCTTCCCTATCCACCCCCTCCCCATGATGTCTAGTATTTTCTCCTCCTTCCTCCAAGGTATTCAGCAGCTTCCCTTCCTTTTCTTACCTCCATGGCAGCTGCCCCAAAATTTCAGTCACCTTGCAGTCACATCATTGGTCATGTCCACTGGTCTCCTTATCTCAAAAAAGATATAGCGGCCCTAGAAAAGGTCCAAAGAAGAGGAACCAAGATGATAAAGAGGATGGAACTCCTCTCGTATGAAGAAAGACTAAAAAGGTGAAGGATCTTCAGCACTGAAAATAGATGGCTGAGGGGAGATATGATTGAAGTCTACAAAATCTTGAGTGGTGTAGAACAGGAACAAGTGGATCAATTTTTTACTGCATCAAGATTTACAAAGAGTAGGGGACACTCGAAGTTGCAAAGTAATATTTTTAAAACCAACAGGAGGTTTTCACTCAGAGAATAGTTAAGCTCTGGAATGCATTGCCAGAGAATGTGGTAAGAGGAGTTAATGTAGCTGGTTTTAAAAAAAGGTTTGGACAAGTTCCTGGAGGAAAAGTCCATAGTTTACTGTTGAGATAGACATGGGACGGTAGCATGGAATGCTGCTACTATTTGGGTTTTTGCCAGGTACTTGTGATTTGTATTGGCCTCCGCAAAGATGGGAAATTGGGCTAGATGGACCATTGGTCTAGTCCAGTATGGCTATTCTTAACATGGGGCCTTGAGCTTCTATGCTTGCTCAAGGCCCAATGGGTCCCACCCCTTTTGAAACAGAAAATTCAGAAATCAATGACATGCATTGAAATGAAACTGAGACTTAAAAAAAATAAAAATAAAAATAACCTTACTAATCTGGCTTCCTGTCCCTTTTAAAGTCGAGGAATGATTTTTGAATGCCAGCTCTACCATGCCATGCTCAGGCACAAGCCGAGGTTAGTGAGCCAAACAGTGATGATTTTCTGCTGTGTCATGCCTGGTCACCAATCCAGAGTCGTTTCTCCATGAATTTGTTTCTTTTTCTCACTGCAGCTGGAGTGGAAGACCTTCAGGTTTTAGAAAGTTATCACTGGTCCTTAGACCATTCCAGGGCCAGAACATTTGTCCATTAGTACCCAGTGACCAGGCCTCCGACCAGTACATGGTTTGTTGAGACACGAAAGTCAGGAACCATAATTGTTTTCAAGGACAGAAGTTATTTGCCAAAGAAAATGTTCTTTTGGGTCTGAAGCTAGGAAATTAATTGCATGTCAAAAAGTATTTTGTACATTCAATTATGAAACATGAATGAAGCAGGGAAATGAATAGGATCATTTCTCACTGAAAACCAATTTGTACTATAATAAGATGGATGCCTGCTAAGGTTGTCATTTCATCACGCTTCTGATATTCTAGCTGGCTGCTTCCTTCTAGACTCATTGGTGGGGAAAAAATTTACAGGGGTACTGGATTTCTCACAAAAGAAGGAACCTTTGCAGAATGTCTGCCCTGCAGAACACAAATGAAGATAAATGGATTTTAGACCTTTATTTTTAGGTTTTGCTGTGCTATATGTAAAGCCTGCTTTCTGCGATATGCTCGACATTTAAAAACAATTGAGCTGCTTGGTTTTAGCCACAATTCCTTAGTAAGCATATATTTCATCTTTATGATCCTTAAAATATTTTGTTTTATTCTGGTGTAAAAATGTTATTTATTGTGGTTTAGGAAGTGCTGGATTATCTCCCAGAGGAGAATGTTTATTCAGTTAGCAATGAAGACTCTAATAGTGTTTTATTGCAGAATGAACGGCCCAAGCTTAACTTTCCTGCACTGTTACCGCAAGTGCTTTTGCAAACTTATCCAAGAACTTAGCAAACACTGGAGCATCTCAGCAGACCACAAGCAGAGGCAGCTGGGCTAGACATTACCAAAGCACCTGCACTGCTCTTAAGGGGTGTGTAAGGGAGTAGTAGAATAACCCTAGTCCCCTTTAAGTACACCTGCATTTCTCAAAATCCAGCACATCTGATTCAGAGATTTGTCACTTCCCAGTTCTTCATAACTCTGGCAACTATGCCGCCTCACACTTCTGCTGACCTCAAATGACCTCAGACATCCATAAGAACATAAAAATAGCCTTACTGGGTCAGATCTAGCCAAGTAGCTCGTCCTCAAGGTGGCCAAAACCCAAAGAGTAGCAACAGTCCATGCTACTGATCCAGGATAAGCAGTGGCTTCCCCCATGTCTTTCTCAATAACAGACTATGCACTTTTCCTCCAGGAACTTGTCCAAACCTTTCTTAAAACCAGGTACGCTCTCCACTCTTACCACAACCTCTGGCAATGCGTTCCAGAGCTTAACTATTCTCTGAGTGAAAAAATCTTTCCTCTTATTGGTTTTAAAAGTATTTCCCTGTAACTTCATCAAGTCTTTGTCATTTTTGACGGAATAAAAATGTGATCCACATGTACCTGTTCTACCTCCCTCAGGATTTTGTAGACTTCAATCATATCTCCTCTCAGCTGTCTCTTTTCCAAACTGAAGAGCCCTAACTGTTTGTTTTTTTTTTTTAAGTTCAATAAGTTTTATTTGGTTTTCAAAGAAAGTACAAAGAGTACAACAAGATAGAAACTAATACAAAAGTGCAGTGTAATAAGTCCTACGCACAATGTCAATCATCAAGAGAACATAAAAATTACAGGTCATATAAAATATCTAAACATGAAATAACCCATAATGAATTACCTAAAAGTCAGCTCAGACATGTGGGGGGAGAGAAACATCCAATAGTGGTTTCCAGGTACGTTCAAATGAGCATAAGGATTTGTTTTTAGAAGCAGCGGCTCGTTCATATTTAGCTGTAACACAGACCGTGTTCCACCACATAGAATAGTTAATCAATGAGGTATTTTTCCAGTTCTGTAGGACTAGTTTAATAGCCAATTGTAATAGCAAATTGAAAAGTTTTTGCTCATCTTCGAACAATTCGTGTTTCAGGGCATGGTGGCCAAGAATTACAATGGCAGGTGAGAGCTGTTCATCAATAAAAAAATATCCACAAATGATTTTCCATATTGATATCCAAAAAGGATTCACCAATGAGCAGTAGAAAAGCTGATGCAAAAAGGTGCCTTTCTCAATTTTACAAGACCAGCAAAGGCCAGTTTCAGCAGATTTAAAGTGAGATAGTTTATGTGGAGTCCATATGGCTCTGTGTAACACAAAAAAGATAGATTGTTTTAAAGATGACGAGCAAGAAGAACGCAATAATGAGTGCCATATCTTTTTCCAAGTGTCTTGCGAAAGTGATACCTGTAAGTCAAACTCCCAGGTTTGTACAGTGCCAATAGGCTGATCATATTTTGTAGATTGTAACAACTTGTACCATTGAGATGCGCAGCCCTTGGAGGTATGTAGTTTAGCGCATATGGACAGCAAGCTGGGTGATTTTGTTGTTAGTGAGGAAATACACATGGATGAGGATATGCAGTGGATCAGCTGTATCCAGCGGAAATGTTGGGATTGGTTGAGTTGATATTTTCGCTGCAGTTGATTAAAAGACAGCCAAGACGATTCATCTCGAAGATCTTGAACAATCCAAATGTTATTATTCTGCCAATCTGGCCAAGAAATAATAGCTTTATTTATCTTGAAAGCATTGTTATTCCAGATGGGGGTCTGAAAAGAAGAAGCCCATGGGTAGTCAAGATCTTTCTCTATTAGATTTACCGCTGTTTTGGCACTATGAAAAATAGGATTGGCTGATTTAGGCAGTTGTTGATAAGGTAATAGATGTAGCGGTCGATTCAGCTGACATGATGATTCCCAAGAAAGCCAAATCGGAGAGTACTCAAAAGATATTGGCATGTACCAATGGGAAGTCTGTTGCAAAATGAAAGCAGCATGATAGTTACGAAAATCTGGAAAGTTTAAGCCTCCATTGTCTCTGGTAGCTTTCAATTTGGCCATCGCTATTCTCGGTGGTTTGGATCTCCAAAGAAAAAGAGCAAGTGATTTTTCAATGTTTGCATAAAAAGTATCAGAAAAGAGAATAGGTATCATATTCAAAAAGTAATTGATTTTGGGGACGATCATCATTTTAATGGTACTGAGACGTCCCCACCAAGTGAGACGAAGAGGTGACCATCGCGTTGTTAGTTCTTTGATCATGGAGGTCACTTTAGTGATATTAATAGAGAGGGTTTCTTCGATAGTAGGCGCAAAATAGATACCTAAATATTTTAGAGCGATATCGGACCAGGCAAAACTGAATTGTTGTAGATCATATTTAATCTCAGGATGATTCAATGGCATAACTTCAGATTTTGATAGGTTAAGTTTATAACCTGATACTGTTGAATATTCAGTGATAACATCCAGTATGGGTGAGAGAGAGTCAGGTGTTGTATAGAGCAAGATATCATCAGCATAAGCTGAGTATTTGACAACAATTTGGTTCATTTCCACTCCCATAATGGCAGTGTGTTGATTTATGTAGAGAAGAAGCGGCTCCAATGCAATGTTAAAGAGCAGGGGCGATAGTGGACACCCCTGTCTTGTACCTCTGCTGGGATGAAAGAAGGTCGACAATTGGTTATTAATAAGGATTCTGGTGGAAGGAGCTGTGTATAGAACCTTTATCATGGCAATGGCTTGAGCAGAAAAACCAAAGCGCTGCAAGGTGCAAAATAGGAAAGGCCACTCGACCCTGTCGAAGGCCTTCTCAGCGTCCAGTCCCAGAGCCAGGTAAGGTGTGTCCAACTTCGCAATACGCTGAAGTATGTTGAAGAACAATCTAGTGTTATCATGAGATAATCGTCCTTGCATAAAACCAGTCTGCTCAAAGGAAATCAGACGAGGAAGAAGAAGCTGCAATCTTCTCGCTAGCACTTTCGCGTAAAGTTTCGCGTCGATGTTTATCATAGATAAAGGACGGTAGCTTTGGACTTGTTGTTTGTCTTTACCAGGTTTGGGGAGAACCACAATCATGGCTTCCGTGAAAGATCCAGCGGCTTCTCGAGACTGAATAAAGTGAGCAAAAAGGTCACGTAGCAATGGTACGAGATAAGTTTGAAAAGCGATGTAAAATTCCACTGGAAATCCGTCCGGGCCAGGGGTTTTTCCCTTAGCCATGTTTAATAAGGCTTTAGTAATGTCTTCAGTGGAAATTGGTAAGCAAAAGCTCTCATTATCAATAGCAGTGAGAGTAGGACAATCAATATTGTCCAAAAAGTTTTCAATGAGAGTAGAAGATGGTGTTTGAGAAGCGTATAATTCTTGATAGTATTCCTGAAAACACAATAAAATGTCCAACCTAGAAGTAAGCACTTCATTCTTCTTTGATTTGATAGAGGTTATAAAGGTTCTTTCAGATCTAGATTTCAGATAGTTAGCTAGCAGGTGTCCCGCATTATCATGCTCAGCATAATAGGTAGCTTCCTTCATGAACAAAGTCTTACCTGCAGAGGCTGCCAGCAGAGTATTATATTGAAGTCTAAGTTGTCCCAATTGATGTAAAACAGTCTTGCTGGATGGATCGTGTAGAAAAAGAATCTCAAGTGATGATATCTGAGATTCCAGCTGCGAGCGAAGTAATGCCATGTCCTTGGATTTTTTAGCCTTGTAAGCGATTATAAAACCACGAAGGTATGCTTTGAGAGCATCCCAAAAGTTGATCCAATTGGTTTGGGTAACTGGATTAAATTCAATAAATTCTTTGATAGATTTGTTTATATATTCTATAAATGCCGGGTCCTCCAGGAGCGAGGTGTCAAATCTCCAGCAGGGCCTCGGTGTAGCTGAGGTTAGTAGGTTAAATTCAATGCTGATCAATGCATGATCAGACACTAATATGGAGTGAATGTCCGTACGAGTCACATTAGGTAGAAGCGCAGGAGACACTAAGAAATAGTCTATTCTTGAAAAGGATGCATGTGGTGATGAATAAAAGGAGAAAGCACGAGTGGATGGATGCGCAATTCTCCATGGGTCACATAAATTAAGTTGATGTATGATATCTGATAGTGCCGTCCATGTTTTAGTAGGTTTGTGTGAGGCTGAGGACTGTCTGTCCAGTGTAGGGTCTAAAGCAGTGTTAAAGTCCCCACCAATCAGAAGAGGTATTCCGCTTAATGCAGCGAAGGAATTTGCCAAGTTATGGAAGAACTCAGG